>NC_063238.1:27138412-27458604 GCF_020740725.1 Corvus hawaiiensis
TTTGAAGTTGTTAAGAAATGTGCCAAGTGTGCAATCTGCCTGACAGATGCTCAGCTGCCAACTGTGCCTAACGAGATGCTAACGAGGGTAAGACAGGGAGAGGAGCAAAAACACAAACATGAGACAGACCCTGTGTACCACCGTACATGTGTCCTTGTACCTCGTGCCACTGCTTGGTCTCACCTGGGAGCCACTGGATGAGCCAGCAGTGCAACTTCCTGACAGTTTAGGGTTTGTGCTGCACTGCCCAACCCTCCTGCACGAGGGCTGTGTCACGGGCCTGGGGGCAGACGCAGCAGGATGGAAGATGTCCTCCTCCGAGGGGCTGTAGGGCACAGGTGTCCCCCAGGCAGTTACCTGCTCCTTGGTCCCAGCCACAGGAACAATGCTTCAAGTGGAAGTTTGCAAACGGCTGGAGAAAATCCAGGGGAAGCTCTGTAAATGCTCTGCCATTTTAGGTACAGATGGAGCTTTTGTTAGTGCCTCGGGGCTGGATGATAAGGGATGTGAAGATCTACTCTTTGTTTGCTGACAGAGCTCTGAAACATTTGGATAAGCATGGAGATTACTTTCATCAAGCTGAAAAGTCCACGGCTGTGTAATATATTCATACTCCTGAGACTGAGGAATTATCTGACACTTTAGAAGGGAAGAAATCACGTATTCAGGACAGTGCAAGTGTTCTGCTGGAGACTGACATTTAAATGTGCGCAACAGTAATAAAAAGGGAAGTCTGTATAAGGAATACAAAAACTGTATGTCTGTAGTCTCCATGTAAAAAATGAAAAAGGGTTTCCAGCTTACCTGTGGCTGGAGAGAGCTGCACCTGAAAACCATTGCACCCCTGTTTGCCCACTACAGACAACAGCGACACTTGACCTTGGAACCATAATGTTCCCAACCTCTACGTTTATCAAACATGTGCCAGCAGGCCACAATAAGAAAATGTGAAATCTGGCCATGAAAACATTGTCTGACCACACTGGTGGGAATCACTGAAGCACAAATAACACCTCACTACCTAGTTCTGCAGTTCCCTGTGCCTATAAAATACAGATAGCAGCAACACAAGAAAAACAAGCATTGCCTGTGTTACTTGGTCTTAAACTGAAGAGAGGCTGGGTAGCTCTGTGGGGCATGGCAGCAGCACATGGAAGCTCATTCCCCACGTGGGTTAGATTGCGTGCTGCGTGTTCCTGCTGAGGTCAAGGAGCTGGGCAGGCTGTGGATCAGGCCAGGTTTCTGCAGTGGCCGCCACAGCCACTGTGGCGGGATTTTCTCCTCCTATGAAGTTTATTTGCTGCCCCTTTCCATCTCAGGAGGAAATCTTCTTCCTTATTGAAGGTCTAGTGGAAAGCTTCAACACGCCTCTGGACATTAATGTAAATACGTACCAAAGATTTTTGAGGAGAATGATACATATTTTCGTTCAAAAGCGTTTTGACTGCATGTTTTTAAATACAGAATAATTGAGATATTTTAAGTTTTAATCACAGAAGTTGGGCTTCTGCCAAATAATTTGCTATTAGTTACCTCTAGGCCTGGGGGATTCAAGTAAAGCACCGGAATAATGTCACATGTGAGAGAACAGATCATGCAGCTGAGAGAATGAGAATTAGGCCATTGCAGCATGCAAAATATATCAACATAGAATCATAGAGTCATTAAGGTTGGAAAAGACCTCCAAAATCATTGAGTCCAACCATTAACCTAACACAGACAGGTCCACCACTAAACCATGTCCCTCAGCACCATATCTCCATGTTTTTTGAACACTTTCAGAGATGATGATTCCACTACTTCCTTTGGCAGCCTGTACCAGGTCCTGACCACTCTTTCAGCACTCCTCTGGTGCAACTCGAGGCTATTTCCTCTTTTCCTGTCAATTATTACCTGGGAGAAGAGACCGACCCTCTCCTCATGTTTCCCAATGTATAATCCCCGCTTTGAGCAACAGTTTAGACAAGGTGACTGTCACAGGTCCTTCCAAACTTTGTTAGGGCTGAGCAGTAATCAGTAGCTGTGAAATGGAGAAACAACATTTTATTATTTATTTCTTTCAGATAAATTGGTTTTATTTCATATTCAACATTTTCATTTAATATCTATATACATACCTACAGAGAAGCGCATCCACCTCTGCTTCTGTTTTTTCTTGACTGATGTAAAGTATACAAATCAAGGGGGGAAATACTTTTAATTGCTCTGCTTTTTAGCAACTTTCACTGTGTTTCTCACTTCAGCCTCTGATCTCCTGTTGGAGACATAGAGACTAACGTCTTCCCATCCATGGTCCCACTCATAAGAATAAAGGCCATGTGTGTATTTGTTACGAATATCTACAGTACTCAGTAGCATTGGAGAGAGGAAGGCTGAAGATGACCTGTTTTTTAGGAAAGTTGCTGCTTGTGATTCACATGGGAGTTGTGGGGTCTGTGGCCTTAAGAAGGCTTAGAAAAAAATGATGTTGAAGAGAACCTCATCATCTGCAGAGCTAAACATTAGTGTTGCAATTGTTTTTTCTATCTCTACAAGCAGAGTTTCAAAGGATTCAGGAGAGTCACAGATGTTTCTCAGCCTCACCTTGTCAGTATTTTGGGAAATTGAGCAGTCTCAGTACTTGGTGTGGCCTCATGGCCAAAGAAGCAGGGCAGAAGCATAGCATGCGGCTCCTCCCAGCTGCAACACACAACCAGCTGACCTTGGCCTCAGGTCAGAGCCACTCAGCAGGATCTGCTCTTCCTGAAGTCACCATTTGCCCTGCAGCCTATCCCAGCCTGCAGTGAAGAGACTGGGTGTCTGAGGAACAATAGACCACGGGATAGCAGCACAACTAGGTCCAGGTATGGAATCTGGCTGCAGGTCAGGCCCTTGTCAGGGTAAGACCCAAGCATGTACCTGTGCCTCTCCTGCACCAGCTCTGGTAGAAGGAAAGATGACTGTGGTCTGCAAAGAAGATATGGTTTATCTAGACCCTACTTGCAGTGAGGCCCGAAAGTGGGCTGTGAGGTGTTCAGCCCCCAGTGAAAAGCATGTTGTTTGAGCTGCCCTGTGGCTCAGAACTGTTTAGGTCTCTGAGGCCTGCAAAGCAGAGGTAATGGAGACGGTCGTTTATGGGACTGCAAGGTCAGAAGACTGTTCCTCTGCTGGGGTGCAATCCAGGAGTGATGAAAGGCTTTAGCCAGTGGTTCATTCCACGGACCTGGCAAGCGGAGGAGTGTTAATGGTAGGGTGAGCGTGCAGTGTGAGTTAGACTGGTGATCTGGGTATCAGCACAGAGCAGACACTGCCTCAGCCAGGTGGAGCAGTAGGGCACGTGACACTTCACAGCAGGGCAGCTTTGCAAGAGACCCAAAGGACTTTAAAAGTCTTTGGATGAGATCCTGGCCATGTCTCGTGATCATTACAGAGATTAGATTGACAATGCTGAAAAAAATCCCAACGACCCATGGCATGTTAGTGGAGTTCACAAAATAAAATATAACCTCTGCCTTTTCCTCAATGGCTTCATCTCCGTGTCTCCCTGCACACAGTATTACAGGAGAGCCTGTCATTGCAGCATCCTTCAGCATAAATGCTGCTCTTTCCTTTCGCATGTCACTTGGCAACTGAAAGTGTTACTAAAAACAAAACCCACTCACTGTTCAATAATTTAAAATAACAGTGGTTAGACTCAAGTATTTATATAAAATAGGAACCTAATGTTTGCTTGAAAATCTTATACGTTCTTCTAATTTTATTTACAAACTAAAGATACCAAATTTCTGATTTTTTTCAGCTCTTGTGCTTGATTACTGTTCACTCTTTACTCCTGACACACACTTGTAACTTTTCAAAAGCATTTTTTCTTAATAATGGTTTTCTTAAAAAATTTCTCTTCAGAAATCTTGTGTGCAAAAATATTGTACACCCATCCAAGAACTTAATCTGATGCAAATTTTTCCAGGTCCATTGACTTCACCATATGATTGACACCAGATGGCCCACCATGTTTGATACTACTGCATTAAGGTATTAGCATAAGTATAATTTGCTTTGTACTTTTCTTTATCAGTAGTATTTTCTTTCTATCAGCTTCAGTTGACTTTTGCAACCTTTATTCAGGGGGATGAAATACATTCCATGTGAGTAATCATGTTCCATGATGGATAGATATCAAACTGCTACCTACTAATATAGCTAAAACTTGTTTGGTGAAGGATTTTTCAGTCTTAAGCTGTATTTTGAAAATATTTGTTATAGGAGGAATTTGTGACTGTGACTGTGGAGTGTTCTTTGTGTAAGAATATTGTGGTTTTCTCTTTTATAAGAAATGTGTCTAATTTGAAATGGACAGCTCTATAGTAAATGCGGGCTATGTAAAATCGTACATTTCACCTACTTTTCTCTTGGGCATGAGCCCTTTCTTCATTAATAGATATAGAATCATAACTAGGTCATTTTAGACTATAGATAAGGAATTCTGTCTCTTACAGTAAAGAGAAATACAGTTAAAGTACCTTCATAAATAGCCTGTAGCTTTCCAAAGATGGGTTTTTGGTTTGGCATATTGACTTTGCATTTATGAGGCAAATGTAAGAGAACATCTGGTTTGTTTTATCATTAATTCTGGGAATGTCCATTAATAATGCATTTTTGGGAATTGTTTTTGTTATTCCTGGAGAGCACTGTAATGAACAATCCTATGCTTGTTCTGCCGAGAGACACATTTCAGTTTAGAGGTTGTTTTGCAGTCTTAATTATATTAGTTGCTATCTCCCTTTTTACTGCCAGAAAGTGTGTACTATTAAAATGAATTGCTGAGAAAGATGCCAGTGAACATTGTGGAAAACTAAACTTCATAATAGTTTAAAAAAGAGGCATTCTGCCTTTTAAAATTTTTTTTTCCAAAATTAAATTAAAATATTTTTTCTGTAATTCTGGCCTATATTAATGCAACCTTAGGAAAAACACAGTATTAGTAACACACACCTTTTTTTTCCCAGATATCAGCCTAGCTATGAAACAATTATGAGTGGATAAATTGTTCTTGCTGTTGGCAGGAAAATGAGACATCAAACACCTCAATGTTCTTCTAGAATTCCTAGCCCTAGTGTAGCCGGATCACGTAACTCCATAAATTGAAGCAAGATTTTCCCAGGTCAGTTAGGCAAGCAGTGGTATATGTTGGGTTGTGATTGAAGGCCCCACTTATGGCAGCTTGGCATGGTTAAGGAAAATCTGGAGCTCCCATCAAATCCCTAGGTGAAGGAGCTATGGGACTCAGCACTGGAAAAACAGGATTGTCCAGCAGTTCAGAGTACAGTCAGGAAACACAGATTCTATTCCCCGTTTTGGTCTGATGTCTGATCCATGCAAAGTGTCTCTGTTTATAGCATTGCAATTATGGAACTAGTGTGGAGCTAATTAAAATAACGTGGGATTCTTTCCCTTAACTTCCTGGGTGTCAGATCCAACCCCCACACATACTCTGGGGATTTCTACCTTGTGTCTGTTGTGGGGTACACACACCCAGCCTTCATCCTCTTTTCTTAATGATTTCGTTCTGTTTATTTACCCAAGAAAGAACCTTTTCCATAGGTACCAGCTGAGCAGCAGGGGGCAGGGCTGCAGTGGAGGCCTTGGCTGTGGCACGGAAGATCTGTGTGCACCCGTGGGAAACAACAACACAACACGCGACTGAACTCCAGTGGCCACGCCTGGGCTCAGAAACAGTGTGAAAGACCAGATCCAGACAATTCAAACATCAATTTTTTAAAGAACCAGGGATTATTTTTTTACACTGTTCGTTTAAACCCCGACTCAAATCAAGACCCCTCTCTCCACTGCATTTTTCCTAGAAAAAGGGGAAAGTTTCTCCAATTGTTTATGCATTCTACCAACCGAGCAATGTATATGGCATCACTTACTGTACTGAATTTCTAGTTTTCCAGGACCAAGTATAGTAGCCTCTGAAGAGATCAGCAGCTGGGGAACATTTTGGATATCGAAATTCCTAATGACCCCAGAGTAGTATTCCCAAACCTCTTGGCAGTTCCAAATTTCATGCCAAAAGTTGCAGGCATCTGTCTTACATTTTGAACATTTGTCATCAATATTCTTACTTAATTTAAACATCCGCTTAGGGGGGTCATGTATTCTCAATGAATAAAATTAGCTGCATGTAACCAATCTGTGAATTTGAGTTTAATCATAGAGCTCCGGTCTGGTTACAGATGTCTTTGTCCAAGGACTGTAGTTTACTACCGAATGCCTTCCCCATTAGCTCTGGGATTATCAAGCAAGGATTTATACCGTGTAGAAACCTTTTTCCTTTCTAAATACATAACTGAATGCTCTCACTGGGGGGATTAAATTCAGGCTCTCTGAAAGACCTACAGCTGGTTATCTCCTTTAGCACTGACTTTGCAATCCACACTAAGGTGAGGGGCAGGGCATGGTCTTGCTGCCTTGGGAGCACAGCAAAGATCAAATTGCCAATGAAAGTCACAATTCAGTTCCTGCTCCCTCTTGCTCCTGGGGGAGGAACAAGGTTACCACCACCTATTTTTCTGGGTCAGTTTGCTGCCTGCTCCCACCCTCTCAGCTGCACTGGCGGAAGCTTTGGGGATGCTCAGTCAAAGCTCCACTACCTCTTGCTCCTTCACTTCAGCCTTTGTTGCTCCCTTTGCTTGTGGTGCCCACTCACTGCCCAGTACAGGTGCAGGAAGGGGGTGCACTGCTGAGCCTGTGGAAAAGGACATGATTGTCCCTCTCTGAAATATCATCTTTATGATGTGGTAATTGGTCACAAACTCCTCAAATCCTTCTTTGTATCATAAATATTCTGCACAGATGTGATTTCCAGTTTGCCACATAGCGCAATTTAATTAATTCATCACTGAATTCCATTTTAGCAGAATTGTAGCTTTGATGTGACAGCAGTGGCAGTGTGCTAGCAGCACATAAACTACAAACATTTTAATTAATGTTCTTATTTGCATCATATCAACATAACGAAGGAAAAAGCAGAAACAAGATCTGAGATGCAGCCTCTGCTTTCCATCCTGGTCTAAATAGCGTCTATTTGTATGATATTTAGATTGTAGCATATGTAAGCCATCTGTTCAGCAGATGAAGCTGCAGTCCATAAGCTAGACTCTCCCACTTTCATCACTAAATCTAGAACCAACCCTACTTAAGGAAGAAATAATTCATACGACTCTTGGAGCTGAAGGGTTTGACTGTTGTCCTCACATCCTCATATATCCAGAGTCCAGGAATATGTCCATTGAACTACATGCAAAACCATCTGATTTTAATGTTGAATTAGTAAGAGGATAAAGGATAAAATGGATCTGTTTCTTTGCTGTCATGATATCTACAGGTTTTCTTTCCCCTGAAAGACACTGAATTCCAGAGTCAATACTGAGTTTCCCTGTGAAGCAGCACAGCTGTTACAGCGGGGTTTACTGTAACACGCATATCAAACCAGGAGTCCCGTGGAAAAGAAGTATATATGGACAGATTCCTGGTAGATGTTTCAGAGATGTTTATTTCTCCAGCCGCATGGCCGGGGCTCTCCCGAGGAACCCTCAGAGTCTGGGTTGAGGGTCCTTGCCCGCGCAGGGGAGCACAAACCAACCAGTGGGAAATGAGGATGACCAGGCAGCAGGGAAACCCCGTGTCTGTCCCCAGGGCCCCTCTCCCAGGACCACATGGCAGGGGGAGGACACCCCGACACACAGCCTCATTTCTCTTCAAGCATTCGGAAGCGTGATGGCCTTAGACAGCTCTGGGCTGCACTGTGAAGGCCAAGTGTTCCAAAGTGAATCCAAATGACACAGAGAATACTTGCTGTATATTTTTCCTGAACTCTTTCTATATAAAAACAATTCAAAGCTTTCAAAGATTTTTGAAATACTGAAAAGGATGCAAATATGTGAATTCCTGTTTTAAGGGTTGCTTTGGATAATGCTTGGTATTAATTATTCCATTGTGATAATAAATTCTTATAGAAAGTAGAAATCAAGGGTCATGAAGATTACTTTGCTAAGAGATCCATGAGAAGCTAAATGATTGATGTGTGTGAGCTGTGTAAAGAACTAATCCTCCTTCAGGTAATCCTGAAATGTCTTCCAAGACACATACTCTTCAGCCATTCATTAAGATCACCAGACCAAATTCTTGAAGTTTTTTTACTCATTATGGTGGATTTAATCTAGTTTTGGCTTTTGCACTGTCTGTATTAAAAAAACTCTCAGGAGCCAAACAAAGGTTGCTGGAAGCAACACGCAGGCTTTTGGAGGCCAGAGGAATACACATTGTATTTACTGTTCTCAGTCATCACTGTCTGACAGAAGAGTACAAACATGCAATTTGGGATATGGGATGGAAGCCTCCACCAGCACTCAGCCAGGCCAATGGGGGTGGTTTTCTTTTGTGCATATTTTTACAGAAACTCTTCTAAGATGAACTGTAACTGTAACTGGGGATGGTAGCAATCTGCGCCCTCACAGCTGGAGTGTAGTTCACAGTGGCAGCTTCAAACCCAAAGCCCCAAATATACTTGCTTAAAATTCCACCTGGGAGCTGCTTGAACTCACCTGCCAGCAGTGCTTGGTAGATGTCTGATGTTTTGCACCCAGTATGTGCTGTGTCAGGGTGTGTGACACCTCTCATGCCTCAAACCGGACATTTCCTTTCCTCTCCACAATTCCCTATTGCCTGATCATGTGCTGCTGAGCACACATAATTCACTTCCGCCCATGAAGTTTTTCCCTCTTGTCCCAGCCACTGCAGCTGGGACATTCCATCTTCTGGGACATGGGGCTCTGTGTCTGCTCAGCTGGACATAGCCCAAAGTTTCCCACCTCAGAACTCCTCTTTCTCTATGTTTCCACTGTTCCACTTTCTATCAATTTGCTAAATAGTCATTAACATGAAGCCTGGACACTGATGGCTTTTAAATTCCACTAACAGTTTCTCTGACGAGATGAAAGCCAGTCCTACTTTTTTTCTTCTTTGCCTCCTGCAGCTCCATCACACTATGACAAATACAAAAAAAATTAGAAGATGGATTTGCTATTCTCCTTGATTTCAGAGTGAACACCAGCAACTCTAGTACTGCCTATAAAACACACAGATCTCCTCTTATTCCTTACTGTTTTCCTGGGGGAAGATAGGAAACATCTCAAGAACCACTTTTATTCATTCTGTGGCTCCACAGAAGAGATGGATGTTACACAGTAATTTTTCTGAGAGATGAAAATTAATCTACACTCTTCTCTTCTACTTTTTCTGTTATATTAAGCATATTGGATCTGGGATTTGAAGGTTAATGCCAAGACACCTGAATTATCTCCATTTGCTACTGAAGGTAGCATGGATGACAGCTCAGAGAAGAGACATCAGCACCATGCAGGAGCCACCGACAACACATTCATGCCTATTGGCCCTGGCTCTCTGCCTGCTGCGACAAGGGACACGGGGCACCAGGAGCAAAAGTGACAGTGACCAGGGGCTGCAGGGAGTACCAGGGACTGTGTTTTGCCCCATCAGAGCTACGTGTGTGCAAAGTCATCTGGTTGCCAGAGGGTCTGTAACAGAAGCAGCCAGCAAGAGCTTGTGTTCTCTTTCCTCCCTCCCAAGCTATTTTACAGGTATGCAATCTGCTCAGACAAGAAGCAGAAACTGGTGAAACAAAGCAAGCTAAATCCACTTCCACATCAGCCTGTTTAGGCTCAATGGTGTTGAATCAGAGAGAAGCAAAGTGAGAGTTCTCCTAACATGAGAGCAGTCACTGTGAGCCACTGTTTTGCCATCCTGCCAGGGCCAGGGGTAAGGATTCTGGTTACCAACTGCCCCCAGGCAGTGCTGGACGGGGGGCACAGGATGCCTGTAGTTGGGGTCTAGGGGATCAGCGAGGAGCAATGAGCGTGTGTGCAGCAAAGTAAGGTCCCAGAGGCTCCTGAAGGAAAGGAGCTGTGAACATCAGTGGGGATGACATAAGCTAGCATGGATCAGCAAACCTCTGGAGTGCAGGGGTGGAGAACCTATCCAGTGCTGCAAGGACACCAAGGACCTTTGCTTTAAAGCCTTTTACTTGAGTGGTCTCATCCAGACATTCTGTGTTTTCTCCTATTTACTCATTTTAATGTTTGGTTTGTTATTTTGTTCTGTAATAAAAAAAAATGCTTTAGGGATTCGAGGTCTTCTGGTATGCTGGCTTCACAGAAAGTCTGGAGCAGCTTCAATTCAAACCTCTTGCCAGGTCAAGTCCCATCACAGCATTCAACGGGGAATTCAAGAACTGGATATGTTTCTCCTGTCTCCAGGCTTAACTCACTGTCTAGATTTATGTCAGCTCAGAGAAGCTGGGATAATTTAAAAATCTGGAAATTCAAAAAGCTGGAAAATAATGTCAGCTGTTTTAAAAGAGCCCAGTGGACCTGGGGATCACTACATGTGGGGTTTGTGGTCTGGACAGGGTCTGTATCTGCTCTCTTTAATGTCATTCTCATGGTTGCTAGGACAGTGCCGAACTTCCAGAGACTTTTCAGACAATCTCAGTAGTCTTCCCAGTCCTGCCAAAGACTAGTCTCAGAATTAATATATTTTGTCTCTCAGCTGTTGACTTTCCTTTTAAAGCTCCTAGACCAAAAATATATCTATTTTTGTTAGCTCTAATAGCGACTTGGACAAGCAAATTCTAAGTGCAATTTGGGTGCCCCTTGCTAAGGAATGTATTTGGCTCTGCATGGATTCTGCAATCTTTTTGAATCTAATTATATTTACACTAATCTCCACTAAAGACCCCATAGCTACAGGACTGTGATAGCATCTCCAAATCATAATAACACGCCCAAATCAAATCCCTAGGTTCTCCTCCAAAGCATGGAATGAGGACAGGCATCCCCAAAGTGGACAGCACTGCCTTGGGCAGACCCCTCTCCCTGTGAGTTGAATATGCTCAGGGCAAGGATACGTCCCAGATCACTCACTTCACCCTGTAGTGTGAAACCGTTCTCTCTCCTGCAGAGGGCTTCCAGTTCTCCTCTGAACATCAGTGCCAGCAAGTCGTCTGGAAATCAGCCTGTGGTCATTCCCTTCTTCCAAAATATGGCTGCTCCTTTGGCTGGCTCCAGCTGATGTTTAAAAAGAGAAGTTGGGCCCCACTCTCCTACATCCTGGCAGAGGAGCGCCTTCTCTTGCTGGTGGGATGAGACAATGAAGTGATAAGGGAGAGGCTGGCAGGGAGGCTACAGGCATGGCCAGTCCTGCTCTGCAGGTCCTGGTGCACTGTGGACTGAGCAAGGGGCCTCACTGCTCCTCAGAAGGACCATGCAGCCACCCTCATCAAACCTTTAGCCCTGTGAACACTGCAGCACATATAAAATGTCAGTGCCTCCTGGGACATGTAGTAGCTGAACTTCAGCTTTGGTCTTGGGTAGTCTTGTATTGAAGCAGAATTTGTCCCTCTCTCTGTGTGGTACTGCTCTCTAACATTAATTTTAACCTCTCAGGTTGGCTTTTCTTGTTTTTTCTTGTCTGAAACCAGTAGCCATAACTAATTCTTGAGCTTCCAATCTGCAGGAACTTCATACTCCATGAAATGTGAGTGTGACATTATGCCTGTGGTGATAGAAATGCTTTGCACAAAGGCTGCCCTTTTTTGATCAACAATTGTAAAGGCTGAAGTGCGAAAGTCTGGCATACTACAAAATGATGTAATTTTCACACTGAAATCTCTTGTACAAAACAAGACATGAGTTTCCATGACACAGATTAAGTTATTAGTAGATAAACTAATGCATTAAGTAAGTGGAAACAGCTAACTGTGTGAGGGAACTGGGGGAAAGGTTGCAGCCAAGGTTTGTGTGATTTGTCTTGTCACTCCTCATGTATTTAGTGAGCTACAAGCACTTTAGTTGCCTGTTTGAAGCTATTTGAGAATAAGCTTTGAGGAGAAGCTCCACAGATGAGGTATGAACAAGGGGAGATGGCTTACAGTCAGACTCCTTCACTTGAGAGCGGGTGGCAGGGGAGAAAATTGCCTTGGAAATTCCATCTCTGCATAACGATAGAGAGAAACTACCCCAAAGGGGCATGTGGAACAGGCCAACATTATGAGAAAAGGATCATGGTCAGTGGGAGAGGGTCAGTTAAGCTGAAGATGATGGAGAGGGTGAGGTCAGAGGTCTCACCAAGGCAGGTTGTCACAGACAGTTGTTAATGTGGCACCAGGGGCAGCCAAGGCAGATGGTACACTTAGAGCAGTTACCAAAAAATTTGAAAAATATCCAGACAGACCCTGGCTGCAAACAGGGATGCCAGTGCACCTTGGGAGGAATCGTGATGATGAATGCAGAATAAAGTGAAGTCAACGAGCTGTTCTTTAAAAGCTGAGAGATCAACTCCCACTTTATCTTGAGGGGAGAGAAGCAAGCGAAAATGACAAAGAAAAATAATTTTTTTTTTTTTCTATTTTAAAGGAAGACTACAGAACTACATTAAAATCTCCCCCTGAGCTGCTGTTTTGTCTTCATGGTCCAGCTTCTTGCCTTGGGCTGATTTAAGCCTGCCAAAAACAAAGCAGCTTCTGGTTATGCTTGGCTTTCTCAGGGTGACTCACTGGAAAGTCTGCTGCAGCTACTTCTGGTGTGTTTTTCCTTTACAGTGTAAGAGCTCCTTGCAAATTAAAAGGCTTTCTGGTGATATAATCTTATTGCATCTCAGTCTTCTCTGAATTACATCAGTTTTTTTCTATATTATTAATATCATATAAATGGTACTTCTTTTCCAAGCCTGATGGCGGCTGGTCTAGGGAGGTGCTTGTCAGGTCATCCGTATCTTTTCTTTTAGATCAGATTCTTGCTTATAAAGAAAGAGACAATGTCTCTTCTTATCCATGAAAGTACTCAGATAATTTTATTTAGTCACATCAATCAATAATTATTTCAAGTTGTCAAGACTTTTCTCCAGACTGCTAGAAATAGCTTAAAACAGATAAACTATTATTGGGTTTTCATTAGGAGAGCAAGCCCAGAATTTTTAATAGATAATTGGTAGAGGTTTAAGAAAGCATTCCAAGTGGATTTTATGATCAGGTGCTTCTTTATAGCCTTTATACTCACTGAGGGTAACAGATTCAATCTGAAGGGGGATGTGAAGGTCAAGGCAATGTTAAAACACTCTGGAATGAAGGATTGACATAAATGTTTAGCTGTAAAATGGTACCTCCAACTTACTGTAATCCCTTCAGGCAGCATGGTTTACTAAGACCTGTGAACAGAGTATATCCATGGCTTGACATGGCTAAAAGCTGTATCCTAGGGAGTGGTTAGGAAAGGTAACTATGATTTTTATTTTGATATTTTCTACTTCTGTTTTACAAACCTCTGAGGTAATCAGAATTATCTGACCTAATGGAAGCTGAATAGTGTGCAGTCTTTGAGATTTGAAGTTTGCTTTGCACACCACCTAGTTCATTAAAGGTTGCCTGACAGCTCTCCTGGAACTGTCTCCTCAGCTGGTGGAAATCAGGGTAGCTCCACAGGCTTCAAAGGATCTGCCTTTCCTTCCTCCTCTTATGTGTAAACAGCCTCTTAAACTAATGAACCGAGATCTCAGGTTCATGACACAATTAGAAAGGGAAAGCAGATAAGATGAGCTTGTGCAACATTCACATCTTGAGTCTCGGTTGTTTTGTTATTTAGTACATCAGAAACAGAACTTTAGCACTTGTATGGGCTAAGGGTAGGTCTGGATGGGACAGGCAGCTGATTTCACACACAAAGAGGAACATCATATTTAGCAATTTGTATTATGTACCCTGGAGCTAAATCTGTGCACCTCAAGAGGCGTCTACATTGTCAGGGGGCTGGAGAGTTAAATGGGAGATGCCTGAATAAATGTAGGAGGTGCTTCAAAAATTCTGAGGTATGGAATGAGCCAGAGCCCAAAGCGTTCCTACAACAGGTTACACACCCTGCACAGGGAAGTTTCTCTCCTGAGAAACCCTCACACCTCAAGCACCTTTTTGTGCTGTTTGTGTTTTGTTCAGGTCTCAGTGCTGCATCCATCAGTTCTACCTGAGCCAACAGGCTGTGACCAGACACTTGTCCCTGCCTGGTAAAATAGCTTCTGCCCAGGGGCAGTCTGCCCCAACCCCCAGGGTTCCTGCAGGGGCGGTGGCAGTGTCTAGAGTGCTGTAGCACACACATAAGGGCTTTAAAAGGCAGCACCAGAACAGTCCTGGTGTACTTAGACCATGTCTATGAAGGAAAGCTGGACTAGGATGGCTTATAAATGGTTTTTCATTTATTAAATTTGATATCCATGAAGTTTAACTGGTTAGCAATTGCATTTACATGCCAACTTACTGATAGTCTAAAACCGGAAAAAATAATTCTGCATGTTATGTAGAGCAACTAAGAACCTTTTAATAGTCTTCAGTGATGGTTTTCAGGAAATAAAGTTGTACTATTAACATTCCTGTAAAACCATTAGTCCTAAATGCATGTAATTGATGGCAGTACTAATGTTTGTAAAATGAACTGAGGCTGATTTATAAGTCTGACAATAAAATAGTTCAGTAAAGGGCTTTGATCTAATGGCTGTGAAAGTTGTACACACACCTTAACGATTATCCTTGCAGATATCCATCCTCCTTTCAACTTTTACTAGCTTCAGTCATGACAATTTGGGAGGGAAAAATCCCAGCTAAATACAGCTTGATAGAGACAGCCATTGATCAGTTATGCTCTGTTCCCCTTTCAGATACGAACATCCAGTAGACTCCTTGGGCTATTATCAGTGATACTTTATTTGCTCCTATTGACTGAGATTAAAGAAAATAAACACCTTGCCATCTTCCTGAACTGATCAAAGATTTCCTCTACCCTACCTATACTGAAGTCTAACAAACTGGCTTCTCCAGCACAATCTTTCTGCTGCAAAAGAAGTACTTATGCATATAATATTATCCATGATAAATCCCCAGTTGCTTTGGTCCATTGGATCCACTCACTTTGCTAGTTTTTCTTCCCTTTTCCTCCTTCCTGATAGAAATTGTAATTTAAAAATCAAGTCAAATCAATCAATACTCACCCAGTTTTTCCATAGTATTGAAACAGTATTGAAGTTAATTTTGCTTACCAAATGAATACTTTCAATTAACTTCTAGGCACACCTAATGAACTCAAAAGATTGCATTCCTTAAGCTAGTGAGATGTAATCTTCCTATAGATGGCTCAGTATTTATGGTGCTTGTCTAAGAGTCTCTCTGTTTCCTAGGACTAGGATTTGATACTGCACCACAAGGTTTTATGGGTTGATTGTCTTAACTCTTTAAGATGAAGATATTGTCCTTTGCATAAATAATTCAGCATTTTTGTAGTTGTTCAGTGTGTTGACTGTCTCAGCTCCTTCCACAGTCACTATCTACCACAGCTTTTTTTTCCCTTAGGCAGTGTGTAAGCAGTTTAGAGTGGAAAAGGTTGAGAAGAGCAGCTCCTCCTCTGCATCTAGTCTAGCAGGTAGCACACCCTCATGGAGAGTGGGAGACCTCACATCAACCCTCTGTGTTGAATCAGGCAGCAGAAGGACAGGAACCTGTGTCTATCACAACCCACATGCATATTGTTAACTGGTCAGGAGGGACCGAGCAGAGGGAAGGCAGAAGCTGGCAGCACTGCAGGTCTCATCTGTTCCTGTGCAGTCAGCCTCTGAAATCAACAAAGTTGCTTTGGAAAAGTTGATGTCAACGCCACGCCTCGCCTCACCTCGCCTCCTTGCTTTGCTTCCCCTATATATATATATATGTATATGTATATCTATATATCTCTATCTATGTATATAATTTTAATTTTAAAAATATGCAAACCCAACAAAGCTCTGGTTTCTGCAGAAAAGGACCAATTATGAACCAAACCCTACCATTCATTTTCCTTCTATGTGGACAATTTTATTTAGATTAGTAACTTTGCTGAAAAGCTTAAAGTTTTGCCTGTCTGGAACATTATTCAAAAACTGGAATGGAATTACTTCATCTTCATAACATAATTTTAAAGGTATGTAGTGTGGTATCAACCCTGAGAATTCACATAGGTAACAGGCATAGATCACATTGCAGGTTGTATTTACTTCTGATTGCTTTCTGCTGCTCTGAATGAAAGCATTTCTAACAAGAATCTAAATGTATTTCCCAGCTCAGTGAAACTGCCATTCACTATGCAAAAATACACAAAAATTGCCTTCAAAAAACCCTTTGGATTTGTCATCACTCTTTGAGCGATGGTACCGGGAAGAATACTTCATGGTCGAAGTGACTCCAGCCAGGAGGAGGGCTGAGTAAACTCTGTGGGCCACTCGCAAGCTGGATGTTTGCACCGCACACGGCTCCACAGTCATCAATGATGTCTCTGCGCAGGGCCGGCTCCGCCGCCCGTGTAACTGCGCTGCAGAGCGGCCGCGCCGCTGCCATTTCCCGGCGCAGGGCGCTGCTCTTTGCCCGGGCCGCGAGCCGGCTCTGGCCGCCCGCCCGCCCAGCGCGCCCTATCTGATCTGGCCGGGCTCTGCCGAGGCCAGTTCACCCTGTCAGGAGCGCTCGGACGCGTGTGACAGCCAGCAGCAAGCCCGCGTTGGTCGGACACTCGCCCTGCCGCGCCCGCCGCTTTGGCTCCCAGCGGAGCGCGCTGCAGCCCGTGCGCGGGGCGGGGCGGGGCTCTGCGCGCTTACACCGCGCCCACAGCGAGCTGTGCCCGTCTCTGCCAGCTCCTACAGCTCCCTTCTCTCCTGGCGGGGCCAGAATGTTAATCTAAGCCGTATAAAGCTACATTCATTAAGTTTGGCAGAGCTTTGAGTCTTGAATTGCATAGAATGCAATCGTGCAAAAATAGGCCAAAATGTAAATGTGTGGTTAGAAACGTGAAGCTAAATAAAGAGCAAACAGATACCCACCTAAAGAAAAATCAAATAAATTTAAACTTAGTATCAGTGACTTTGGCATCTCCTATGTGTTCTTAGTGACAGAGAAAAGCACACGATGTAATGCCTCCTCATGAAGCATTTTAATTTTCTCTTCGTTAGTTTCATCAGTGGGGAAGGGACACTGCTCACAAGATTTGCTTTCACATAAATCTGAGTAGTAAAATTCAACATTTTCTGCTGGAACCATTCTATATACAACCTGTCCATTAGTCACCTAATACATTTTTTATCACTTCATAGTTCATTTTCTTCCTTTGACCTTTGAGGATTCCCAAGGAATTCTAAAACCCATTAGTATCTATGAACACTCACAGTAAATCCATAAATGATTGCTTAATGGTCATTGCTAATCAGAATTAAGCAATCTTGGCATAGCTAAAGCTTTTGTATATTTTGGGGTTTTTTTTCCTATGTGGTACACAGTTTGTTTTTTTTTAAATTTATTTGCAATACTTATCTTAAGTATCAAATGATAAAATAAATGTACGTTTCTGAGAAAAAGCCGATAAAATATTGTATGCATCAAGTGCTGAGGTCATAAATGCATTAATGAGAGGCTGCATTTTTTACAAAGGATAGAGGAACTGTTTATGAGCATCACAGGGACCTGACATAACTTTGATAGGGATGAATGCAGCATCTCAAAGCAAAAGATAATGGGAGTAAGAGAAAGGGATAGATGAACTTCAAAAGATTGGATTTCATATAGACAAACATCACAGTGTTCAGATGTTTATCTGCAGTTTATCTAATCCGGGTGGCCTAGGGCTGTTGGAAGTTCACAAAGTCCCTGGTACCTCTGCCTTCAGGTAGGCTAGAAATGAAGTGAGACTATGCACACTTCCAATATTTTGGCACTTTTGCTTTTATTGCCTGCTGCAGACTTGAAGTGCAGAGGTGAGAGCAAATTGAAAGTAGTGGACCAAACACAGCCCCATCAGATCTCCTCTGTGCTGGATGCTGTACAAACACAAAGTCACTGACAGCTTCACCTGCCTCAGTAAATTTACCTTCTACAAAGGAAATGAGGGAATGTGGAACTGCACAGAGTGAAGAAGTGTTGATTTACAAATGTTCTGTAAATTCTGCTGTTCTTTAGTTTTGCAGTAAAGTGCAACATTTATTTATTGGGTTTTTATTAATTTTAAATATTAAATTCAAGCAGAAGGTATGAATGATGCAAAGCCTTGAGACACAGCGAAGGATTCTTGGTGTTTTCAACAGACACTTCATTATCCCCTCTTTGGATGACAGCAAAGTTATGTGTGTGAAATGCATATGCTGAAACACCAAAACACCAAGCTGTTTCTGTGCAACCTGTTTCCAATATGAGACTCTATGCTCGGTACCTGTTTAACCATGTGGAGTAGTGAAAAGACAATCTAATCTAGGAAATTTATTGCTGGACTCAGAATTGCTGGTTGCACCTTTAAAAGCCCTCTTCCCTGCTGCCAAATGAACAAGGGAGACTCTCAGCTGCATTTTAAAGATGTAACTTTCCAGTTCTAATGACTGCAGAGGTATGAATGCCAAAATAGGGGAAATTAATAAAAAAACCCCCAGTTTTTATTATTTTAAAAAACCCTGAGTTCTTATAGCCAAATGCTTGTTTTCAAGGCTTGAATCATGATTTTGAATGTCTTGACACTGAAAACATTGGACTAGTTATTTGTGATTCACAGGGCAGTTACAAAGCTGTAATAAGATTTTGCTTAGTTTTGATTTTTACATAGTTGCATTTCCAATGAGCGCCAAATAATCTCTGCCTGTCTTTAAGATAAACGTATTGGAACTCATAAATTGAGGTTATCTGTTGTTGGGTGTCTTGGAGGAAAGGCAACTGAATTCAATACAGGAATTGCTTGAGCCAGAAGCAGATGTCACACTCTAAACATCTGAGGCTCATGATTTTTTGGCTGCCTCATTCTGTGTCTTTGTCACGCATTGTGTTCCAGTCTTGCTTTGAGGGGAGCGGCGAGGGAGCGCCAGGGCTGCCTGATGTCGCTGTGTGTTGTCGTCTTCCACCATCATTTATGGTCAGGATCCTCATCCAAAGCCCTATGAGGTCCGGCAAGAGCCTTTCCCTGATCTCTCCATGGTGTCAGAGCAGCCCCTGCTTGCCCAGTGTGTCCCTTCTGTCAGAGGGTGGGTTCTGCTCTGCTTAGCCTTTCGTGAAAAATAATTGCTTTCCTTTCCTCTAAGGAATATAACTTTAGACCCAGAATTTTCCAAATATTTTAATGTACATTTAATTTAATATTTCAAAAGACACATACTCCTAGAGGAATACCTATTTTTGCTTAAGCTAATCCATTGTCTAGTATATATTTAAGCTGGATTGCTTTCACCTTTTACTATATCTGTTCTGTTGTGTTTTTTTTTTTTTTAATTGATGTGATAATAAAGGGCTCTTTCTTTCAATTTTATTTCTCATTGGTTTCTTTTCCTGGTAATCATGCACCGCTGTGCCATTGTGTATGGTCTGGGGACATGAGCTGGCTGTGAGCAGAAGTCAGCGATGTCCTTACAAAGCAGAAGTGGAGCACACAGGAAGAAGTCCTTGGTTAAGGTCACGGTCATCAAGGTACAAACCAACTCAAGAAATACAACACCTTGAAGGTTTAGGCCCTTTGCAAGGAGCAGCAGGGGAAAATATTTTATGAGTACTTTAGCTGACTGATTCTGTTTCAGGAGACCATAGCAGAAAAAACCAGAATAATTGAGGAAATTACAATAATAAACCCTTTTCTGAAATGGTATTTAACTACTGACAGCTGATGAAATGAGTCCAGAAGCATGCATAAAACAAGAAAGGAAGAAAAAGAAAAACATGTTCTTGTTCATGGACATTGAGCAACTTGGCCCAGACCGGTCTCCATTTGGCTTTATTTCAGCAGGAAATTTTTTGGTAAATCATAAATTCTTTCCCAAAATATACAATGCACTAGTTTAAAAACAATCAATCATTCAATTGAAATTGAGGACGAGTTTGTAGAGGCGGCTGTCTCATTTTCAAGTAGCTCGTCAGAGATACCAGTGGGATTCCTGCCTGCAGAGCCGCCGGGGAGCCGCCAGGCTGGGCTCCAGCGCTGGGGCTGGGCAGAGAGACTGCGGGGAAGGAGAGCCACGGGCTGGAGCGGCACATGTTGCTGGTCGGTGCTGCCAGGTCAGTGCTGCCAGGTCAGTGCTGGGGGGAGCCCCTGGCCTTGCCTTGGGGCATGTGGCCTGGCTGCAGACACTCTTTTCCCCATCTCTAGTGTACGTACTGACGCTTCCATACGGCTCAGGCAGGCAAGGAGCTTCCAGCGCACGGAGTTTGGGTTCAGCCTTGCAGGTATGCTTCGCAGAGCACCGCCAGACATGCACGTGGAATCTGTCACTGAGGTCAGGGCGATCGCTTCCAGGCACAGTGGGATGGCTGGTGTGCCTAAGGGGCGCTACAGGGGGGCCTGGGAACTGCTCGTGGCATCTTCAGAGGTTCTGGAAGGATACGTGCTTTATGTAACTAGTATTCCCTAGTGCAAAGGCAGCTGCCAGTCTGTGTCACTGCAAGCTGCCAAACTGCTCTCCATTTTCCCCACATACCCTGCTTTTTAAGAAACCTTTATATTTGTTTTTTTCTACATTGTTTTTCACATCTGATAATTGTGCTAGATTAATGATGAATGCTTTGATCTTCATATACAACAAACTTTGTTGTAAATCCATTGAGAAGGGTGTAACCAAAAAACAGAAAACTCCAAGTAATTTGGAATAGTGAGACAGGAAAAATGAAGAAGCAATAAAGATGGTCCTTTAAAAAGTAGGAAAAAATAAAATCCTTTCTATTTAATAAAATGAAACAATGTTTGAAGCATATCCCACAAAGATCAAACAGAGTTCTTATGTCAATATTACTGAAAAGGGAGACCTCCTTTTTTTTTTTTCCCCTGATTATTAAGGTTTTGAACCCCAGACTAGAATGTTTTGGAATTACTTAGGATTTTCACCAGTCTAACAAGATCTGAATCTTGTCTTTTTAAAATAAATTATTTGAAACCATATTCCCCAATGGCCCAGCCTTCAGTAGATACTGCTGTTGAAAGGCTGGTCCCTTTGTTTGTTTGCCAGAAATATGACTATATGCATGTGCTTTGTTTTTGAAGTCTTTCTATTAGTGGACATGAGTCTGCTTGTCCTGTCAGGTCCTCAGCCAATACTGAACTTGAACTTTGTTCTTCTGTTTCAGATCTGGTGAAGCCTCTCCCTTTTGTCCAGATGTATCTTGTGGTGCAGAAAGGGTATTTTCTCTGCCCACAGACATTATCTTCCCCCAGCTCTATCAAAAGGTTTTTATAATTTCTCAAATAATCATGGGAGGAGATTCCTGGGTTTTTTTCTTTGCTTGCTGCAATCATAATGTTGTCTTTTGGATCTCTTCTTTTACCTTATGGCCTCAAGTGTCTAGAGCTGTCTTCTCAAGGTGCACCCTCATTCCAGGTGGGAAACTATGCTGTGACATCTGCAGCTTGTAACACTTGAGTCTGCAGATACAGCAGTTGTGTATGAGGCTGCCCACAAAGTTTTCACAGATAACTTGAGTTGAATGTGTTTTTCCTGGTGCCCAGAGATCCCAGGCAAACTGGCTAGACCTTTTAATTGGACCTAATGGATGTACCTGCATATAATTTGAAACACTGGCCTTTTCCAGAATAACTTTACTAATTCCCTGGTGACAGTTTCTTACTTTTATGTGTTAAGAACATACTTCTAGTAAGGAATTTTATAATGCTGGTTCCAGGAAAAACTATTCTCACATTGCACTAACATGGAATTGCAGAACAATAGATCCAATACATTCGTGTACAAGGCCTATTTATAATAGCATCAGTATCTTACTGACTGATTTTTCTCTGAAACTACAATTATACCTAACTATAATCTCTGCTGCAGTGATGCAAAGTCCATGAGAATGTTCCCCTACAGGCAAATAAACTTACACGTGTGAAGAATCCCAAGCCAAAGTCTTAGAGATGTGTGAGTTTTCCAAGTAACACCAGGTGAGTGGTGACAATGCAAATGACCTCAGTAATCCTATTTTGATCAAGACTGACTCTGCTATTATGGTAGTCCTATTTAGGTACCATCTTTTTCCCATTAAACAACTCCTCCTGTAGCAAAAGCACAAAGAAATGATTGAAAGTTTTAGTTTTCAGTTTACTGCAGTTAAGCCATGCGGTTTTCTGAATACAGTTTCATAGGACTACAGAAGATTGTAAATCCTCAGAATCCTTTGCACAATCCTTTAATGTCAAAGACAGCATGTATTCTGAACTGCTGAATCTGCAGCTTAAAAAGAGGTAGGTTTTCTTCCAGACTTCCTACTAGGAATTCAGGAAGAATTTTTTTCCTCTGATAGTCAAAACCTTTCTTTAATTTTTGTTCAGAGTGCATTCATGGCAAGTCTTTGAGTTTTAGTGTGAGTGTTTCCTGGTATCTAAATACTTTTCCCTGCCTGTCCTTTCATTTCAAATAACTTCTAAACAACAACCATATCTTCAGAAATAAGGCACATCATTTTTTCATTTATTCTGCTACAGCAAATTTGTACTGTTTTCTTGGAAAGTTGATATACCATTTTCCCCACTAACCTGTATGTTCTAGATAGACTCATTATCTGATACAGGTTGGATTGATCTCGCATGAGTATATACATCCTGTTCTTTTCTGGGTTGCAACTTGTTAAAGGTCTTAGTGATCCATTGACAGCTATCACTACACAAAGTTCTATTTTCATTTCTGGGTTCTATTTTTTCCCAAATTTCTTAAAAATCCACTTAAGTGTTCAAAATTTAAAATATCAGATTTTTTTACTGGAAACCTTTCAATAAATTAGAAGGAAAGTCAAATACAGGAAGTTTTAAGGATTTTTCAACCATTTTTTTCAGTTTGTTTTTAATAATTTTAACTTTTTAAAAACTTCAGACAAACATCACTACTTGAAATGGTTAAATGTTGACAAATATGACAAGTGTGGAGAATATTTTTCTACAGCATCTTCTGTAATGGAGATCAGCAATATCTGAATGCCTCAATTGGTGCAGGATATTAAAAAACTGCATCAAAGTAACAATTGTCTGGGTTTAATCTCTAAGATTCCACAGAATATGGATGTTTATTAGTCAAAATAAGTTGTAAATCACAATTTTTTTACATACTTGTTGACGGAGGAAGAGGAAAAATATTGCACAGACTTGTGAATTATATGTCAGATAAAATATATTCAAAGTACTCCAGCCTGCTAATTTGAGTTTGCAAAGTTCCTGTGACATGCATGTCAGACTTAAAAAAACCCACAAATATATTTTAAAAGTATCCAGAGATCACAGAGACATCAACTTATTGTGTGAATTGCAGCAAAGGAACACGTGGATTTGATACAGGCAACTCTTGTATTGCCTGTGATGCGTAATGGCAGACACTACATATGATTTACTACAATTTTTATTAAAATAAAAAGAACACTTCAATAAATACCATATCAGACTAGGTATTATCCAAGACATATTTTAGTTCTTAGTCTTTGCTGCCTCTTCAAATTTTGGCATAAAACAGGAGGATATAACAGACTATAAAGAAAAAGTTACAGAGGGTCTTCCAGTTTGTGATGAGTGAGAAGGCTGCCCCAGTTACTAGTGCTACCTAGATATGCAATAATTGATAGGAATAATCTCATATCCAGGAAGGGTTTGTCACAGCGTTTATAGTACAAGGTTATGAGTAAATTTTTCTTTCACTCCCTCAAGCTTGATTTATCCAACAGATTGTTACTATTGAAATTTTATGGTGTTTTTTTGAACTTTGAAACAATTTCTCATAGGACCCTGGGAGAAGAGAAACAGAAATCAAGCAGAAGTGAGTGATGCAGAAGTCACTTTTGCATCTTATTTTGTTCATGTATGAGGGCTCCTCATGCCATAGCCATCTTGCTTACCTGTAGAGTTGCTCAGCTTTCTCTACAGGCTGTGTAGGACATGCAGGCTGCTACTTACATAAAGGGAGTAGTTGACCCTGGCTGGATGCCAGGTGTCCACTAAAGCCATCATATCACTCCTCCTGTGCAGCTGGGCAGGGGAGAGGAATATACCATAAGTCTCCTGGGTCGAGATAAGGATGGAAAGAGATCACTCTGCCTTTAGTGCCACAGGTGAAACAGACCTGACTTGGAGAAATTAATTTATTTTATTACCCATCAAATCAGAGTACGGTAATGAGAAATAAAAACTAAGTCTTAGAACACCTTCTCCTCTCCCCTTCCCTCTTCCTAGGCTTAACTTTTCTCCTGAATTCTCTGCCTCCTCCCACCACCATTTATCACACATTGTCTCTGCTGTTGCTTATTCCTCAGGGGAAGGACTCCTCACGCTATTGTCATGTTCCAGCATGGGATCCCTCCCACCGGAGACAGTCCTCGATGGACTGCTCCAACGTGAGTCCTTCCCACAGGCTGCACTTCATCACAAACTGATTCAGCATGGGTCCCTTTCCATGGGGTGCAGTCCTTCAGGAACAGACTGCTCCAGTGTGGGTCCCCTATGGGGTCACGAGTCCTGCCAGCAAACCTGCTCCGGTGTGGGCTCCTCTCTCGTGGGGCCAGAGGTCCTGATAGAAGCCTTGTGAGTCTCCAGCACAGGCTTCCCAAGGGGTCACACCCTCCTTTGAGTGCAATCCCCTACTCATTACGCAAGTCTGGTTTATATTGGCAATAAATTAAATAAATTTCCCCACGTTCTGACAGTTTTGCCCATGGCAGTAACTACTGAGTGAGCTCTCCCTGTCCTCACCTTGACTCATGAGCCTTCTGTTATATTTTCTCTCCCTGGTCCAGCTGAGCAGGGGAGTGATAGAGCAGCTTTGATGGACACTTGACATCCAGTCAGGGTCAGGATTTAAACACAAAAACATAACAATTTCTATAGTAGATGATGCCTTTAAATTTTAAACTATTTAATTTAGTATTTCGCTTTAACGACAGAGTGATCAGTAGCAGATATGTTGGAGAGCAGATCATCTATGAGATAATATGCAAGGAATTTCCTAGCTCTTATCAATAAGTAGCTTGTACTGTGATGGGTGAGTTTTGGTTTTTGTTTTTAATATAACTACCAGTCTGCTGTCTCTTTGATATGGCTGTTGAGAAGAGGCTGAGTTATGTTCCTGCACCTAGTCTGGGACTTCTTCTAGTTTTATTTATTATCCAAAGTACATGATCCTAAACTGATTATTTTGTGCTGCTGTCTGGTAAAGTAACTTGGTACAGTTTATTATATTAATATGTGTTTGATTGCTGGTTTTGTCTTAACTTCAGCATCAACAGAGTAATTTTTTTCTGGGATTATTTAAGAACATAAAGTCTCAGAAAAGGTGTTGTTAAAATTTAATTTGTATTTTCTCTTTGGCTGGACAACATAGCTGTTGGCAATGAACTCCATTCTGTGGGAAGAAAACATATCTCTTAACAACTTGAATCTTGCTCTTCGGTTTTGCTGAAAGTCCAGCATAAGTTGTTAAAGAACATGGAATATTTTTGTACCTTTGTGTTTATTACTTTGACTCTCCTCTCTCCTAAAATGACTTTTCCTTTCAATAACTCTTGTCACCAATTTCCATATTTCTTTGACTATATCTGTATTTCTGTTGTTCAACACAAGAATGGGTTTTATCCTTTGCAATAACTACCTAAAAGGTAGTGCCTAGTCCAAGATAGTTACCCAGGATCTTTCAAAAGGAAGACTGAAATCCAGGGAGAATCTCACTGCATTGTAAGATAAGCATTTGAAATAACTCAGACAATTCCTATCCTTAAGATTGGTCTTTTATTACAGAGGAAAGTGTAGTCTCCATTATGAGACTGCACACTGACATTTTGAACAGCTAAAGTTAGGTGAGATTGATCCTGCACACATAATCCTACCTGAATCCCTATTAGGGATTTGTATATCACCCAATGTTTTCAGTATCACATACCATACCATTCTTTAAAAATCCCATACAATTCTCTTCCCTTCCCTTCCCTTCCCTTCCCTTCCCTTCCCTTCCCTTCCCTTCCCTTCCCTTCCCTTCCCTTCCCTTCCCTTCCCTTCCCTTCCCTTCCCTTCCCTTCCCTTCCCTTCCCTTCCCTTCCCTTCCCTTCCCTTCCCTTCCCTTCCCTTCCCTTCCCTTTTCCCCACAACCATTGTGTAGAGTCACAGAATGATTTAGATTAGATGAGATAGATGTCTGGAGATATCTAGCACAACCTTCTACTCAAAGCAGACTCAGGTCAGATTGCTCAGAGCCTGTCTCAGTTGAATGTTGAATATTTCCAAGGATGGATAATCTTCAGCCCTTCTAGACAGCCCTTTCCAGTGTTTGACCACTCTCATTACAAAGATTTTTTCCTCATAACTATTTTGTATTTCCCTTGCTATTATTTGTGTCTCTTGTGTCTCATTCATCCACTGTGCATGACTGAGAAGAGTCTGGCTCAATTTCTCTATATCCTTTCATTAAGCAGTTGTAAACAGCGATAATATTTTCTCTTACCCTTCCTAAGACTGAAAAATCCCGCTTCCCTCAGCCTCTTCTTGAATGTCTCTCCTTGCTCTTGCTCCTTAATCGCCTCCATAGCCCTCTGTTGGACTTCCTCCAGTTTCTTGGTGTTGCTTGCACAGAGGAGTCCAGAGTGGGACACAGCAGTTGAGATGATATTTCCCTCTTAAACCAAAGGGAATAAACACTTCCCTCAACCTGCTGGCTGTGCTTTTGCTTATGCAGCCCCATATGAGCTTGGCTTTCCAGACTGCAAGAGGTTTGCTGTGCATTCCTAGAGCTGAGCGATGTGAAGCCTGGGTCTTTTTCAGGGTGGGTGCACTTACTGCAGAACTCATTTGATGTAATTCCAGTTGTGTCTTCCAGTGTGAATCACTTGACACCATCAAAGTGAAATGCTAAGAGCCATTGCTCAGTCACTGGGAGTGGGATAATTTCATCCAACAAATGTTAGGTGTTGTGTCTGAGCTCAACATCTGCGCTTGCTCTATGGGCAATGGGGAGAGAGAGAAATCTGCAGAGACTGATTCTTCTCACCTATTTTAGACCCTTATTTTATGAGGAAATTATTCTTATTGGAAGGGTCTGGCTCCTTTCCTTGGTTACAGAATATGCCTGGAGAGTTGGCTTAAACTGAAGTTTTAAACATTTGATAGATTTTCTTAGGTCAAGCAAATTTTACCCTTAATGCAGGGTTTTCCAGTCTTCCCTTGCACAGGCTAGGCAAAATGTGTTTACAAGTAATCTAATGCCCATATGTGCATTTTTTCTGCTGTTACCATTCTAAATGTTTTCTGCAAGTCTGACCTCCAGAGTAATCAGGTGTGGTGAGATAGATGAGCCTACTTAAGATTTTATTTTACCAAGCAAAACAGATAAAACTCATCTAATTGCTCTAATAGCCTCATTCATCACATGACCTTGGTGATCTGATGTTTTCCACTCTATTTCTCTCTTGTAATTCTTGTAGAGGAATGGAAAACCAATGCCAAGTCTGTGCAAGATGAGATCCTCTTCTGGGGAAGATGGAACTTTCCCAGAAGGAAGGTTCTTCTCCCCAGCTGGAAAGATACTGACTTATTCTTCCTGCTTCTTAAAAAAACAGTGGCCATTTGGTTGACCAGTGAAGATAGCTGCATTAATATGAGAGCTGCTCACAGATGCCTGATATCAGACAAGGAAATGGAAGTTGTAGTAGTGTGACTCTTGCTTTACATTCAAATATTTAAATTTAATAATCTATTTTAGAGGATTTTTCTACTTTTATTTGTATCTTTACCAAAGGTATTTATAATGCTTCAGTATTTGAAAGAAGTGCTGAATATTTGTTGGCAGAAACAAGTATAAATTTTCAATTCACATAAGCATCTTTCAAATTCAGAGCACTGGCTAAGTCATTTGTGGATAAAGAAGGTGAGATGTTCTACGTAAGATGGGCCTGTAACTCCTGTATGTCCTGCATCCTTCACAAGCTTCATACCACTGGCTGAAAATGGAAATACATCATCTCACTAATGAAACTGAACTTAGAAATGTCATAGTCTGAATACTCAAATTCCCCTTTCAGAGGGAACCAAGAAAAGCTGATGGTTAAGTGTGGATACAAAAATGCTGCTAGCAAGAATTCTTCTTGCTATTTTCTAAGTCCGTGAGAGACTTTTCTCTCTCACAGAAGATATTCGCAGAGTTTATAAACCATGAACACCTGCGACCTTGCTGAGCTTTGTTTATAGTACAGTAGGAAAATATTTTGACAATGGATGTTTTAGGATTTTAGCCAATCACCCCCAAGGGGTGGCTGATCCTTTGTCCAATTAGACTATGAAGAAAAAAGTCTATAAAAGAGTTTGTAAAATAATTAAATCAGTCAGTCTTGCTGCACAATTCCTGCCTGTTGGATCGTTTCTCTCCTCCTCCCTATGAAGGCGGGATATGGTAATATTTACTACAGTGATAGTTAAGCATCTCCTCACCTGTCATCAGCCATTTTTAAACCAAAGCTAGCAGTTCTCTGTGAGTGGGACAGAACTTTTCTCACCAGAGAGCCAGATGGTACTATTGTAAAATTCATCAGCAGCTTCAAAGGTTCACTGCTGTGCATCAGCACTTTGCTCCCTCAGTGCCTTCTCATGCTCAGTGGTGAGAAACACAGCGAGGCAATTGGGCTGTGTTGTCTTTAACCTATGGATGATATCCAGGTTTGAATTCTAGTGGGGCTCAGCTGAGCATCATTCAAAATCCACAGCTGTTGTCAGAAGTTGTCATTTGGTTAGTGATACATCAGAGGGCATTGTACTCTTCCTCTTTGATCCATAGAATTTGTGTTTGTTCTTGATCTGAGAGATAAGTATGGTTTTGAAGCAAAAGGCTCCTCAGAGTGTAAATGTACAAGAATACCTGGAAATGCTTACTTTGCTATAATTTAATAATGCCTTGAAATGGTTTGAATAATTTATTCAAAGATTGAATAGATTCATACAGTCTATGGGCAGAGTCTCTATTAGCCAAACCCTGCTGAAAAAAGTCACTCCTAGCTAAAATCTTGGGGATGTACAACACAATTTACCTTGTGGAGCACAAAATAGTGAGACTAATTATGTGTGTCAGCTGCTTGTCATTTTAGCATCTTTATGTCTCCAATGTATTATTTCAAATGTTGATTTAAAATGGACCTTTGACCACTTATTCCTATTGTGACCTTTTGAAATGACAAAACAAAAATTTTTGAGCCCAGTGGATGACACATGGTGAAAAGCATGTTTTCTTTATTTGGAGTGGCAATCTCTTGGCTAATTGAGGTTAAAATGAGAATGAATACAGGGCAATTTAGGTCAGAGATTTGGGGACAACAAAGAAGTCAGAGGGCAAAGTCAAGCAGTCATGAGGAAATGAAACTATTTTCTTACTGTTATTTTAATGCCAGTAGGTCAAAAGAAATAAAATTATTAAAAATGCATCATCGTTTAGTGTAGATGTAAAAATAGCAAGGCTCCAACTAAAGGCAAGAGATCCATAACCTGAGTGCTGTCAAAATCAAATGAAATGTAAGGAAATGAAAAACAAGAAAAATCAAAATTTTCTGTACAGTTTAAGTTCATGATACATCTACAGAGGAGTTCACACAGTTCAGATGTCCCAGCTCAAGAGGATGTGATATTAAACATAAAGAATCACAGGAGAGCAGCAATCATGATCAAATGTGTGGAAAAGTTTTAACATCAGGAACAAATGGTCTAGGCCTCTTCAACTTGGAAAAGAGATCAATGAGGGTAGACAGGACATATACCTACAAAGCAATGACTAAAGTAAGCAGGAAATGGCTGTTCACTGTCTCTCCACTTTAGAAGTAGAAAACATCAAATTAAATGACTGAGTGATAGTTTCAATTAAGGAGAAGATGAGATTTTTTTATCCCTTGCTAGGAGAGCTGTGGAACACACAGTTGTGTGTCAGTGGTGGATGCCAAAAGGTTTACGTAGCTTCTAACCTGAGTAGCCAAATTTGAGGGAAAAGGAAGGAAATCCCACAAGGACTATTTAACACATAGATCCCTCTTCTGGAAAGGAGGTTGCTGAGCTGCAGACTGCTGTAGGCTGGAAGGGGAGGCTGGGGAATCATCACTATATGCTTGACCTGCCCTTGGACTCTTCTCTTGGCCTCTCTTACTGGCTGTTGACAGAATTTGGCCACCAGATCTTTTGTTTGACTCCTGACAGCTGTTCTTAAACCACCATACAGAGACTGGCAGTGCTGTTATACCTATCACTGTGGCCTCTGTAAAAATCTTCAGCAGGAACACTTTAATTATGAGTGTGAACCTGCAGTGCTCTCAAAGTAAGCACAGTACTTGTGCACAGCAGATCATTATGCTGAGAGTGATATCCATGAAATTATTGAAACAGATTTATGGGCAACTCTAAGACTATCAGTTGTTTACTGAGGACTTCGATGATCTAAGGTTCTTAGTTAATATTGGTCATAATACGCCTCTAGCTATTATAACTCCTTTCAGTTTGTAGCTGAGTTAGAGCTGAGTGTCATTTGTTACACCTAATTCACCAGGTCGTTTAGGTGATTACTAAGTCATCATGCCAAAGCATTTTCTTTGGTAGTCCTTAGCTAATTTCAAATTGAACAATACTATTTGTGAGTCAAGAAATACAGTACCTCTTCTTTCCTTACATACTGCACCTCCAGTAATTCTCCTAGTGATACTGTTAATAAAAATGTTTGGCAGAGGCAGCTGCTTTTCAAGGTGTGAATTACACCTTTGGCTTTTACATTATTTCTGCCATCCATGAAGCAAAGAGGCAAGAGAAAAAAGCTCTCAGTGTTCCAGTAATCCCAGACTGCATGTAGAAATATCTACTTCATTTCCCACCAACTTAAAATCCCAATATTTGCCTTGTGGACTATAGCAGACTTCAAATTGTGGGTGAAGGGGATCTGGGAGGACTGAAAATCCAATCAACTTTAGAATTATGTCTTGGCAAACTGAGCTGGAATCAACTGCTGGGATGCAGAAAAGGCCAATATGAATAGTTTTAAGGAGAAGAAATAATGAAATAGGTAAAAAGAGGTGAAGAGAGGGAAACTGGTTCAGTAGTAATTTAACAGAGTGGGAGTAGAGGAGTAGTTGCTGAAGATAAATTAAACAGGGGTCAACGAAGACTAAGATACTGTCATAATAAATTGTTCCTGCTGGAGGAGTAATTGAAATGGCACTGTTAACTTCAGTGGGAATTGGATTAGGGTCTGTAAACTGCTGGAGGAATATTTAAGTTAGCTTTTCACATTAAGTCTTCATAGAGATAAAAATACTTTCAAAGGAAGATCCTAGAACTTCCACCATTATGGACAATAATGCTTTATTTGAGTTAGTTTCAGGCTAATTGAATTAACACTGCTGAAATGTAGAAATATCTGAGTTCCCCTGAAAAACATTTCAGCTGTTATATTAAATCTGTGAATTTCTCTATTTTTCCTCAAGTATCAAAGCCAAAACCAAAGAGTTCATTTTATTATACAAAAAAGATGCTTCAATTACAAATGGTGAAGATTTAATTCTGAAATTGTCACAAATGAATATTCAGTAGGTCCCAATCCTGGACCTGCACCCTTGGAAAAAGGTTGCCAATATTAGTGCACCCATTTTGGTGCACAGTCTTGTTCCTGTTAGCCTTGTATCCGTTGGCAAGGTCATACCCAGGAATTTTGACTAATTTCTGTAAATGCCAAAGTGTTGCCGAGTGCCTTCTCTGAGCAGGTGCTCTAGGGGCAGATGGGACAGAAATGAAAGCACTGGCACAGAGCTGATGAGCATGACAGAAGAAGTGTTAAGTTAGATGAACAGTTACAGCAGGGGGATATCTTAATAATTTGTAGACATTGGGCATCAATTGATTTTTCTTTTTCTCAGGCTCTAATAAGATTGTAAAGTCAGGGCCAGAGAAAGACAGGCAGCAGGGTTACTTTTTATCCAGCTACCATGTTTGAAACAGGTTCCAGTAGACAAGTGGGTTTTGTTTTTATCCCTTTGGATGCCTAGTTCAACTACTGGAACATCTGTTACTTCAACACCACATCCACCCAGCTATGCATTCCAAATAAGCCTTGTCAACTTGGTGTGCACAATCTGAGAAGAAAACAGACACACTTCTGTTAAAAGGAAAAAAAAATTGTGCTAGCAGACATTAAATGTGCTGTGTTAGCTGAGGACCAAAGACCCTTAAAATCAACGGCAAAACTCCTGTCCCTTTAAGTGAAAGCTAGTAACTTACAATAATTTCTTTTTGTTTTGATGAAACGGTGTTTGCAAATGTTCTTTGTTAAAGAAACAACACTGGATCATGAAAAGTACTTTTACACAGAGTAATGAGAGGATTTTAGTGGTGTCATTGCTAACTGGAATATAACTAATACAAATGAAAGACCACCTCATGTTTTCTGAACCCATATGCCCCACAAAACTACTCTGCTGATTCTCCACTATTCTGTTCAGCCTTAGAGAAGGAGCCTGTGTGTTTACACAGTCTTCCTCTAAAGGACTGAGCAAAGTAGGTGAGATGCATAGTAAACCAGACAAAGGAAATGGCAAACCCCAGACATTTATTCTGTGAGGTGTCCTTGTCTTCTCAGAGGTGTGGAGCTGCGTCAGCTTGGATTCACCTGATATGGAGGTGAAAGTAGAGGGCATATATGGAAAGTCTGTGGATGGGATTATTTATAGGCACTCTCTCAATAAAAATGTAGTGGACTGCATACTTTTACATGTTTGCAATAGGGGGACGGAGCAGAAAAACACACAAAATTTCTCATCTAATAAAGATGAGAGATAAAAGACAGTGAACATTTCAAGAATACAGGGGAATTTGTTTTGTTGGGTTTTTTGGGCAGGAGGGATGGACTTGGGAGTCATAACAAAACACAGAGTTCTTTTTAAATTAATTTCTTTGGGCTTCATATTCCTTTATGAATGTTGTCTTCCAACTGCTCCCCCATATGATTTCAGACACAGGTATTATTGCACAACTGAACGAAAGAAAAAGAAAAAAGGAGAAAAACCCATCAATGACAGTTACTAACAGTTGTCAATTTGCTGAAGAAACAAAGACTCAAGAAATCAGATGGTTTTTAACCCATGGGGCTTTCAAAACTGTGTCCAAACTCCTGAGGCAGCAGGTAACCTGGCATCATTTGGCATTCCAGCTGATTCTAGGAGGTGGAAGTAGAGAGGTGTATGGATGTGAAAAGCACACTGATTTTTTTTATCCTCAAAACATTTCCTTAGTGCTGAATTATGGTTCAGGCCAGTTTGTAAGTTATATGAGCCAGTTTGCTGATCCCTAGATATGAGACTCCAGGGAGATAAAGCCAGACTCCAAAACAATCATTCAAAAATCCAGTCAGAAGAAGGATGAATATGATACTTTTGGGGATGGTGGCCTGTGGAGGGAAGAAAAGGAATTTTAAATGGGAAATTACTCAGAAGATCATAAAAATGAGCAACACAAAGAGAAAAAACAACAACTTTTTTCATTATGGAAAAATATTTTCCTCTGTGAGACTTCGCAAAATAAAAAGGTATCTGTCTTTTTAGCTCATTCTTTCCCCTGAATTTCAGGTGGCTCTGCCAGAGTGTGGCAGATCCAAATGCTCGTGCTTGCTGCTTGTTACAAAGATCTTCGCTACACTTGACAGTAGAAGTGTCACCAAAGATCTATGTTAAAGGCTTGCTTCAGTAGTTCACCAAACACCTATGGATTTGGTGAAAAAGAAGCATATTTTGGTAGTAAAACAGTCAGGGTCATTGAAGCTCTCTGCAAGGCTGCATCAAATGAACCTACAGATTTCCTTCATAACCTTAAAGCCTGAAGTTCATGAGTTTAGGGGTTACAAATATACATACATTTTTAAATGTTTATTTTGGCCAAACAACAGCTGGATGTGGATTAAAGTGACCATTCATGTGTCTGGTCATCTCCACATGTAATTAGTGAAATTAAGTATTGTTTTCAGCAATATTGCCTGCATTGTGCGTGCACATTTCTGCACTGAAATCATCTGAAAATTGGGCCTATGACCTCTCTGCCAGTATTTCTATTGGGAATGTGGTGAAGTTGTTCCTTCAGTAAACACGCAGAGATATTGCAAAGCTAAATGACTTCTTTTGGAAAGCACACTAAAATCTTTGGAAGGAGACCATAATGTAAGTACAAAGTATTATTTTATGTAGGCTGAGTCACATTCCTCTATCTTACGTGTACAGCTGAAATAGCTGTTCAGTATCAGTCTTAATTAGGAAAAGCCTGCAAAATGTTCTGTGTGCTGTATGGTATGATCATCACTGATGTAACAGCACTGGTGCTTGAGTCCCATGTGCTGAGTGCTTTCTTAGGAGAAAATCCTCAAAAATGGGAACAGAACAGGAACACAGGTGACAACTTTATTTATGAATGGGAATCTACTACAGGTGCCTTGAACCTTGCAACTATGTAGATTTTTTTTTTCACAGGGAAGAGGGCTATGAAATATGTCTTTTGTTTAAATCAATTATTTATATTATAAAAAGGTACCAGTTAGGAAAGCATCTGATGTAGGACAGAGGGCCAAAAGGAGCAGCCAGGTAACTGTCCCCCTGTAGCTCCTGAAGCACACTATAATTGCAACAGCCACAGCATCACTTGAGCTTCAGCTCTTTGGGCATTATCCATGGACTGGCATAGGAAGTGAGCTGTGCTTTAGTGGGCTCCAGTGTGTCAGAGTGATTATCTCCTCAAAGTAAAGCTGAAAATGGGAATGGGATTTTGAGCTGTTATGGGGAGAGGTGAGTTGGGGAGTCAACTTCTGTCAAACTCTTGCTGAAAACTTAAAAAAAGATGTGTATATTTGGGCAACTAAATCCATAATCTGTCCCTGGCATCCTGGCCGCACCTTGAATCCTGCGCTCAGTTCTGGGCCACTCACTACAAGAAAGACATTGAGGTGCTGGAGCATGTCCAGAGAAGGACAACGAAGCTGGGGAAGGGTCTGGAGCACAAGCAGCTGAGGGAGCTGGGAGTGTTTAGCTTGGAGAAAATAAGGTTCAGGATAGAGCTTCTTACTCTCCACAACTACTTGAAAGGAGGTTATAGCAAGGTGGGGGTCGGTCTCCTCTCCCAAGTAATGAGCAACAAGGTCAGAGGAAATGGCCTCAAATTGTGCCAGGGGAGATTTGGGTTGGATATGAGTAAAAATTTCTTCAGTTAAAGGAATGGCAGGCATTTGAATAGGTTGCCCAGAGAAGTGGTGGAATCACCACCCCTGGAAATGTTAAAAAGACGTGGATGTAGCACTCGGGGACATGCTTTAGCATTGAACATCGTGGGCTGTGGTGGCCGGTGAACATACATTACAAGGGACAGAGAGTTCTCAGTAAGACAAGTCCCTAGTATCACAAAGTACCTCTTTAGGTTACAGTGACCAGAAAGGCTTCTCCCAGGATACTTGTTCTGTTATGTTAATCTATCCCAGTTTGGATTCCCCAGTTGGCTGCTAACCTCTACCCCCCCGTCACTCCCCCAGAGCTTCCCCATTGGTCCCTGTTCCCTAATCCCGCCTTTTCCCCGTCCCTGGATAAAACTGAGTTTCGGGATCATGTTTGTGTTTGCCTTTGCAACCTTTGACGCTGTAGAAGCAATAAATGCTCCTGCCGGAACGCACGCAAATGCCCTTCTTGACTCTTTGCTACCGACTGTAACATTGAACCCACCCGTGCTTCTGTGGGTGCACGTGGGACCCCGCAGAGCCGAGCAGGGCCGGTATTAGTGGGTAAGCAGTTGGACCCAATGATCTTATGGGTCCTTTCCAGCTTTAACAGCTCTATGAATCTATGATCCCTATAAGCCTGGTTTTAAAAAATGCTGTATCAATTTCTGCATCTATGGAAGTTTGTATTTACTTAGTCTTAATGTTGTTATCATGAGCTAAACAGGGACATAAAAACCCAACTCGCTTCTTTTTTACATTAAAGCACCATAAACACATTTGACATGGTGTACTTTAAAAAATAAAAAAATAGGGAAAACCACCCATCTAGAAGCTAAGCCTTCTGTGCAGGACTCCTTTTGGCTTCAGTGCGGCTACCTGCCAGGTCGATTCCAGATTTCAAGCAGTCTAGTGAATTGTGACAGACTGGCGTCAGTCTTGTATTCCTATCTTATGAAACATTTCCAATGGAATATTTTAATTAAGATCAGCTTCGCTGGCATCAGAAAACTCATAACCTTCCCACAATCAAATATCAGCTGGAGAAAGCAGTCAGCAGTTGACCACAGAGCTGTTGTTTAACTTCAAAACAAGATGGGAACCTGCTCTGGTTTGTCAGACAATGTCTAGCTGCTGTCCTGCTCCTTAGGTTCAGCTTTGACTCCTCAGTAAGAAAACAGTAATGTAGAAAACCACCCGTGTATCTTTTCCACAAATATTCAACTCACTCCCTGGATTCAGACGGATTTTCTGATATTAAACAAGTAAATCTGTAATGGAATAGGGAATTAAAATTAATCAAAACCAGAGCTGTTCAAGAAATTCAGTGTATGCATTGATTTGTTATTATTGTTTTCCTCATGGATTTCAGTCACTGAGCACTATTTCCAGCTTGCCGTGTCGTCAGCATTCACTGGATCCCTGCACAGGCTGTCTGAGGAAATCAGGTTGTTTTTAAACAAAGATGCAGAATGTGGTCATTTAATTTTTTTCAGCTTATAGATTTCCGGGTACTTGAAGTTCCTTTGAAATGGAGCAGTTGTCTGGGCAGATACAGTGGCCAATCACCCCTTCTCCTATTAATTTGCATATAATGAACCTATTGTTCATAAGGGATTAGCATCCAGAGACTGCTGGCTGCTCAGGCTGCTCTTTGACAGATTACTTGGACCTGTCATGACTCTTTAAGGATCCCTGCTAAGAGGCAGAGTAAATTACCCTCTGCTGTGCTCTATGCTGCTGTGGCTAGGCTGTGGTTTATTTAAATCGAGTTCAGCCATTACCACACTGCACGGCAGCATATGCTGCAAGTGAAGAAGAGTTTTGTGCAGCTTGGGCAGTGGGGCTCCCAGGGTTCCTCAAGGTTGTTGGCTTGACTCTGCTTGCATGGCAGGCAGATCCATAGGGGCTGGTCATGGTCATAGGCCCAATGGCTTTGGCAGCCCTAAGGGAAGTCAGTGTCCTTGGCTGTCCTTTTCTTGGTGTCTGGTCACTGCCAGCAGTGGCTCCTACGAAGGATCAGCTAAGCATCTTCAGCATACTAAGGAGACCAGAGTGGCGAAGAGCTGTCAAGTGCAGTAGGTGGATACATTTTGACTCCTCTCCTGGTGCAATAACAGGAGCTATCAAATGAAGATGGGTCCGGGAAAAAGGGAGGCAGCTCATTGCTTAGGGTGTGAGGGAGCTGGGGAAGTTCTTGTCGCCAGAGACTAAGAATGTAGTTCCCATGAGTTCAAGGGGAAGCTGGACCTATTATTGAAGAAATAAATTTTGAAGATACAGAGACAGTGACTCGTCCTCAGAAAGGTCCCCAGCTATCAGATGCTGAAGGCTGTGAGTGTTTGAGCATGTAAAACTAGATCCTTGTGCTGCTCCTATGCTCTTCCTCAGAAATCTGCAAAATCTCCATCTGTGACTGATGGAGACAAGGCACTGGACTGAACTCGCCATCCACCCAGAATGATTATTCCCCCATTTCTCACAGATGTGCTCCTTGCTCCCACCCATTTTTAAGCCACACGCTAGCCTACTGAATTACCTCTCAGTTAATTCAGGTATTTGTACTTGTTTTCCACATTACAAATTAAGAGAGAGATTTACCAAGGTACATTGGTCACTCCATTATACCAGTGTTGCAGAGTTGCTGCCATTTAAGAAGTATTGGCTGATGCTTTTTGGAGAATCTTCTGTACCAACAGATCTACTTCTCAAAGTTGAACTATAAAAGGAATTTAATATTAAGCCTACCAGTTTTCAAACTAGTGGAAACACACTGTTGGCACTGGCTTCGGGCTTCTCATACGGAGAACATATATGCAGTTTAATTATTTTAAAATGTCATAAGCGATGCCAGTGAACAAAGAAAGCTACATTAAACTGGAGTTACTGCTAAAAGGATCAAGTACTTTGAGGAGTAAAAAAATGTTACAGGAATGCTATTATCTTAGAATCAAACCTTATGAATCTAGGACACGTAAAGCTAAATTTAGACAAAGTAATCGTATACTTAAAAAATAAATCTAGGCAAATAAAGACAAGCGAATACATACTTAAGACAACTGAATGTTCATAACAATCTTACTAAAACAAATCTTTAGCCCCAGTTTGAAGAGAAAAAGTGTGATTAAAGAAAAGTCAGTGTGTCTATAAAAATTCATTTAATCTAATTTGTGACTATGCACATTCTGACTGCAGGGAAGGCCAAGGTACTAGAAAGTTACATAACATTTCAGCTAGAGGTAGGATGAAATTTGCTGTCATCTTAACTCAGGGACTGAAAGCCTGAGGTGCCAGTGGCACACCCTGAGAGTCCCAGGATCCTGAAGAGAAGCACACAAGCACATGGTGTTCTAGCTTTCTTGTAATCTAGCCTGAGGTTTAAAGCCAATTTGGGTATTGGCTGCAGACTGCAGTAGTTACCTAACTCTGCACGGTCTGATTCACCCACTCTGAGACTGCACCACTGGGACACAGCTGATCTCAGGGGACAGCAGCAGGAGGCTGCTGTGCAGAGCCAGCGCAGGACAGGCAGGAAGAATTCCAGCAATAACACAAGTGCTGTCAATGAGGTATATGGTTTTTATAAAATTGTTTTTAATAGAAATTCACTTAGGAGGTGAACAGGATTTTTTACTAGTTTAGCTTTCAAGCACTAAAATACTCTCTTTTGTACTTGTTCACAGCCTATCTCTGTGGAAGGCTGATTTCAAAGCTGTGACATTCTGAGACTGTGGATTTGAAATTGTTAACATATCATTGTAAGAAACATCTTTAGAAGAGAAATGTTAAAATTGAAAGCTTTCAAAACAAACAGGAGCCTAGGTTCTATATATATACCAATATGCTGTATTTTTAGGATTGTGATAATACTATGCAAGCATTATTAGTGAGACCTTAATCTGGGTTTCCAGTACCTGAAGTAATAATTCTGAGCCAGGGATAACACTGAACTTTTTGATAAAAATTTTTCCTTAAATGGGAATGTTTTGATCCACCTCATCTGCTGGCACTGTTTCTGAGCCTCCAACCTCCCCAGTCCCAAATACCAAGCCATGCTTGCTTCATCAGACAGATGAAGAGGGTGAGCAAGGCCTTGTGCCAAGTGTTTAACCTGCCCTTCCTCCTTCACCCCTCACACTGCTAGTTGTCCATCCATCTGCAAACATTGTTTCTTAAGCAAAGGACTTATAAGTCTTTATTTCAGCTTCGGGTGCCTGGTCCTTTTGAGGTGGAAGCGTCTCCTTCACAAATGAATAAATGCTGCTCCCTGCTGGAAACTTTCAGTAAATTGCAGTCTGCTGATATTTTCCTTATGAAAAGAAGGTGGTGGAAAATGCAAACAGCTATTAAAAATCAGACAAGTGCAGTCCTTCAGGGGGCAAACTCTCCAAGGATCAATGTTAGTGCAGTGGTGCTGGATCTCTTACTGTCCCTCCTGGGCTGTTCTTCTGCAGTGCTGCAGTCAGAGCCACAAGCACTGGGGCACCCTCTCTACCAAGGACTTGGCATCACAAGAGAGGAATGAGAGAAGCCATATAGAGACCACCTGGCAGCTGCTCTTGTACCTCAGGGGAAATCCAACATGCCTGCACACCTACAAAAGCAGATCTGTTCCTATTGGTGCACAAGGAGCTGCTTCACCTCGTGAATGGAGGAACTTTGCACTGCCTATCTTGTATCAAGCACATAAGTGCAGAAAAGCAGGTAAAGAGGAAGTGATTCTTCTGATGGACCTTGACAGCAATTATGATCCTGGTCCCTAAACTATTCAAAGCATGCCTGTGGATGCCATGTGGTGGATCTCACTGAGAGAAGAAAAGGTCACAGAAGATCACAGATCTGATTTGCAAGAGGTGAACTAGCTTGACAAGCTGTCATGCAAACCCATTTTATGCAGGTTAATTTAAGTAGAAAATATATTCAAAATGCTCTACTGGATTAGGCAAAATTCTGAACACCTCTTCCAACTCTCTTGAATAAGCTTCACATAAGGTGCTGGGAGCAGCAGCATCTAGTTCCTCATGGGAAGGTCCAGTGTACTAAGACACTTTTACAGAGTACAGAGGCATCCTTATTAATCTGAATGTAAGAGCTCTCAGATTTGGGAGGTGTTACATCCCATCACTCACAGTACTCCCATCTCACCTCTCCATGGATTGCTTCTCTGCTCAAGGGCTGTGGTGCCAGTGTGTTTGAATGTGTCCACACATGTGAAGAACTGAAAAGACTGGGAGAACTCTCCTTGAGTAGATTGTGCGAACTAAGGTGTTAATTTGGCAGTGTGTATAGAGCAGCTGCAGTCAGGAAAAGAAGTAGTCAATACCAGCTAGGGATAAAGAAATTTGCAAAGGCAATAGTGTTTCAAGGAATAAGAAGCACATCGGAGTACAACACCACACTTGCCTTCTTCTAGCAGTAGATGATACCAGACCAACTTCAATATAATTTTCGTATCTTTCAGCCTCCTTTCCACACCCACTTTGGTTTAACATCTGTATTTTTTCATCCTTCACCTCTAGCAATCATTGCCTCAATCTTTACCTCTACTCCTTCCTCAGTTGTGGTTTCTGAATTATTGAGACATCTTTTTTTGCACCATTGACGTACAATGATTCCTTTATAAATCCCGTATTTACTAAGGCCTTAAGCCAGTACTTGGTGACGTTGGTGGGATTCAGTCCACTGATTTCAGAGGACTTTGGAACACACTTTCTCTGTGAATTACAATATTAGTTTTGTTTCTTAACCCTTTTCTTAAGTGGTGGAATATCAGTATGGAAGCCAATATGTTCCCAACTGTGAGCTTTGCCTTGTCAGTTCCCGCAACAAAACCTGGAGAAGACGTACCCTGTTGAAGGGAAGGCAGCCAAGACAATATGGAAGAAAGCTGAGTTCTGTTTTTCCAGTTTTGTGGGAAGCAAATGGTAATTGTTGTTAGTTTCAGGCCAGAGTTACAGCTCCCGAGCTGGGTCTCAGTCCCTGGTTCCTCTGAGGTCAGTCTGGAAAGGATGAATCAGAGGTGAGATCCAATGATGCATTAAGAGCTTTCCCAGCAAAAACAGATTTAGAGGAACAAGCAAAACCAAATCCACTCAGTTAATGTTCTTTCCTGAAGCCCAACAAAAGCCCAGGACAAAAAATAAAGAGAAGTAGGTGCATCATTGCGATACTGTACCCTGAAACTACAAAATACTGGGACTGAGCATGTGGCACTTCTTTCTCTCTTTCACCTAAGTCTCTTGGTTCTCTCTGAAACTTAGCTTTTCCCATGCAATGCCTTCTGTGGGCACTCATGTCTTCTCTGTCCTCTTCACTAGGCTGCCATTCCTCATGGGTGCTGTTTGTAGTTGTCTCTCTTGTTCATGCCACTTCTATAATTTCTGTTCTCTTATCCATTGCCCAATCAGTCCTGCTCTAGCTAAGCTCTTTTCCCTGCTATAGTATTCATCTTCACATTCCCTGTGTAACTCCCAGGAACTTCTTTCCACGTGGGACCAGAAATCCTCCAGAAAGTGCTGTGAACCATATCCACAAATGGATTATGTTAGGCAGGCTCTACCTGCAACTTTAACATTAATTTTCCATTAGAGGGAGCAATGTCTATGGAATAGATAAGATTCTGCATCTGGAAAGCAATTTGTTATGTCTTTAATATTTCTGTCTGGTTATATTTGGGGTTTTGTCTTTAACACCCCTCAGTGCAACATTTGAGCATTTTTGTCTTTTTCCTGCTTAATGTGCAGCAGCATCTTTTTCTTGGTAAAAGGTAGAAAGTGATTGACTCAAATAGAAATGAGGACAGAATGTAGACGAGAAGGGGTGGATGTTTTTCTGCTTTTTTTTCTTTTTTCACTTGTAATTTAATGAATATTTTTACAGAAGATTAATTGCAGAGTTAATCGATTTTGAAAAATACAACATCAAGTAAAATGTTAAAACCTCATTGTTGAATAAAATTATTCAAAAAATCTTCCTGGAGAAATATATGTTTGGCTGGTAGTTTCTAATATGATGTCAATGCCTGAGCTGTTTCCTGTTTGGTTTGTGGCAATTAAAGCACATCAAAATGAAAAATAATGCAAAGAAAGTACAAGAGCAGAGCTGCAGACAAATACTGGGGTTTTTTTTAAGAACAGTTGGGTGGTGTGGAAATTATGATGTTCCAGAACTAATGTTCACAGTAGGGAGAAGAGAAGGCTCACAAGCTTCAGTCAGTATTAAACACTCAAGAAACGAGATATTAGAGGTGGTGGTATAGGACAGGACCTTCTGAATATTACAATAAATCATTTTTCTTGAGATAAGGTTGTTGCTCCTGTGTTTTAGTAGGATTCGAGACAAAAAGGAAAGCAGCCTGACAGCCATGTTAATGCTCTTGGTATGTTTTGAGTTCCACCACTGAACAGCTAGACTCTTACATTCAGCATTAGAAATTATTTCTAAGTGATATAATATTAACACTGCTTTTCTGTAGAGGTGGGACATGGTGCCCATCAGAGTGGGCAAGATGATACGGATCACTTTTCTGCCCCTTCTTTTGCCTGTGAAATGCAGCAGGTCCTGCCAAGCTCAGAAGAGACGTGAGCTGGATGTCTCACAGCTGCTTTTGAAAATGCTTTGGCTTCTAGATCCAGGGAGCTGCTCTGTGGTAAAGAAGGGCTCCCAATAGTTGTCTGCACCTACCTAATCGGGTGATCAGAAGGGAGGCAGACAAAGGGACAGAGGTAGCTCTCACAACTTGAAACATATATAACATATATAAACATATGGTTATACATGTAAGGAAAAATATTCTTCATATGTGGTCCAGCAGTCAAACACTGGAAGCAGCTGGGAATGTCGATCTTCAGAATTCAGCTGGACATGATCCCGAGCAGCCTAATCTAACTTTGAAGTCAGCAAACCTTTCAGGAAGATCTTGGCCAAAATAACCTCTAAGAGGTCCCTGCTAACACAAATTCTGTAACTCCATTATGATGTCATATATCCTATATAACCCAGGCATCCACTCTGAATACCTCTATCTGATCTATCAATCACAGGTAAAAGTAAGGAGGAAAGACGTCAGATAAAAGTGCAAGACGAAGGAAGCAACACAGACATAACTTTGGTTCTGAAATGTTCTTCATTAACTTCTCAGAAGAAATTGGGAATTGACTTTAGGATGAGACATTCTACAGTAGTGCAAATACTTAGAGACCATGTAATCATGAATTCTAGCAAAGGATGGCTTCAAATATTGAGCTGTTTTCTCTCACAGCAGCAGTGGTGAAGGGACAGAAGAAAGACATTGAGTTCCTGAAGTGAAACATGTCTCAGAGGAGAATAAATCCAAAGCAAAACCTGAAGGCATGGCCATAAATTCTTGTGTGATATCTATTCATGTGATTCAAACACAGGATACTGCTTGCCTGTGTTGATGAAAGTAGTTGATCTAATTAATTATTTTCGTTTGGATGATAGGAAAGACCAGGAAACCCTCTCTAACAGAAGGTTTGTGAGACATCTGAGAATAGCACTAAAAATGGACTGGACCTAACATCAGTAAAAATATTGAAGAGATTCATCCCATTTTTGAGGAGGTCAGTGGAAAGTCTAATACATTTATTTTATTATTAAAGCAAGAAGTGATTTGTAAAAGCTGAAGAACAGCTTTCAAAAATGTGTGGGCACATGTGTGCATCACATAAATTAGGAACTGAATTCTGTGGCTTAATATAAGCTATGAGGAAAACTAAAATGTTGGGAGAATTACACTGATCACACGGGGTATTCTTTTTTACGTGTTACTACCTGCTTTTTTCTTCCTTTTTTTTTTTTTTTTAAATTTTTGTCCTTCACATTGCCAGGATAACTGTTTTCTTAGTACATAATTAGGTGATTTCCTTTTGTAGCACTTCAAGAACACTATTTTGCTTCATTCTCAATGTTCAAAGTGCAAGACTTTGCAGTTCATAATGTCCCTGACTACTTCCTAACTTTATCTAAAGGCAAGAGCAATGAATGTAGCTACGAGATACAATTTTTTCATGTCCATTAACACTTTATTGGCATGGTTTTTTGGTCAGTTCTGTTACAGTGATTGTGCTGAGACTGGATTATAATTAATTAGTGACAGTAAAAAAGCCAAACGCCAAAAATCCAGTATGAGTTAGACAAGTTAAATTGATTAAAATTAATAGAAGATGCTCTGACATCTAACTCCCCACTCACCACCATCACCTCCTTCCATCACACAGGTATTTTCTTTTAGTAAGAGTTTACATTTTTGTTTTCCTTTTGGCAGTGTTTATCTTACAGCTCTCTGTGGTTCTCTCTCTACTTGCACCTCACAAACAGTATAGCAGGGTTATAAGGGCTTTGTCGTGTAATTGGCTAGTATGGTATTGTAAATAAGTAAAACTAATTCCCTGGACAAATAGATGTTGTATAGCATTAGATGCACTTGAGTGCAAATAAAGAATTTGATTATGTTTCTCCCTCCTGCCTGTGAAAAACAGTTCCCTTTTTATCTAATATCATATGCCTTAAGTGCTGAGGCTGCTGGTAATTGCCTTGCAGGACTGTTCCTCATCTAAGAGACATCTGCAACTCGTGACTCACTAGCAGTCTACTGAGAATTCCTTTACACTAATTTCCATCCCCAGCTCCTAATTTGTCTCTCAGGCTACTCCTGATACTACAGGAGATACAGGAAGATACTACAGTATCTTCCAACTTTTCATTTCTCCAAGGAAATTCATCAAATACACTCATGCACAAGGGTGGGAACCAGCCTACTGCTCAGAGAAAGGCATCTCAGAGGCCACTTTTCATGTCTATTCATGATCCTGTGCTGAGAAATCACTGTTACTTGAAGCAGGTAAGGTGGGCTGTGCTGTGGGTGTCAGCTTAGGTGTAGATGCACTTGCAGCATGGGAAAGAGGGGCTGTAGCAGGACAAGACTCATATAAAAAGTTGTGAGATGCTCAGCATAAGTCTCTGCCTCTCTGCACTTGCTTGGAAGAATGCAGCATAGGTTTGAACTCTAGGTTTGAAACTGTATCATCTCTTTGTCAAGTAAGAGATTAATCCAAGGAGCTTCTGTTAATCCTTTCTGCATTTCACACTAGGCACAGGGAGAAAACATCCAGTTTGTGTTTGGTGTTTGCAAGCTAATGCTTGTGCAGAAGAATTAGGGAGGTTGGAAGGAGTTCTCTGCTGCCTGTGGCTCTCATTTCTATTGCATTACCTCAAGAGGTGCAGAAATTGCTAATCACTGAAGTGAAATGACAAAAAATAAGTAAGTAATGTTATATATTAGCTATGCTTAATAAAATGAAAGACACCTATCAGTTCAAGTTCTGCATTTCCCAAGAAGTTAAGAAATAACTAATATGACACTGCAACAGAGGCAGTCCTGTTTCTGTAGACAAAGATGTCTGTATTAAAAGCATTTTTTTCTGAGCTGACATTAGGCTAATTCCCTCCTGTCCATTCCTAATAGATTGAATGCTAGGAGTCAAATGCCACTCGACCTTGTAAAAATCAGATCACCCACTCGAAGAAAACAAAATCTAACAATGAAGAGCCTTTCTGATATAAGTAAAAAAGGTTCTGATATAAATAAATAAGTAGACTACCTGTTTCTACTAAAGTGATGTTCCATGGTGCTGCTTTACAGAAATACTGAGGCAGCCTTTTCTGCAACAATCATTTAACCTGAAAGAGTGCAAGATAGTCGGAGCACTCAATAGCAGCCTCTGCTTCTGCCTGTTCTCAGGGGTTTGAACAGTAGCAATTTGTTTTATGGGACATGGCATTTCTCCTGCCCTGCTGATGCAAAGAATTGGCCTTTTGTACGGCCCCTCTGTGCGTGCTCGGTGCCAGCAGATTGCCTTTCTTGGCACACACGGACATTTCAGAGGGAATGTACGCAGCTCTGTTTCGCCTGACAGACATTTTATTCATGTAGGGCTGATTTGCCTCATTAGCCATCAGTCCAAGTAAGTGTGATACATCAGAGTCCTGGCTCCAAGTTAACTTAGGGACACTGTTATCCACAGGCAGCTTCTTGGGAAACATCCTCTCCACCCCTTTTCCTCTGGAGAACAAGGAGATGCATGTTGTACTTCTTCCTGCAGAGGGAAGACCTCGCTCCACTCCTTGTGCCCAGTAGCTCATTTGGCTGGTGCACAGGAGCTAAGATGCACACACTGCTCCTTCCACAGCCTTGCTCTGTGAGTCAGGGATAGAAAGGGAAGGAAAACAGTATGTGTTGAGAATTGAAGCAAAGTGGTTATGGTACATGACCTGCATGAGATGACCCCATGGCTCTGATACAGGCCAATAAAGCATGCTAAGGCTTCAAAGAAGAGTAATTACTATCAATTACTGCATCTAAGGTCACAAGAGACTGTAATTACCTCTCTGATCTCCTGTATTATACGGCTCACAGGCCATCTATTATAATTATAAGAATTATTATAGTTGTTAATGCTATTATTTTAGAAAAAACACCCATCTTAATTTCAAAACTTCCAGGGATGCAAAAGCCTTGGTAAAGTATTCACTTGGTACTTACTCCAACTTGCTTAATTACCAGTGCCAGTCAGGCAGTAAATTTATCTGCTAAATCCAGTAACCCTCTACTATCAATTTCTGGTCTGCAGTAAGTATTGATAGACCTGGGCAAAGACAACCTGGATGTTTGTGTATGTCTACCTGTGGTTTAACAATGCAGAGGAAAAGTCTTCACTCTGCCATGACAAAGGGCTTGAGTTGAGAGAGCGCTGCTGATAAGGTTTTGCTTTACTGGTGCTGCTTGAAAATGCCAGGTCATAACCCTCCTTTTGTCCTTTGCTTGTCAAAGGCCAGTGTATCATTTTCTGTTGAATAGCAGTTAACAGTATACCCTGCTTTCCTAGTTCTCTACAGGATAATAGAGGCATCCTCTCTGCATCTTTGTACATGGGTGTATACAATTAATTATACTGGAAAAGAACTTAGAGGCAAAAGGCATTAATTAAAGTGCCTATAAATTTCCTGGAGTGACTACTGTAAGAAACTTGGTCTTCAAAGTGCTTTGTTTTAGACCTTGTTTAATCTGTACTTTCTTCCTGCCTGCACTGATATAATTTTCATGAGTAATTACTATAGGAGAATAGACTTTCTCTCTGTACAAGTTTTACTAATAAATCAAATATCCTATCAGAATGGGAAATGAACATAAAAATTAAGTTCTTTTATATTACAATTACACTCATAACCAAGAATTGTTACTAAAATATCATTAGAACTGTGAATATAACCAAAGCAGAAAAACATTTAAAAAATTCCTAACCTGGTTTGTTCTAGGGATAGATAGTGACTTTTCAGAAGGCCCCTCCCATACAGGGAGATGAGGCTCCTTCAGTTGCTCTCTCTATATATGTTCAAATGTACATTTCTCTTAGCAACTTTCCTTCCATATGTTTTGATCCTATTGACCAGTCTAGCCAATCAAATTTTTCCAGGATGGAGCGGGTTGGGGGGGGGGGAGGGGGGGGAGAGATAAATGCCGTATATATTGCTACATCCAGTGAACATTAGCAACTGAATAGGAGACAGGGACCTTTTAAGTTCTCCAGCTGAGAGAACAGCATAGTGACAGCTCACACCTTATTAGACACCAGACAATACAAAAAAGCAGAAAGAGCAACCACATCTTTGGAAAAGCCTCAATTAACAAAGAATGAGACATAAATCTGCTGGAAGCAGCACTTGTTCCATGCTGGTGTTCAGAGGGGTAAGCACAGCACATCCCTCGGGGCTGTGCTGGAGGGGCAGGAAACACAAAGTGCTCCCACGAAGTGGAGATGCTGTCCTACTAAGAAAGCACAAGTTGGGTCTCCATATCAGTGAGATCAATTGCACTTGTAACCTCAAATTTCATTAGTGCTGTATCTGTTTTCTCAGCTATGGAAAAAATAATTCTTCCTTTTGGAAAATTTTGCAGACTGTGGGCCACAGCTGTTAGCAAAGCTCCCATTGATTCAGGGCCAGAGAATAAACCTCTCCACATGCTGTAGTTATTACAAGCTGTTTGCATTTTTAACTCATGCTAACAATCTAGTTGGAGGATATTTTTTATTATTATTTACTGATTTTTTTTTAAACATAAGACAAGAAAACGCATATTAACATGAAAGGGTCTGAACATCTCCTCTGGCAAAAAGGAAGAAAGAAAATAAATTGCAGAGGAGAGAGAGATTTTAACATGTAGTCACCTCTTGTACTGTAAAAAGTAAATAAGAAAGTGGATGACATCACTTATGACCTAAATAAGTGTCAAAATAATGAAATGCGTTTGCTGATGGGAAGCAGAACTGATAGATGCCTCAGATATCTGACTCTGTTAATTTAGAAGTTGCTATCTTCAGCTGAAAAAGATGTTAAAATGCCCAGTGTCCACATTTTATTTCTGGTGCTTATGAATCAAACCCACACAAAAATGAGGCAATCAAAATGCACCAGATAGCCATAGAACTGAGATGGGGATGCTTATTAGTGTTGTGATGAGAAGTAAAATTGTCAAAGATTGCAGTTCGATAGTTTTATATGAACTACAGACAGGGAGAAATTCCCAAAATAATAAAATTTCATTTTCACATTCTTCTGCAAAAGGCTCCAGCTTCTCATTTCATATATTTTAATTTCAAACTGACACAAGCTAAGCTAAATATTCTGTTTTTGTTGGGAGGAGGCAAAACCCTGAAACTCCTACTAAAGTAGAGCATCTTGTAGTGTGGATTGGGTAAAGGATAAATATCTTTTTTTCTTTAGGAGACATCTGTCTTGAAACAGTGTTTTCCTTTTCATCTAGCTAGAGGCAGAGATCTCTAAACCTAGCCAGAAGGTGCTACAAGCTGTAATTGCTGGAAGGTCTGTGCTCCTCCGTATGTGGTGGATTTAAAGTTCAGTGCTCTGGTTTTACCAGTCAACTGCTCAGCCTGGAGAACAGAAGGCTTGAGGAGATCTTATCTATGTGTATAAAAACCTGATGTGGGGCTGGGGGAAAAAAGACAAAGCCAGAGACTCCTTGGCACTGACAGGGCAAGAGGCAATGAAATCTGAAATACAGAAAATTCTGATAATGATCAGAAAAAAACCCCTTTTCTTTGCTTTGCAGGTGGTCAAACACTGCAAAATGCTTCAGAGAGAGGCTCTGGAGCCACCTTTAATGGAGGTATTCCAAAGTCAACTGGATGAACTACAGGCAATCTGCTCTCGCTGACTTTGCTTGAGCAGGGGCTGGACCAGATGAGCTCCAGAGGTGTCCACCAGCCTCTACCACAATTCTGTGAAAGGGCTTCTTCTCTACCAGCACTTTTTATGAAATTCTGAAAGCATACTGACACACTGAGTGCCATCCAGTGATCAGCTCAAAGGAAACAAATAGTCATTGGGACGCTTTTCTGACCAAAAAAACTTAATTTTTAACTTCTAAGCAATCTCTGTTTTGTCAAATTATTTATCTGTCAGCTTGACACATAAGATCAGACTGTGCCTGTACTTCCCATATGTTTCTTTTGCTGCAGATCATTCAGTGCCAAAGTTTCCTGAATATCCAAATCTGACTTTTAGATTATTATTTTGAAACACTTTGGATAAAAACATATGAACCTCAAACTTTTCTGCAGGGCATATAGACCATTTTCCTACTTCCAGCACTTTAAAGATAAATTAGCTTCACTGCAGAAGAACAGAAGACATTCTGAAGGTTCTCTAGCGATTAGTTTAATTAGCTAATAAACCAAATGGAATACACCTATTTCATTGAGATAGCAGAAATGCATTATCTTGAACAATAAACCCAGCATTTGCATGCAGCTTATGACAGCAAAGAGACTGTGAGTAATTCAAGAGAGATAAATTTAACAGGAGAGGAGATGCTGAACAGGGAGAGGGGTGAGGATCCAAGCAGAGCTGGCAGAGCGGTGAGGACAACTGCCATGATGATTAAGGACATGAGGATACAGAGGCAATTGCACTCCACTCAAGCTACCTTTGTCCAGACCTGGATGAAGCATGTAGGAGACACTTCCACTGAGAGGCACAGCATATTGCTCAGGCACTGTGCCCTCCTACAGCAGCTCTGTGCTACTTGGGACCAGAGCTGGCTGTGTCCAGCCAGCTCAAAAGCCTGCCCAGCTCAAGCCAGGGTCCGTCTGTCCCCACGCACACAGGTATGCCCCGAGGAGCAAATTCCCAGGAGCATCTTAGTTTCTCTCCAAGGTGCTCATGAGCCTTTAACTGGTTCTGAAACTAGTTCTGAAACAAGCTGAGAAAGGGAAATATATTGTAAAGTAAAGCAAATGAGTCATATGAAAATGGAAATAAGTGATAAAAATTATGCTAATAATCATCAAATAATCTTCTGCTGGGCCTACCATTGGTTTATAAGGGGGCTGGTGCACAAGGCAGAGAGGGACTGCAAGGCTGGGAGAGGTTGCGGGGGAGTGAAAGAGAAAAAAATGGAGAAAAAACAAGATCGCCTTTTGGTAAATCAGAAGACGGCTGGATTTGTTCAGCGGTTCATGAAGACACTACCTAAGGTTTTCAGGTGATTAGTGCCCCTAGGGAAACTTGAAGAATGTAGAGTGTTCTCAAATTAAATGCACAATCAACTTTTATTCTGAAAGACGACAGAATGATGTGAGAGAGAATTTAAGGTCTGTCCAAAGCAATTAATTTTTAAAAAGACACTAGAAACCTAACTGGTCTTATACAGTGTAGTATAAAAAACTCGTGGCATCTGACTATCCCTTCTATTAAAATAGACAAGAGATAGAAACCTTTGAAAACACTGGATGTAACTAGAGGACATATTTTATGAAAATGAGTTGTTGCTTACAAGATCAGGACTTTTTATTACTGTTGATAAATTGGCTTACTAGTATAAAGAATGACTAATCTGCAAGGGCTTGCCTTTGGATGTTGTTGGTTTTTTTTATTCCCAGTCTTGATTAGCCTCCTGTTTTACAACAGCATCAATCAACTGGACTACAATCAATTCAATATGAATTGTGAAATCTATTTCCACAATAATTATTGACTGTAGCTATTAACATTATGAAATCCATATTCCTACCTGCTTGCTGACAAGACCTTCACCTCCCTTCCATTTTCTTCTCTTTAGTTCCACATACTTTGCCTGACAAAAAAAAATAAATTAAAAATACTTTTCTTATTTTTCCCGCCTTCTGTTCACTGAGGTGAAATGGTAAGATGCACAGGTAACTCTGAGGTAAAATACCTTATCTCAAACACGAAATAAACCAAACATTGTCCTATATAAATGACAGTAAACATCATGTGATCATGTGTGGACACAGGGATTAACTTGGGGTTCCCACAAGAGCTCAAAGTAAAGAAAGATAGTATTTGTGTGACAAATTCACCTCCTGTGGTGTTTGGATACAGATCTCCTTACTTGAAATGCATTGGTTTATCCTGTGTGTAAATAAATGACTGTAGTTGTTTATATAAGCTTATTGTTGTGTATCCTGGAACTTTTAATGGGATGTGGGGTGAAGTTTCAGTGAAGGATTCTTAAATAGTGTACAAATTTTCCGTGTTAGTCCTCCATGGCCTGCATTCTAGCCTTCACCTTGAAAAAAAAAGCCACTAAAACCTGCTCTGTTTACTGTAGTTAAGACTTTGATTTTAAACCACAGACTTGAGGTATTACTGCTGTGCTGTGGAGCATCCCCAGGAGCTGTTTATCTCTCCAAGTCACAACTTCTTTCATTTTGTTCTGTGCAGGAGCAGTAACTTATTACTGGCCTCAAATTTTATCTCAGGCTACCTCAGCCACCCAGCTGAAAGGTAAGCTTAATCCCATCTGAATTGAAGGGGAGATAGAAAAGAATTGGCTTTTATTCCTATGCACTGGACACAGAATCAGATAATATGCAGGACAGCCAAAGAGGAGGAACTAGCTCTTTGCTGAGCCACAGAGCACTCACACCAGCATGCCCACAGACAGATGAGATTTGGGCTCTCAGATGACAACGTATAAATGAGATCTTGATGGATATTTAAATGATTATTTAAGACTCTCTATGAGAACTCCATTTCCAAGGCTCACATGTGCACTCTTGGAGCTGCAGCAGTGCCATGTGTCAGCGGGACACTGCCTGCTGCCACCAAGGCAGTGGGGTTGGAGTGGTTCTGTTTGCACACGTGGCTTCGTGAGGCTGATGAAGAACTGCAGAGCTGGCATCAAAGTGAAAAGCAAGAACAGCACAAGCAGAAATAATGTATGACCCTAAAGCACCCCAGACCTGCACCCCAGACCTGAACACAAATGGGAGTTATCTGGATAGAGGAAGATTGACAGCTCTTTGAATCCAACCACTAAATAAAGACATGCATTTGTGGTGCTCCTAGAAAGACTCTGGTTCCTGGAATCAATGCAAAGATTTGTTCAGCCCAGTGTGCAACATTTTTCTCCCCTTCTCAGACAGACTCATTTTACCTAGAAACTTGCTGTCTGCATTGTATCTCCTCTTCATTTTTTCTGCAGATGATAAGGCATTGTCCAAAACTGACTTAATAACAGCAGTAAGAGAGATGGATTATCACTTTAGGTTATTCAGACAGTAGTTAAAGTTAATAAAGGCTCAGACTGCTTCTTTGTGCTACAAATGCTGTGCAACAGATTAGCCTGCTGGGGAGCACAATTGGAGGTGCTGGGTCCCCAGTCACTCCTCAGATGCCAGGGTAGTGGCTACAGCATTCATTTTCTCCTGAAGACATCTGACATTTGCTTCTCTCCATACTTCTCTATCTCTGCTGGAAAGCTGCAAGTGTAACCTCAGCACAGTTAATGTTCTTCTCAAACACACCAGGACAAGAAATACCATTAGTGTGTGAATGATGTATGAGGTGCTGGGTTCCTGCACCCCTCCCTTTTTGTTCAGGGGTTGACCATGAACTGTTTCTGCTCTCCTTCCCTCCCACAGTCCATCATGGATCTAAAGCTTTGACCCTGACTCTCTGAATGCACTTCTCCTATGCGCAACTGCTTCCCAACAGGGGCTGCAGAATTAGGCAAGGCAGCAGCATATGACAAATGATGCTTTTTTTGTAGACTGTGCAGAGCTGGAGGTCAAGCACACTATTAATAATTCTCTGACTTTTTAAAAGCTGTATTTCCTTCATTTGTTGGCAACATGATTTGAAAGGTCTGTACAAGCCACTTAAAACAGCAGCTGAACGCAGGCATTTCAGCATTGTCCAGTATTGATTTTTGCTTCTAACTCGCCTCTTTGCTAAGACTGGTTTCAATATCCTGTGAACTTAAAGTGAAGACATTTCCCATCTCAATAGCCATGCATTGTAATTTGAACCCATAGACAAGCCTGTAATATTTTCCTTAGCAACATGGCTTAGCTCAAACAGCAAGACTGACACAAAATCTGTACCCTGGACCATTGCTGCCCACACTGAAGAAAGGCTGAGTGGGGAACGAATGGAGGTGGTCAGGAGTGGGAAACGCAATCACCAGGCTGTTCACCGAGCTCAACCTATACAAAAAAATCCCCACAATGTAGGGCTGTTACAGCAGAATACTTCTGCTTTCAGGGAAGTGGTCCCAAGGAACAAGAAACTCCAGTAAATTCAAAGCACTAGTTAGTATGCTCCCACATAGCAGAAGTTTAAAGGAAAAAGACATTCAGGAAATTTAGCAAATTCTTAACCAAAATTAAGGAAATGTGAAAATGTGAAAGAAAAATAACAATTGTAAACATGGATTTGGTTAATCATAACAGTGACCTAAAATTTAAGAAATTTCCCCACTGGGGAAATTAGAATATATAAATAATAATTTTCTTTTCTTTTGTGGGGGAGATCCTCATAGAAGAGAAAAAAAAGGACATGAGGAAGTGCTCTATATTTATTTATATATTTATACTAGAAAGAAGAAAAAAGACAAAGAAAAAACAGGTTTTCTGATTGGTGGAGAGTGAGACAGGAGCACAATTGAAAACGACATTGAGAAGGCTGAAGTGTTTCAACCTTTCTTTACCTTATTAAAAAGATCTAGAAGTATTCAGACTGTCCATAGACTTCAGAACGTTAGAACTTAGGCTGGTAGAGAGCAGAAGAAGAGGCTGCATAGATACATAATGTATCTGCAAATCATGTGAGCCTTATAAAATTCACCCCAGAGTGCTCAGAGAATTGAGCAGCAATTTCACAGCCATGAGCAATCATCTTTGAGGACTGATGGAGGGTGAAAGTTCCAGAAGACTGGAAAATGACCTCTCAAGAGCTCTTCCAGCCATGGTTACGATTCCTGTAAGGATGGAAAAAGAAAGGTAAGACTCTGATCTATTGATTCCTTCTTTAGGAAGCCACAGTGGCGAATAACTACTTGGTATTGTCCTTATAGGCAAAGCATAAAGTTTTGAGAACACAGGGTCAGTCTGGATCAAATCAAAGGTCCATCTGTCACCAAATAGGCTCAGATAGAATGTAACTGCTCAGTAGCCTGCAGCAGTTACAGCTTTATCTAAAACCAAGGGTAGGGCAAGCACACACCAGCATATTCTCTCAGCTCTTAGCAATCAGAAGCTTAGGGACTTACAGAGCTAGAGACTTGGCATCCTTCTGTTAATAGCCCTCTGTGACCTTTAATAGCCCTCAACAATTACTAATCAAGAGATCTTGAAAGTGCTGTCTTTATTACATGAAATCAGAATATATAGAAACTGAAAACAGTCACATACTTTCTACTGCTCTGCCTTTCAGTGAATGTATTTTTGTGCCCAGCCTGGATATATTGTTATCACATATACATTCATTTCATGAACAGCTAATCCTTAAGCAAAGCAATACCAAAATGTCAGGATAGCTACTTGATATTATTTTCATTCAAGCACAGTTACTCTCACTAGTTTGTCAAAAGCTGCTTCATGTTAGAGTTCAACCAAATTTATTTCAAGCTATAAAGAGACAAGACAATCTCATGTAGATAGATACACTGCAGTTGGAGAATAGTGATTAAAGAACTTTATTTACATTTCTAGCTGATCAACATCTTTTAGATCCTTCTAATGGGAAGAATTGATTTTTTTACCCTACAAAAGGGACTTAATCAATTTTGCTTCTGGATATGTTTTATTCAACAATAGCTAAATTTCCCTGCATACCCATCTGTCAAAACAGAAACAATCATTGGAAAAGAGAAGCCATTTGTGCTGATATACAGATATCTGTTTTATTTTTTCAACAGAAGCCTATTGATATTTTTATGCCTTAAAAAACCCAAATACAAATGACAAAAATGTGCAAAACCTTAACCAAATACCTCCAAATATTAGTAAATTTAGTTTGGGTTGGCTTTCCTAGATTTTTTTTTAAATTATTTTGCACTTTAAATTAAATGTAAATGTCATTCTCCAGGAAAAAAAAATTGCGATCCTTTTCAGATTAATTTATTCTAGTGGTTCTGTACAAATTCAGCCTTTTCTGCAGTGCTGGACTGGGACTTAAGAAGCCTTGGTTCTCCAGCTGTCCAGGTGGCTCTCTGGGCACAAGAGGTGTCTCACTTCATCTGCAAAATGGGAACACTGTATGTTCTGTACAGAGCTTTGGTATCTGTGTGCAGGAGACCTTTTGAGAACATTATGTTTCATGCTGCTCAGCATCTCATTTCTTGATCCAAATGGAAGAACTTTCAGTGGTCTGTGGGTTACACACTCGGTGCAGATGAACAAAAACCACACGTGCGAGGTTGGAAAGCTCTCATTCAGAACAATGGCCAAATGCCTGTGAGGTGCAGCTCAATTAATGGCAATAGCTCAGTATTTTTTACCACATGTAACAGTGGGCAAATCTACACATAAATAAGCAGAGAACTCTTTACAAGTTCTTAATACAGCAAGTGTGCAGAAATATTTTAACGAATTTTTATTGAAAATCTAATTAAAACATGCATTATTCGGCTCAGTTTCTACCATGGGCACTGCATTTACATTTACACAAACAAATATTAAGCAGGTTCATTTCAAATAAGAGGTTCTTGTTTTGTTTGGTTTTATGCAGATTTATAACATCCACAATTTAATTTAAACTGATAGGAAAATCAGAGAAGTCTCACCTCCCTGCAGTCTATAGGACTCTTGACCTTGCCAGGACTCATAAACACGGGGAACAAAAGCCCCTGTGAATACAACAGATGACACTGAATCTGTCAAAATTTAAAATGGTAAGATTAAGAAGAAACATGTAAAAACAGTAAAAATGAATTTGTGTTTGCTTTCAGTTAAAAAGCCTCCCAGTCCTTTAAGCCGATGGATTGTCATATCTATAAATACATCTACTCTCTTAACCTCTTGCTATCAGTTGCACACCATAGTCTGCATTTGGCATCAGAGCAGTCACTGCAGCCAATTTGGCCACTTCTGGGACACATTTATTACTGCTGTAGCCAGAACAGCCTAAAACCTGAATTGCGAATTGGGGCACTGTTGTACTCTGCTCTGTGGTAACAGGTAGTATGAGCAGACTGCCCCTGCTCCAGCCTGGACCCACACCCACCACGGCGCTCCACCCACATGGTGATTCACACGACAGTGGCAGGGAAAGGTCTGATTCTGTCAGACCAGAATGAAAAGTGACCTTACGAGGCATAACCTGTGTGGCATACCTTTGAATCACGTCTGGGAGGGAGTACAGGTTGTCAAAGGTGGTTAAAGTGATAACTGACCTACACCAGAGATCTGAGAGAAACAAAAAAAGCCAGGAGAAAACTGTGAGGCTCCCTGGAGGTCCTGCTTAGCTGCTGGTGCCAGTTGCTGCTGGCCCTGCACCGGAACCCTCCCATTGCTGCCCACTCTGGCACAGCTCTTCTGGAGGGGGAGGTGAAGCTGACACTGAGGTGGCAATGCTCAGCCCACAGACCTGCAGGAACATAGCTCCTGCATCTCCCTGCATCACCCATCACCTCCAGTGCTTTCTTGGAACCGCATGCCCACCCATCATCACCATGGCTGGTGCTGGGCCTGGCACTCTCTGCCCTCCTGCCCTGGCCACGGCCAAGCCGGGCCAAGGTGAGGATGTGATCCTGAGGTGGTCATGTATGTGGTGATGGTGAGCAGGGGCTCAACACCCACGTCCTCACACAGCACCTCCCCAGCTGCCTGCTCACACAGCCCTGGCTGCTCCCACCCACCTTTTCTCTTTTTTGTTCTGGTTGTATGGAGTTGAGTGGGACACAAGTGCAGCAGGGTTTGAAACTCTGCATTGCTTGGCACTTCTGGTCTGGGAAGGACCAGCAGCAGCAACACCAGGGAGGGGTGAGCTGGGGACAGGCTTGGTGTGCCAGCACAGCTCAATCTAGCACCACCTCTGCCAGGTGGCCCTGCTGCCTACTGAGGCCACTGAGGACTAGGGACTGCACCCATGGCACGAAGAGCAAGAGCTGATCACTGGAATCAGCAAGGAGCAAAGAGGCCCACAACGACAGTGCTCAGCTTCATAGACTTTTATTTTTGACTCTGTACAGAATGCAGCTGTGATTGTAGTAAGGCATCAAACGCACTATTGAACAGCTCACGATGGACTGTGATGTTTCGCCCTGTAGTGGGTCAGAGTTTTACAAGATTAAACCAATTGGTTTCTTAGTCAGTAAACTTTATACTCATTGCAGACAGATTTTTAAAAGAATTACAAAGACTAAAAAATTGTAAACACATAAAAACCCAACAACAACCCAGTGTAGCTTCCTAGGAGAGTCTTAGGCATTTCTGTCATGGGGCTGGCTTCGGGCTGGCAGGAGCAGGCGAGGCTGGTGGGAGCCACGCTGGGCACCTCCAGCGTGGGGGGCTGGGACCATGTGGTGACAGCCTCCATTCCAATGGCATTCCCAGCAGGTGCCATGCAGCTCCCAATGTCCAGCCTCAGCCACAGCATCTGACTGAGAAAAAGGAAGTGGGAGCATGGGTCACCAGGGAGCTGTTTGAGCAGCAGGGAGCCAGACACTGGCAGCTGTCGCCTCGATGCGGGGAAGCCTCCATTCCTGCAGTTTAGGGAAGCATGGACACCTCCAGTGGGAAGGCAGAGGCCAGGGCTGGGCCCAGCCAGCAGACGTGTCATGAGGTAGAAAATGGGAAAGTGTCACATTGGGCAGCTGGGGTTGGTCAGAAATAAACTGACTAAGGGCAAAAATCCTGTTGTGTTTCCAGGGTACTCAGAAATCCATACTCAGAATCCTGGTATGTTTAGAGGGCACCTAAAACCCACTTTGTATATGCCAAAATTTAGTTCCTCAAAAAAAGAGAAAGCTCTCCAATGATTCAAGTGACAATTTTAGCCCAGGCAATGAAAAAACCACCAACGATTCTTCTCACATTTGTACCCTTAAAGCATTTCAGTATCAAGCAGAAGTCAAATTGTGAGGGTGCATCAGGGGGCAATCAATGTCCCTTGGCCTCGCCCTTTGTCAACGTCTCGTGCGAGGTTAATGGTGGGAAGCCCTGTCCACCAGCCAGTGGGCTTATACATTCATTTCCACCATCAGCCACCAGACAGCAAGTGCTTTGGTTTCTGTCTGCGTTTGGTTTCACAGCACGAGAACCTGAGAGTCCAGAGGTTTTATACTGCACTGTTAACTCACACCATGCTGCAATTTGTAAAGGTGATCAGAGAAACATCCTGAGCATTTTTATCTGCTAAATTCCTGCACTTTGAAGGCCTTCCTTCACCTCTTTCATAGCACACACACCAAAATAAAGAAACTCTGTTAGTCCTGCTGTTTAAATTTTATTACTCCTCACACTTCTGCAGTGTATATTTAGATTATTAGGTTGACTAATGTTTCCTTAAAATGCTCAGGGAAAATTTCAGGGTTCATTAAAGTATTGCAGGTTCATGATCTGTGACAGGCGTTTTACAAAGTGTCAGAAAACTTCTCACTTGACAATAACATACTGACAGTCAGGGGAGCGTTCCTTTTTCTAGTGCTAATAATCAGCATTAAGGCATGTCATGGTTTCTACAAGAAATCCGTGATCCGTACAGCTTAAGCTGTCATCTTTCTGCAATAATGGAATGTACTCCAATTTCATGCATATGTATAATTAAAAAATAAAAATAATAGCTCTCAAAACCACCAGCTGCAGTTTTAGAGCTTCTGTCATGTAAGTGAGAACACGGGACCCAGGCAGGTGAAAGGGTTTTCATCCCCTGAGACATCCACCTCCCGCCCTGCACCATCTTGCTGACCCCAGCTCAGCACCATTTGCCCTCTCCTTGGCATGGCTTTCCCTGGACCTGTGGAGGCCACGGTCAGCCCCTTCCCATCCTCAGGGCAGGGTGAAAGCACTGTTTCCGCCCCCCCACACTGAGCAATGTGCCAAGCTCTGTGGGCAGTGCCCACATACCCCACCAGCAGGCCAAGGACAGAAAAGGAGGAACCTTCCTGCTCTGCATCCAGATTCTCAGGCTAGTTCCTTCCTCGCTTGTACTTATCACAGCAGGCTGAAGGTAGCTTCCAGATGTAAGAAGACATTTACCCTAGAGATTCAATCCAGAATCCCTGACAACACAGCCAGAAGGATGTAAGCTCTTCAAAGACGACTGTGGAGATGCTGGTCATTGCTGAATTACTGCCTGTGAACACGCTGTGTATCATGATCTACTGGGCAGCAGCACCCTCTAATAAGGCAGCTCATTTAATGACGCAGTAACACTGACCTAAAGCTGCAGTTGGAGCAGAGAACATGTGAAGCAGGCTCTCTTTTCTGGGGCCAGCTTTAAAGTCTGGGTACCACAGTATGATATTTACTGACCAAAGGCATGAATCTGGAGCAGGGCAGCTCCTGGGCCCTTGATCACAGGCACCCATGCCAGCACCTGCAGCCAGCAAGCACAAGGGATGGAACTAGCTGAGTCAGACTTGGGTGCTGCACTTGTCTCCTGACAAGAACAGCAGAGAAGGGGAATGAAGAACCAAGTGGCAAAATAGTGTTCAGTCTCTCTGTGAGGAGCCCATGTTTCTGCCACTCACTTGTTATTCTGAACTTTGTGCTGCCACTTATTACTGGGTAAAGGGAATATAAAGGAGATCTCCTCACTCCTTCCCATGAGAACTCTTCTCCTGTGTGTCACAGTGGGAAAAAAAGTATCATTTTAAAAATAATTCATATTCCTGATATTTGAGAGTTAACTCACAACTGAGAGGGCTGTCATAGTGAAGCACATTTTTCTTTTAAGACTGCAGTCAGAGACTGCACAGACAGAGCTCTTCACCCACGTTTGGCTTTGCCAGGGACACATACACACATAATATACATCTACACATTAATAAGACATATATATATATATATATATGTGTATGTATTAACCATTGCTCAGTAAGAACTGACAGCGGTGTACTGAACAATCTTTGCTGGTTTTCCCAGCACAGCAAGAACATGTCAATGTTCCACAGAAACTGACTGATAATAAAGCAAATACCATCAGTGGTACAGGTTTTTGGCTACAGTGCCACAGAACTGAGATTAATAGCAACATGTACCCTTCATCATCCCCTGTGTTAAGTGAGTCTCATGTCAGCCAGTAAACTGCCTGATACTTAACCTCTGTATTTCCTGATGATTTATTTTTTACAAATAAATTGGGTTTTATTGAATGAGTCTCAGAGAGATCCTTCCTGACCTTCCTGGTTATGAGAAGGTTGACAGCCTAGTGATATAAAACTGAAGTTTCAAAAAGGACTAATAGGATGCAGACATGCCCAGTATAAGCAAAACCCTGCAGCTGAGCTTGAATTTCTTCTGGCATCTGTACTGAAGGTGAAATGTCCAGTCTCAGCATCCCCATGCTTTTTCAGTCTTTGGGTCTTTTGAGATTCCAACAAGAGGTCTGTTTATTGATGTAATAGCAGTCGTCATACAAAGACATCTGTCCACCAAGAACTAAACTTCTTTTATATGGGTCACTATAGCTATCAGAAGTTAATGACTATCAATCATTGCTAATCTGAACTGAAATGGAGCCACTGACCTCAAGCTGAAAGAGCCTTTTGTCTCCTACCAATACCATGGGCCATATGGTTTCCTGCCCTTTGCCTCTTATTTTATATTTTAAATAATCATCACTAATTGTACAATTGTTTGAAAATATGGGAGGTTTGTGGCCAGTCACGACCAAGTGGTGTTCTTTCTTCCCGCAGCTGTCACTCAATTGAAGAAAAGGGATATGCTTAAAATTAAAGAATAAAAAAGCATCTCTTAATGAAATATTAGCCCTGCTATTTGATTACTGGTCCTGCTTCTTAACATTCTATCAAGTAGCCTGTTACTAATCCTGCAGGCTTCAAAAATTAACAGCTTCTAAAGTGTCAAGGTCATTCTCGTTCTACATGGGAGTAATAAGAAAATTATATAGGCAAGACACCAGTGGAATGTTTTATATTAGGATAAACAAGTATCTGAGGAACCTACTTATCACAAATCTCTTTTTATTCAGTGGTTTTCATTATTTTGTATCATTTGCATTTCGTCTGGCACATTTCCCTTTTACAACAAGTACTCATATATTGCAAACATTTGATTATAGAGCTTAAGATAACACCATTCTTGTCAGACAAATAAACTGCATCACCAGCTATCTTTAGCTGCATCTGCTTTCTTTAATGAAACATATTTTCCTGTAGAAATGCTGCCTTAAAAATCATGACCACACTAATTATCTATGGCAAGCACATCTTCCTCAACTAACGACAGCTCGAGCATATTATCATTTGCTCCAGACTTCATTCTAAAATTGAAAGATCCATACAGCTTTGCAGACTCCTTGGAGGATGCAAACCTGCTCCTCCGGTAGAGCTCCCCTTTCCACATGGACATCATCAGCAGGCTGGAGAGCACCACGCCCCCCAGGGTTAAGAGACACAGCCCAGCGATAACACAGCGGTCCAAGTGAGCACCGATCCTTGCGCTCTCGTTCTCCAGCCTCTCCATCTCCCGGGCAGCCACGGTGTTGGGATCCACAGTCACATCTCTGGGTACCACATAGGAAATTATCACCAGCAAAATGCCACTAACCAGGAACAAAATGGCACTAATGAACCCATAGTCAACGGATTTCCCAGCTGCTGCCTCCGAGGCAGCATCATCCTCCTCTGAGACCAAGGAAGGAGAATCGTGCACCCATTCAGGTGGCAGCTCCCTGCAGGAGTGCTGCTGCAGAGAGGCATCCTGGCCACCTGTAGGAGTGGGGGGACTTCTTGCATGCTCCAGATTTACATTTTCATCCACATAGGTGAACGACGTCTCGAGTTCCTGGGCACAGCAGCAGGCTTTCTTCTTCCCTCCGTCCTCTTCCCTGGGCAAGCACTCGGCTGGCTGGCAGGGCTGGGAGGTGCTGGAGGGTGCAGGGTGCTCCTGAGGCGAGGTGCCCAGGGATGAGGGCTGGGGTGCCAGGGAGGGCTCAGCCACAGGGCCCGTCTGCAAGGGCTTGCAATGCCGTTCACAGTGCAGGGCTGCCACAGCAGTGGCTGCTCTGGAGTCCACCTCACCCCCCTCATGCTGCTGCTGCTCGTAGGGATGGGAGGGCAGGCTCCAGGCGGTAGCGGTGCCCAGAGACACCTGTCTGCTCTCCTCAGCCAGGTAGAGAAGCTCCATGCAAGCCATCGACCTCGTCCCCACGAGCCTCACCTCCTGGGCTACGGCATCCTCCAGCAAATGCTGCTCCTGACCTGCAGAAGCGGCTTCACAGTACTGGTGCTGCTGTATCCCAGAAATCTTCTACTTTTTCACCAACGTTTTGTTAGGGACATGGCTTGTGTCAGCTGTTAAATGATTAAACAAATCCTCTCTGACATTCATTTCTTTTTGGTCTGCAAATGAAATAGCGGAGGGGGAAAAAAACAACAACAACAAAACCGAACCCGACAACCTCACGATGATACATTAACCAAACCAAAGGGAAGATAACACCAATGTAATATATCAGCCCTCTTCTCAACTGTTTGAGGGGAGATGGCAAACACGATTGTTTTAGCCACGCATTTAAAACTGCAATCCTCTTGCAGATCCAAAATCCATTAGGGAATCTAATCAACCTTTGACACCACTACCCAATTAAGGCAGTAAGTGCCTACAGAGCACAGGATAACCAGAAAAACTGTGTAAAACGTCAGAGAAAAGATATGTCTGTTCTTTTAGAAGCATACAACTCCCCTCCCCCCCTTCCAAATAAAGAATTTTACACTCAGATTCACAGACTAATTAGAAAGAAACACGCAAATCCCATGTAGCTCAGTAATCCAGGATCTGTATTCTCCGGTGGAAATCTGATAATCCTACGGGAAAAGCTAGTGCTTTCTATATAAGATCTACGATTCATCTAAGAGCTTTTGGAATGAAATTATGCCTCAAAGACTGATGACTCAAAGACGGATATTACTTCTCATCTGCAATTAATTCGTTATTACCCCATTCGCCTGGGCCCCATCCCCCTCGAGGCCGCCCGGTGTCACGGGGCGAAGCCTGCAGCCCGACAAATGTGTTGCATGCGTAGGAAACACATGTGCCCCTACAGCACATACGTGATCGCTCACGGCCGCTGCTCACTCACGCTCCTCTCGGGACCTCAGCGAGAACCGGCCGCGCTGGGAAACGCGATCCCCGCCGGCGCCGGCAGTAGCTGGACCCGCCCGCCACCGAGTGACCCGAGCGGTACCGAGGTGAGCGGCGCGCAGACACGCACAGGCACACACGCATCCCCGGCAGGCAGGAGCACGCCGCCTGCTGCTGCTGCTCCTCCTCCTCCCCCTGCTCCTCCTCCCCGCGGGGCTCTCACCTGCCCGGCGCGGCGCCGGCCCCCGCACGCGCACACACACGGACACACGGACACACGGACACACACACCTACCTCCCGCCCGCCTCCGCCGCCGGCCGCGCCCCCGCCCGCGCTGCTCCCAGGGACCCGGGGCTCCCGCGGGCGCCGGCGCCCGGCCCGGCCCGGCCCAGCCCAGCCCAGCCCAGCCGGGCAGTGCCGGGGCGGGCGGGCTCCGCTCGGCACGCCGGGAGCTGTAGTCCGCGGCCGGCGGCGGCTGCGCTGCTGCGGCAGCGCCCGGAGCCGCGCCCGCCCCGCCGCCCCCGGGGGCTCGGCCGCTGCCTGCGGGTCGCGCTGCCGGGGCTCCAGCCACCGGACAGTCCCCTCCGAGTCCCCAGGTCCTGGTACGGGTTCGGAGAGGCGCTTCCGTGCAGCCCTATGCGTGGTCTAGCTCAGTTATCACCCAGAGTTGTTTTCCATAGTCATGGGAGCTCACGACTTACTCCAGGGAAAGATAAAATCAGAGTCTCAAATGATGAATGATAAAATCAGATTCTTAAATGATCCCAGAACTCCTGGAGCTGAGACGTCAAAGGATGTACTCGCTGCACAAGACTTACTGGAACATCTTGGGAGCTCACCCGTGTTGGCAGCCTGTCCGAGCACTTCCTCTGGCCGGCACAAATGACTATTAGAAAAAAAGACTGTTGCCAAAAAATACATAATAAATGAATGACCATTTCATTTTCAGTACGAACCTTTACTGAGTTTTCTTGCCAATGCCTTTACTTTGCCAGTGTCAGTGATAAACTAGAATATGGAAATAAAGCATGGAGTAATCTGAACTGAAGGTTAATCAGAGCTGAATACTGTGCTGTTGTGGAAAGACCAGGCTCTGAGGAAACAAAAAGCATGGGCAGAGGGACCTTTGTCATGGAGCTGAAATGAGGATGCACGCAGGAATTGGAAGTGAGCAGCACCTGCCTGCATGGCTGTTGGGCCGGGAAGCAGAGGCTCGAGATGAAAAGCAAGCTGGGGAGGAACCAGAAGAGACAAGCACACACTGTCTGAAGGAGTCCTAACATCAGAGAACAAAGTGATTCTGCGTAAGGACTCTTTGCCAATTCGGAAGCGATGTATTAGGCAATCAAATCAATTTTGAAGATGTATCCTGCTGAGACCCAAAACACCCAGCACAGGAGATTCAAATCTTTGTGGGAATAACTCCCATGAATGTCAAAATTACTTGCCAGGACATGGCAATAGTAGGGCACTCACAGTGCCCATCTCACAGATCGCTCAGTGCTCTGGGCTGCTTTGGATACCATTTCAAAGCTGCTCCAAGCAGTGTTTCCTTTAGCAAAATGCATTTTCAATGCATTGAATAGTGTATTATTCACTCTTTGAAGAAAAACTGTAGGGAGAAACTTAGAGTTGGGAAAATCGTGCCGGCTGTCCTTGGAGCTTTTTATAACAGTGCCCTCTTTGACATAAATATAAAGGAGCAAATAACACCTAATCAAAGGAACAAAAAACCCTATCTGTAAATTGTTCAACTAGTTTCAAGTAAAAGTAAAGACAGAAAGAAACTCTCCTTAAGGCTATTGTACATTTCCATTTCTGGGAATTAGCAGAATAGGAACATACAGATGTTGGGCAGTGACACTGCAAGCTGCACCTGCCACATCCAATAGACAAGTCTTAATTAAATGACTGACAGGAAAAAATATGGTGCTCAACCCTGGCAATGCAGCCTGGAAGATTGTGAACACCTTTCCGGGGCCTTGGTACAGCCTAGCAAGGCCTTGGGTGGGCACTGTCCTTCTGAAAGCTGATACAAAGGCAGGAAATTGTCTACACATAACAAATGGCCGTGTTGTCATTCTTTCAAAACCCAGAATCTACAGCATGTTCTCTTGAGCACTTACTAGAGCCTTAGTTACTTGTTATTTAACCACACAAATGTCTTGCTGCTCTGCCGCCCACTCTTCTCCCCATTTTGTGCCAGCGCGTGTTGGGCAAGTATATTAATTTGTTGCTGGTAATTGCAGTCCCACAAACTATGGAGCAAACAGAGGGAACCACAACTCTGTCAAGCCAAGTGTTGTCTATTCTTATGTGCCTTCCCATGTGGTGCTGCCTCTCCTTTGCCTAGTACAGTTCACAGACTCTTGGCCCAAAATCATTGTATAGTCACAATTCATAATACTGACATTTCATTTTCTTACTTTGGATGCAGTGAGTTAACAGCATTTTCTTATAAAGAATGGAAGTGATTGTTGCCAATGCTCTGAGGTGTGGAGGTGGTGAAATGAATGCATAGCAACGCATACTCTGCAAACAGAAGTACAGCTGGTGAAAAGATTAATCAAGTAAGGGCAGGGAGCAAGAATATTTGTCACAGAAAAAAAGTGGCTATGTAGAACTAAAAACCAGAGTGATGGACACACAGTGGGACAGGAATAAAAGACTGGAGTAGACTGTCAGTGTTGATGAGCCTTGTTCTCTCTGCTGCAGCCTACCACATCATACAGTCCTTTCAGATATTGAGCAGGGCTATGGTAGCAACACAGTGATAATATGGAATCTGACAGTAGGCTGATAAAGGTGTCTCAGTTGAGATACATGCAATTAGATTTAAACCATGCTCTGGACCAGCTTGTAAGCTCTCTTTAGGTTGACCCAACTATAAATGAGTATGTGAAATAGATGTATATGTTTTTTCTGTTCTCAGTAAGCTATGCTCAGTATAAAACTGGAAGGAGGCTTATGAGGAGCTAAAAGTTTCACACTTTCTATTTGAAGCCTCACTGAGGACCTGACCAGACCTGAAGGCTTCAGAGGAACCAGGCAAAACTGGAACAAGTTTTCTCAATGGTGCATCCCATCGTGGTGTGGTAGAGGGTGGGTTTTGAAATATTCTACTTGCCATCACCAGTTCAGGGAATTTTCCAGTGCTACATGGGATCCTCAGTGAAGCATTCCCCCAAACATTTTAATTCTTTTTTTCCCCTCTCTGTCTGATAACATGTATACAGAGTCCTTCAGTGATCTCGTGTTCCCAGAATCTTCAATTCTTTGCCTTGCACAGTCACAGTTTCCAGTGGGTTTCCAGTGCTCCTTGTGTTTCCAGTGCTCCTTGTGCAAGTGTTGCAAGACTGAACAGCTTCTAAACTAAAGGTGATCCCCAGCCATCGTGGCTTAGAGAATAACACATTCAGAGAAGTCTAGAGAGAATATTGCATAAACTTCCCATTTCCACTTGAGTAGATCATAGTATTGAATAAAGTAAATTGGCTAGGGACCCAATAATATGGGGCTGCAGAAAATTTTAAAACCTATTAGATAAATATATGGACCTGTGTACTGGTCTGTGAAAAATAGCAAACGTAATAGAGGGGAATGAAGAGGTAAAGCTAAGTTCATATATAAAGTGCATAAGAAAAAAGTGATACAATTCTTTTTTGGCTTAGAGAATATAAGTATTCTGAGGCTAGTGAGCAAATATTTGGACAACTCACTATAAGAATAAAAATCCAGCATTTCTGTGTATTTAAAACACATTACTGTCACAGATTTATTGATTTATAAAGCAAAAGCAGACAGGAAAGCAATGTAATTCTGCTGTAGTTGATTCACTAATGCACATCCATTGTGCATTAATAAAAGACATAATAAGTAAATAATTTTATGGAGATACAAGAAACCATAGATGTGTGATATGATGTTCCAGAATTGCCACGAGTAGATTAAATCCTTGATAAAGCCCTCTGCTTCCCATGTCTGAACATGTGAAATCATGGTTTGGGTAAACAGAGCTCCTGAGTATGAACTAAAAAAGTCAATCTCGGTCTTAGAGTAGAGGGTCATCTGGAGGAGCAAGGGGCCTGCTGACCACTTGGAAGACACAGTAGTTGTAGCCCAGCTCAGGAGCTAATGAAGGACAGGTAGGAATCAATGAGCTGTCAGGCTGAGGTCTGCTCTGTGGCACAGCACCTGTGGAGCCTTTATGAGGCTTTACTCACCAGGAGGGAAAGGGCCAGCCCTGGGTGTCCCTGGGCTGCTGTTTCCCACCTGCTGTGCCCACACCAGTGACTCAAGCTGGTGACCTGACCAACCCCACTACCACATGTTTTCGTGCTGATCCTGACCAACCTCCCTGCTTTCCCCTGTCAGGAGCTCATACTCAGCCATTTTCCCTTTTGAATCTCCGAGCAACTGAGCACCCCTGTGTCAACAGGCCTATCCTTGACTGGACCTTGATTGTTCTAGTGTTCTGCTGACTTTCTCACAGCTCCTTCTCAGCAGTCTGGGCTCAGGTGGCACAGTGGGACATGGACGAGCTGGCCCTGCTATGCCCAGACCAGACTGACTGCTGAGTGCCAGGTACCTGGACACCACTGTAAGTGCCTAAGCTTTGGACACTGGGGTGGAGGAGACACCTTCTGCCTCCCTGTGTGCCTCTGGAATGCTGAGCACTGAGCCGTGTGATCTGAAGGAGCCTTGACAGAGCCCAGACAGCTCCTCCTTGCTGTGGGCCTGGGATGGCCACATGTCCCCACAGGTGTCTGCCCGCTGGTGGGGAAATACCAGCACTGTGCTGTCACCATGCTGTGAGAGCCGAAGTTGCCATTATGGTCATACCTGAGACATAAAGGACATGTTTCTCCCTGGGTCACCCCACAGATTGAAGACTACAGCCCTGAACCCTCTGTGGCTGCTGAGTGCCAGGTGTCATGCACATGACTGACTCCTGTCACCTTTTTCTGGTGTTTTCCTGGATGGTTATTCTCTTCACTATCCTGCACACTTGCATGGAAAGACAGAATCACCTCCAGTAATCACACATTAGATCTGGGAGATGTAGTCCACCAGTTATTCAGCGCAGACAGACCTAAAAATGCTAATTGTGGAATGAAGGAATTTAAAGGGAAAGTGAGATAATAGACTACCCTGGAGGGAAGCCCAGCTGAAAATCAGAGGCCGCTTAGGAGAGAAATAAAGCAATCACCAAGGAGATTTTAAGCAAGGTATTTAAAGGACAGAGAATAGTGCAGAAATAAAAGGGGACTGCAGCATAATATGAGGAAATAATAGCTTGACCCATAAAGCTGGGGGGAGGTGGTTTATACTGAATCTGATAACAAAAATTACTCTGTTGCAGTACACATAAAACTATGGGTGAAAGAAGAAAGTGAAGGCTGCAGTTTCTGACAAGGCAAGGACACGCAGCCTTCAGTAATATATATATTGCTGGTGACAGAATGAGGTTTTATAGAAATTATGAGGAATAGCACACAAGGTTTCTATATTATCAGCATGTGTTAAAGAGTTTCTTCAACAGAAACATCAAAGATGTGTTCACATTAGAGAGTTAATGCTGATAATTTATGGAATTTGCCTGTATTAAAAAGACTAAACATAAAAATATAGTAAAACCTTCTTCTCTTGGTAGTGCTTTATGTCCACATACTATAAAGTACATTAAAAAGATGAAATCAGTATTCCCATTTTAAAGGCAAAGAAGCTGAAACATGGGAAACTTGTGTAATTTGTTACAATCCAGGAAACACAGAACCAAAATCAAGGCACCAAAATTAAGATGGAAAGATTGGGCCTTGAGCCTTGTTCCTTATTCCACCTGTTTTAGCCAACAGCAATGGGCAAGCACTGGCTTAGGAGGGAACTCAGCTCTTTTCTTCATACCTAAGGGGAGAACCATTGGCATGAGGGAAGAGAGACATAGAACTGTTTTAAGCTCATCAATCATAGCATCAGAGATATGCCAGGAGGGTGTATCGGTGGGGTTTTGAAGCAGTGCTAGGGTCCCTGCACATTGCTGGTGGCGGCATTCGTATCTAAATTGGCAGCCATAGCAACCCATATTCAAAAGAGTTCAAGGCAGAGCTCTCCTCCCTCTTCTCTTCCTGTCTTCCACAGTCCCTTAAAATGACTATCATGCTGAATTTATGTGTGGAGGAAAGCCTTGCCCATGTATCTAGTCCTGGCCCATTACAACCACTGTAGCATTTTTGCAATCAGCTTTAAACAGGCCAGGATTTCTCACTGTCCTTTCTCATCTCCTAATAATATTAAGGTTCCTTCTGGAACAGTGTCTGCAAGGAGTTGTAAAAAACCCTGGCGGAATACAGCACGCTAAAACCGGGGGTAGATAAACAAAATGGGAAAAGTGAGACTAATCACAGTAATACAGGCCCTGACAGATCTGCCAGACTCTTCCAAAGGGCAACATTTCTTCTACAATATTGAAAAACAGTGAACGAAGTGCTACAAAATAAACTGCAAGAATCAATCCTTCTACAGGGCCACGTGAATGAGCTAGACCATCCATCTATGCATTTTCCTCTCTGACATCCAGTGATTTGATCCTGTTTACTTTCCAGGGGAGTGTGATCAGACTGAAACTGGAAGGAAAAATATTTGATCTTTTTAAACAGTCAAACCTTTAAGGTCCAGCCTGTCCCCTGAATTTTGAGAATGCAACTTGAGGTTTTTAAACAAGACCTCTATTGATATCAGTGGTAGGCATTGCAGACCAAACACCCACAGAGCAATAAACATTCAATTCATCAGGTATGGTTAAGGCTTTTAATATTCTTTTTCTTGTCTATGTAGCCACTGTTCATATTCCTAAGGATGTTCCACTTGCTGTCCTCCTTTGATAGCCTTGGAAGATGGAGGAACATCTCTTCCTAAGGCTGAGCTTACATAGGTATCTGGAATCGATAGTGGAAAATAAAACCTGACCTGATGGTTTTGGTTTTATTTCAGTTAGGAGGCACGGAAGGAAATATGATGTCATGCTCTATATTAAACCAGCTCTCTGAAAGCTTTTAATTGCAGTGTGTTTTGAAGCCGTATATTCAAATGGTGACTGCACACTGTGTTGGCTCCTTCACAAACAGAAGTCTTAGAGAGTCACATGCTGCTAAAGAAAATGCTTTACACTTTTTTGTTCTTGACACATCAGAGTAATTTTTATCTGGTTACTATGTTATGCACACAACAGAACTGCAATGATAGTAAAATCTGAGACATGCAGGCAGGACTGCGGGCACAGTATGAAAAAAGGCAGTCGCTTACTTGGGCAGTTAAAGAGCTCCTAATACATTATTTATGGGAAATCAATATTTTTTGTAATAAATACATACACGTCTATCTGTCCAGTCAGGAAAGCCAAGATGTCTCTATCCCACTGTTGGTGAAAAGCAGAAAGCAAGACCATAGAGGCCTTAGTTCACGTGGGCTAATTACCAAGTCTTCCTCTGTCAGTGTCTGGGGACCCAGCACAGACAGGTTGGGTTTTGCAGGAAGGTTGGCTCTTGAAAAGAGGAAGATCATTTTTAACTTGTGGCAAAGACCTGGTTCCTGAGCAAACAGGTCTCCATTACACAGCCCTGAATGCTCTTTCCATTGCAATGGGATTTATTTCAGTGTGAGACAGGGACATGTAGCTGTCTGTGTGGTGAGAAATGCCTTGGTGTGAGGCCTCCTTGAATGCAATCAGAACAGGAGTGTTGTGTGGAGGAGCCCAAAAAAGGACTGCAGTGATCCAAGCACCCCTGGGTGAGTCCCTAGGGTTGGTGGGGGATAGGGCAGTGCCTGATCAGGCTGAGCAGGCAGTTTGTAGGTGCAGAGAGATCCCTGCAGACAGATAGCTTGTCCTGGGCAACGGGCATCTGGAGGTGGATGAGCAAGGAAGAAGAATTTGTTCTTACTGTGTGCTAAATGTATTACTGTTTTGTCTTTCCCTGAATAAAGATTTATTCGTTTATACATTTTCTCAGAGTCCTCATGAGTGAGTAAGTCAGACCTAACAAGAACATGTGGTTTTCTGGCACTTCTTGGGTGGGGATTAAACTTGGTTTAATCATTTGCCTCAAGAGATGTCAAATACATTGATGCTACTGGTTTCTGTTCTTATTACCACCTGGCTGAGGATTATATGTACACATTATATTGAGGTAGTAGGTAGGAGTTCTTTGGTTAATCTTACTTCTGAGGCATCCGTGCATGTATATACACATAGGCACTCACAAACAGCTACGTGGAGTTTTTCATGGAAAGTGGGAGATTTGGAAATGAATTTCCACTCCTTTTACTCCAAGTGACACACCCTCCCCCACACGATATTATACATAAAATGAACCATGGAGAGCTATTTTCCCAAGCAGACAGAAATGATGTATTTTGAGGTGGGTAGCTGCATTTCAAAGCCAGAAATCTGCATGAAAGATATTTGTGCAGTGCCATCTGGACAAGTTTTTAATTAATGTGGAAAATGAAAAATTAACAGAGGGACTAACAGTTTCTTCATGTTCAAAGACATAATCCTGCAGGGAAAAAAATACCAATGATTATACTTCCAAAGGATTAATAAAGAACATCTAACATGGGTTTATAAAAATGAAATCAGACTAAGAAAAAATATTTTAAACATTTATGGTTAGTTTTATTAATTGATTAATTTTATTAATTTAGAACAATTCTATTTTCTTTAAGAAAATATAGAAAGAAAGGATAATGACAGTAGATGAAGATACAATTTTGTGTATTCTGAATGAGGGATTCTTTCCACCTAATAAAATAATAATGATAACATTAGAGGAGGAAAGAGGGAGAGAAGTATCACTCTGTTTTGGGGCGCATAATAGAGTTTAGCTATCTGTCCATTTACATTGCAATCACCCTTTTTTGCACCCTGAGCATCAAAAGGTAATAAAACATGGTGAAACTGGAAACTGAGTTTTCTGCCTGTCTTCTGAAGTTTTGAAATACAAAGTGTGTGAAGACTATTTAAATCGCATTGCTTTGCAATCTTTGAGAAATATTGTCACTTTTTAACAACTGATCTGCTTCTTCATCTGATTTTCTGGTGATATTTTTAAACCAGTAGCATTTAAATCCCTATTTTTGGATGATAGGAGAAATCAAAGGGTACTTGTGACCATGAAAGATTTTATTCAATTTGTCTCAGAACAGATATAGCCTTCTGTATCCATATATATCCACATATCCTTCTTGTCTGCTGAAACTTATTTAATGAGTTCCATTCGAAGAGGGTGTTTTTATATCATGGAATAAAATTCAGTGGTTTTGTGCCTTGCTACAAATCTGTCTTGTCCTTTTTCTTCTGTACAATTTTCTGTAATAATTTTATTAATGTTTTAATGATGTTGAGATCTTGGAATAACATTACAACTCACAGTTAAACTGAAATGATACATTTTTTTATGTTAGAGGAGAAACAAGCAGCCAGTAACTCTGCAAGTGTGAACCCAAAGGCGGAGGGAACATATGTCTCCCATTGGGAGCAGGAGTTAACAGATTCAATATGAGTAAAGGATGGTAAGATTTCAGCATGAGGCAACATCTCGACTTAAAGTGAATCATTCCCCAAATTGGCCAGGAGTTGGGGCAGGAGGAGAAAAGACTATGACTGATATTTATGTTATCGTGAAGATATTTCTTTACTCTGCACTAACATGATTCTTTAAATTAATAAGCACAAGCATCTATGGCAGTCTAAATTTAGGAAAGATACTTAAAGTACCAAGGCAATGAGTGTTTAGGAGAAAAATCTAACTTTATTTCCAATATTATTCAAGTTTGAAAATGACATCGTGTCTATTTAGCAAGTTAAAACCCATGAAATGTAGTCTATAGATTAGTGCAAGATGTTCTGTGGCCTCCAGATGTTCCTACCTCCTTGGGCATCTTCATTCTGTGCACATAGCTAAGACTGTCTTCTGTTTCCTGCTGAAATTTTCTGACTGTATTTTTAACTGTGGATTTTTCCCTGACTTGTTCTACTACTCCACATCAAAAATAATCTGGTTTCAATGGAGTCAGGTTTGGTATTCATCCAACTAAGTGTGGAGCTGGGCAACACAGACTTCTACTTTAGAGCCAGCTGTCTTGATGATGGTTGTAACTGGGAAGATCAACTCAGCACAGTCAACAGAGTTAAAAATGAGATTCATCTGACCAAATGTAGGACCTTACATTAGAATTAGGTGAATAGTGCACCTAATTGATTGTGACTGCTGCTCACGTTGCTCTGTCGCACAGTGTCCTTCGCACTGTAGACAGATGTGTTTAGATCAATCCCACCATGATTGGGTAGTTATAATTAATTTTTGGAGGATTATGGTAAAAATCTCATTTTAAAAATGCTGCCTTCCTCCTTGTCAGTAAAGCTTCCCAAACCCTGTGCCTGATCTGGAGTGAGGTGGCTTCAGTATCTCTCACAGCTTATCTTCTCTTCCTCATGGCTCACCGGTTTTCCCTATTGCTCTCCTCTCTGCTTCTTCCATGTTTCCCTCATACATTGAATTTGACTTTACAACAGAGAAAAGGAAATGTTTTCACCTCTATGAGCCACCATTACAGATGTTTTGCTGAACTTAATCTATTTTGAGCCAATATCTGAGGAATTGCTTTGAGTAAGACACCAGGTCTTCTTGTGAAACCCCACCTGGAGTACTGCATACAGTTCTGATGTTGCCAACATAAGAAGGACATGGAACTCTTGGAGCAAGTCCAGAGGAGGGCCACAAAGCTGATTAGAACACTGGAGCACCTCTCCTATGAAGACGGGCTGAGAAAGTTGGGTCTTTTCAGCCTGGAGAAGAAAAGATTGTGTGGGGACCTCACAGCACCTTCCAGTATCTGAAGGGGCCTACAGGGGAGCTAGAGAGAGACTCTATGTTAGGAACTGTAGTGACAGGACAAGGAGTAATGGGTACAGATTGAAAGAGGGGAAATCTAGGTTACATATTAGGAAGAAATATTTTACTTTGGGGGTGGTTGGTCACTGGAACAGGGTGCCCAGAGATATTGTGGATGCCCCAGTCCTGTCACTGTTCAAAGCCAGGTTGGATAAGGCCTTGAGCAACCTGGTCTAGTGGGAGGTGTCCCTGTTTATGGCAGGGAGTGTTGGGGCTAGATGATCTTTAAGGCCCATTCTAACCCTTTAACATTCTGTGATTCATTCTATGATTCTATGATTCAGTTGGTGACATGGGTTTATGGCAGTTCCTCTAGAATCTAGAATTATGCATAAGGAATAGCAGTTTCACTACTTTGCAGTAGTGAATATATTTTATTGACCAAGGACTTGTGTCCTACTCACTGCTTGTTGTTCAGCTGTTGAGTCTGTGAATTCCTCTGGGCAAGTGTAGGGTTGGTGTTCTTCATCCACCTCATCATCCACATCCCACTCTGAAAGACGGGTGGGTAGGTGAAAGAGGGAAATTACCTGACTGCTTTGCTCTCTCTCTATATATATTTATTCATCATTCATAATTGATCCTTATTCTGCAGAGCATAGATGCAGCTAATAAGGATGTGATCAATACTCTCACAAAGTCACATGTGACTATAAATTTGCATTATTTGCTATTGCAACAAAAATGAGTGAATAGATTTTGTATGCAGGTGCAGAGATGCAATTTTAAAGATGTGAACATTAAACAGTGGAGGTTGCCAATTAGACAAGGTGTTAAAACATATGTATAGTTGCCAGCATTTGTATAGTCTCACTCTACTTATGTGTTTATAGTGCCTTTTGGATATGAGCCTAGAAATTGCGTTTCAAAATAAATGTATTTTCTTCTACTAAATCGCATTTCTGTTTAACAATATTTTTTGTGCTTACAATTTTAGCTTTTCATTTTTTTTCCCATAACCAAAATTTGAATTTACCACTTTGAATTGTGAATATATATTGATGGGCCAGCACCACGTAAAACTTACTTACTACCCAGGCCATACTGAAGCTTGATCTGAAATTTTCAATATGTATGGACAAATGGTGATTTGATCTAGATATATTGAAAAAATGCAAGCATCTTGCAGATTATGTTGGGCAAGAATATGTAAGAAAATGCTTAAAATTATTCTCAGAAAGCCTGAATTATGAAAGTAGTTTGTTATAGATTATGTTACATCATAAATGTTGGTGTACATTTAAACCTGCATTCACTTCTGTGCAGGTATTGCAAGGATGATTTATGCATTTCTGGAAATGCAAACACTCCATTTTCTGTGAGTCTGGAGGTAATGCCAAATGCCTGCTCATTCCAATACACTCTATTTGTATCTTCGGCCACAGCAAAAGAGCAGCTTGATTTAACTTCTGTCTGCAGGGTCTATTCTAACACCAATTACTGGAGAAAATAGCCTTACTTTCAGATGTTGAATTTAAGTTTGCAAATAATTCTTCATAATTAGAAACTAGAGGTATGAAAGTAGTTACATCATTCTCTTCTGCCACTCCGTGTAATGTCTGTCCATTCTTCATTTAAGAATAAATTAAGAATAAATTGCTGTTGTGGAAAAATGCTGTTAAATAAAGCTGATCTTGAGGCCATGAGGTTATCTGAATATTGTTTGATGATATGTTGCTGTTGTGCTCAGTCTTTATAAATTGTAGGAATTTATTTCTAAAATTGCAACCTCTAAAAAACTGCAATAGAAAATTACGCCACTGTACTTGATTTCTTCATTTTGGATGATGCTTCTCTTGAAGCATGAGCTGTAAGAATTTGGAGGAATAATTGAGGTTTCAGAAAATAAATTTCAGTAGAAACTTACAGGAATATTCATCATATACTTAGGTAGATGGTAAAAGATGATTCTTTCAAGCCTCTTAGTTAAAAAGTAATTTTTTATAAATTCTATGATGTTTAATAATATGTCATTTATTTAATGAAGGGCCACCAGTGTTTTGATACTGTTAAGAAATATATTTTATAAGGGAGGTAAATCATAACCATTCTCCAGTTTGAGTTCCAGTGAGAACTCTAACCAGGTTTTCACCCTTCACAGAGAGGCGTACTGAAAATAAAGTGGACCAATACTGCACAGAGAAGAAAGAGAAGAGCTATACAGAGATACAGGGTTAAAATAGCTTCACAGTGATGTTCAAATATCTCTGAAGATGATGTTAAAGGACAGAACAGAATGAATCATTCAGGTATCTAAATACAGACTTCTAGTGTTGGTTTAGATACCAAATAGCAGTTATGACAGCAAAACCCAAAGCTTTAGAACAACAGCCAGGTGTAACACCCCAAAGCATCTAAAATGGCACTAGACATCCATGTATGGCAACCGAATCCCACCCAGAGAGCCTACCTTGATTTGATAAACAATTCCAATGCCAGTTTAGAAAACAGATTTAAGTAGAGAAAAGATCACATTTAAAATGGAAATCCCTTTTGCTCAAGGTAAAACCAAGTTCTTATAATCATGTGTCAAAATGATTATCATCTGAAGAGCTGGAGGAAGTTTGGAGGCTGCAAAACCAAAAGATGAATTTAAGCAGTGATGCAAGACATGCCTGGGGCCTTGATAGCATCCCCTTCCATTGTGACTGAGTGCCTGAACAGCCTCATATTCTGCTCATGGAGCAAAGATCTTTCTTTTTCCTTGAAGAATTCTAAATTATTATCTTATAAGATAGGGAGAAAACAAAACATGCTCAGAAATAATTGGGCAGCTTAGTGGACTGATGCAGTGAAAGATCAAAGCATGCTTAAGAGAGAGGAATTAATTTAGCTGAAAGTTTGAACAGGTATGAAAAGTTCTGCTGCTGCTTGGTTTTTTGGATGAATTTTTTTTATTGTGCTTTTAAATTCTTGTCAAGGGCATTTGGAGTACTCCCTCGATATCCTACAGCATGGAATTTTTAAATGGGAATAAGTAAACACTACCTTATTTGATGGAGCAAGGTGATTTTTCAATAAATGTGAAAAAGCAGTGAAAGTTGTCTCACAAAATGTCATGCTGGCCTCTTATGCTCAGGCAAGAAAAAATTTCCTGCAGAATATCCATCTTAACTGTTACCATCTTCTAATAGATGATAAACCCCAAGTGAAAAAACAATACATTTTCACCCAAAACAAGGCACAACCCTCTAGGACAGCACATGATGTTGAGGTCAGGCAGAAGCCAGATGTGAAGGTCTCCTTAACATTATCAGTGTTGTAAAAGACTGGGAAAAACCCCTGTTGGAGAAGACGCATTAGATAGCAAAGAGCACCTTTACATGATGCAGAGAAATGTCCTTCCCTGGATCTGCATGGCTAGGAGAAGCCCTGTGTGCTTCCAGGAAAAGAGAGAAGTCAGTGGATCTTTGGCAGTGGTGATCCAAAATCTGTGGCTTTGAAAACCTCACTGGGGCTTAACTGATGGCACAGAAGTTCACCCAGGGCAAAGTCTGGGATTGTGTTAGCTGGAGACACCTCAGCTGGGCAGACATGAGATGATGGGAGAAGGGGAGAATGGGAAAAAGGGGAGAAGGAAGCAATTCATGTGACTGCTGAAGGGACCAATATGATCTAGACGGGAATGTTCTTCTCACCCTTACTCAAACCCTCATGTTTTCCTCATTTCTCTCTGCATTTGATTTTAGGCCTGTATCTGATATCACTAGCACATTTCACAAAAGATCATCCTGTGTTGCTTTTCTACTCCTCTAAAAAGGAAGAACTAAATGTGAATGCATATTTTAATGTTATTTGATCATTCCAATGCCACTACCAATTTAGATGCAGTAAATTGGCTTTTGTAATCTTTATGCAGTGCTACTGATGTGTGGATTTTTGGTTGTAATTTTGTTAGTATAATGAAGACAAATCAGGATAGAAAATCCCAAACAAATGACTAACAGAAAATTTAGATTCCAATTCTAACATGTCTGTATTAATATAAATTCAGAGTTATTTCACTGCAGCCATTGAGTTATATGCCTAAATCTATATAGGCACAGTTTGTTAAATAACCAATGATTCAAGAATGTTTTGATTTTCATGTGCTTGTCCTCATCCTCATTAAGCCTTTACAATGACATTTATGCTTATGACATGTAAGAGAATGTTGTTCCATTGAAGAAGATACATCATTACTACCATTTGGTATTGCAATGGGTGGGGTTTTTTCCAGTCCAGAAAATTTAATGTTGACTTTTTTTCAGGTAGCAAATTAATCAGACAAAAGATAGAATGGCATTTAAAAAAATCCCCAAACCAAGCACCTGCTAATGTTATTATTGCCAGCTTCTAATTCAGCAATGACAATTTTTTGACAGTGGAAGATTTTATTTTTCAGTTAGTGGGTGCTCTGAATAAGCTCAGAATGGAAAGCTGAACATGCACTGTTGACATCCATTCTGAGCAATAGAGATGTTAAAATAGTGGTACTTCTACAGTTCTAATCCCCAAATCCACCCCCTTGCCTGAACATTGCTCCACTGACTAGCTTGCTAGTGCAAAGTGCAGAGAATGATCTTCCTATTGGTCACAGGGTGACTTGCATTTGAAGCTTTTTAGGGACGTTGTCTGTGCTGTGAAGCAATCCCAAGGCATCACAGGAAAATTAGAGGTTGCTTTGACAAAGTGAAGAGATTATTTGGTCTACCTGCTCATTTTTCAATTTCTCAAACACATTTGAGAACTAATAACCTACTTTAAAGCTTGCAACATTTTTTTTCCAAAGGGATTCTGAAAATGGACTCTGTTCCTAAGATCTCTGTCCAATGACATCAGAGACTGGCTTCCTTCTATCAGCTTGAGGATCCTGAGCACACACAGGCTCAGGTTCTGCCTCTAAGCCTTTTTCCCCCTGCCTGCAAGTACCTCCTCAATTTTAGAGTCAATCAGGAAGTACTGGTGTTTTGGTAGGGTTTCAGCTGGCTTCATCTGGTCTCCACTGTCCCTGTTGTGCCTGGTGAACTCCACCCTGATTTTACTGTGTGCCTTAGCTTCTGCCAGGAGCACCTCGTGCTGTGTGCCGGGGAAAGAGTGCAGCACGTGCAGCTGTACAGAGGAGCTGTGGTGCTGAGCAGGGACAGTCTGAGGTGGAGGAAAGCCACAATATTGTTCAACACTGGCCTGAGACAATTCATGTTGAATTAACTGGAGAGGAAGAGAATTGTTTAGCCTAAGTTTATAAGGAGCACAAAATAATAGAACAACTGGAGATACAGGGCCTTCTAGATGACAGTGCTATTTTGAGCACATGCTAGGATTATTTCTGCCTTTCTGAGTATACTCATGCAAGCCTCAGAAGGGACATTGTTTAGAAATTCACTTACACGGGAGTGAGGTGATGTTATGACCATGTCACTCTTCAGCTCCTGCACGGTGCCCTATGTAAACTTCACACAAATGTTCTGCAGGGACCTGGCTGCTGGTTCCAGCAGCAGATATGGTGTCCATGCACTCAGTGCCCAACTCTGGAGTAAGTAGCTGGTAAGCTTACTCACCATATCATTAATGGAAAAGCTTTTCTCAGCAGACATTTGAGAGATACGTACAGCATGTTGGACAGTACCTCCACATTTAGGCCTGAAGTTAATGGGTGCTGCTATGGCTCAGCACCCCTGAAAAGCAGCGAGTTGAGGAAGCTAATGATGGGCTTTGGTACTGGTTTAAGAAAGCTAACCCTGTTTGAAATAGCTTTTGTTACTTACTTGAGTGTTCAGACAATGTGTACAGGCAATGAAAATGCTGGGAAATGCAGCAAATAAAGATAAATGCTGAAAATACGAAATTTATTAGTTAACATTAATTCAATAATCAGTTAGCACATTAATTAGTTAAAATTTTACATTTATTACTAAATACTATATACTTTTAATGTTTATTCTAGAAAATACTAAATACCAGTCTTACCCTGCCAAAGCTGAGAGGTGGGCAGGCAGACCTAGGCAGGACTGTGGCCAACCAGCTTGGAATGGCAGTGGGAAGGCTGGGGCTGCCCAGTCCAGGCAGCTTCTGTGAAGAGAGCAGGATCTTGCACAGTACCACCCCAGGACTGTATCTGCAGGGAAGGACTTTCCCACCCTTCATCTCCTGGAATCTGTCACTCCCAGCTATCATCTCCTTAAATCTCTGCTCCTCCTGTGGGGTGTGCTAACCCCAGTGTTCCATCTGGTGCCAACTCTGTGCCACCGTGGCAAGCCTGCTTCCAAGCTGGGGGAGTTTTCTTATCCCCAGTCCACCTCAAGGAACTCTGCCATCTAAAAGTATTTTAAGCAGATGACAACCAAATGAAAATCAAGGATGGGAGGCTTTTAACATTGCATGCTAAAATTGTGCAGTGACTTGTGTGAGCCAGTACCAGGCCAGTGCCCCCAGTGGCACTGCCTGAGACTGGCAGGGGACTGCAGATACCTCTACAGTGGCCAGGGGCCAGCACCAGCTGCAGTAGAGAGGGACTCTCCTCTTGCCCCCAAGCAGAACTGAAGTACTACTTTTTCTCAGAGGATGACATGGCTTCAGTAGTCAGTGTCCAGGGTAAAATGGTAACACAGGACTATTTGGAAAAGCTATATAAGAGGCATTGCCTGCTTCGTGCGTTTAATCTATGGAGAAAGTATCTGTGATTTATTTAAGAGTCTGGCCTCTTTTTAATTATGTTTTCAATTGGTTTGCTTCATGAGTACTTATAAATAGATTTTCCCTGAAAAATGTAACGACTTCAAGTGAGTAATAGGTAATTCACTGGAAATAAATGGAATGGTGCCTTAAAAGAATAAATTGGTAATGGAATTCTTCTATTAAAATCAGATATGAGACATGGTTTATATGCATTTACACCGATGCCAAAAGAATATTCTTTCCCTCTCTCCTGAAAACCTTCAGACTCATGACATGGTGTCCAAATGCAAAATTTACTGTCATTGCAAAAGAGAATTGGTGGTAGTTCCAGCCCTTTTGATATTTCCAGATAAAAATCTTCGCGTTTTTTTTTTAAAGAAAGCTATAGAGAATCATATAATAGTTTGAATTGGAAGGGACTTTTGAAAGTCTAATTCCAACGCCCTGCAATGAAATCAAGATCTGAGTATAATCAGCTGAAATTATACATATATATGCATATGTTTCTTCAGGCAAAATCTACAGCTAAGTTAAAGGTTTTTTTGGGATGAGAAACATTTTTATCATAGAAAATGGTGAAATAACACTTGTGTTTTTGTAAAAAAAAAAGGAAGACAAATTTGTCATAGCTAAAAATTATTTTCTGTAGCTGGGTGTTTATTCATTTCTAAGTGCCAGCCTTCAGATGGTTTTAGATTCTTCAGAGAACCCAGCTGGTACTTAAACTCGCTCTTAAGGTAAATTTTTAACACTTTTTTTCATCAAGGTTCATATATTCTGGCAACCAGAGGTAGATATAAAGAGCCAAGTCAAAACACAAACCAACATCCAGCAATTGCTAGAAGTTTACTAAATTGCCAAAGTTACACAGATGTTGTGTGACTGAATTAACTGAACACCACTGAAGTTAAAAAAAAGTTTAGCTATGGGGTCTATTGACAAGATCTTTCTGTGCTACAGAAAACCTTGGAAGTGCTGGAATTGGTTGAATTTCATTAGGTACCTGAGACAGAGCACATCTTACCAGCAGCTTTTACTTTCAAAGCTAATTGAGCAGGGGATACCAACAGGCTTGTATTGGCCTTCAAATTATCTACTTGCTTATTCAAACTTATTTCACATGATGATTTTCTGGCATGGACATAGTTAGACCCATCTGCTAGAGTGCCACTGTGATTCTTCACATCATAAACTGGTGCAGCAGTTGCAGATGAGCAAAGCACCAAGCCCACTTCAATATATGTTCTGGGATAAATGTGCAAAACATGCATATACAACCCTGCTGGGAACAATGAGCTACCCATTTTGTCTGTGTGCTTCCTGAAAAGGGCCACAGCAGGAACATTTGGCCTTATATCATTAGCAAACACTTTTATGCTTAGCTGCCTTTGCTGCACATTTCTGGTTTTGGGTTTTCACAGAAAAGAAGCGGTTCTCTGAATGCACACAGTTATTTGGGAGCTCAGCCCTCTGCACAGCCACTCTCTGTGACAACTAGAAATAACTGAATTTTCAATGCAGTTTTAAATACAGTCTTTCTTTGTCACTGTGCAGGATCACTTAGAATAGCAGAGTTTTGACACTTTTTGTCAAAATCAGAAAATGTCAAAACATGACTATCACATGTTCAGGATGACGCATGCCCAAATCCACGGCTTCCAGTCCCAGCTACAGCAGAAAGTTTCCTCTTGTTTATTCTCTCTATCTCCTCCTAGAAAGAAGGCAAATAGTACTATTTTTCCTCTCTTCCTCTCTGTGTACACGATATAAATGACCATTTCACAGATGGACCACATCTGCACCTGATCATTATTTCACCAACACAAAAAAAAGACGTAGAGAATTCTGTATAAACCAGCATAAAGTCAAATTAATAAACAAATAATGCTGATTATCTTGAAATGCTGCATGAAAAAATGAAAAAATAAGGAGATGGAAATATAATTTAAATGGCAAGGAGAAACATCTATCTGCTAACTAGTTCAGAGATTATTTCATCAAACTCCAAATATGTACATGAGAACCCCTTCTGAAGCAGCTCCTAAGATGGGCATTTAAGCAAAAAGGCTCTTCAGATAATCCCTTTGAGGAAGATTACTTTGTCTGATTCTAAAGGAAGAGATTGTCATCAGCGCCTGTTGATGTGCATCCAGGCTGACAGTTAAAAATGTATGTGAAAAACCCTGTGACAGAAAGGATGGCAGTGGATGGATCAGGGAAAGATGTTAATGAATTTTTGCCTGAGCAAAAACCATGCTTGGGTGCTATAGTCCTGTTCTGTATCCTCAGTCCGTTTCACTTGTCATGGGGATGATGTGTGGCTTGCTACAATGAGTGGCTTCCAAGAGGAAAGGATTGTCACCCCACCCAGGGACTGTGCAACACATGGTATGGGGTATCCCCAAAATCAGTAGATGATGCAGTAATATGGCTCAGAAATTAGTGAGAATAAGCAGAATCCAACTCCCAAGGCATCTAAAATCCTACTTTTGCTAATTAAAAGAGTATAAAAGGGATAGAAGATGTGATCAAGCTCTGAATACATTTTCTGTGAGGGCCAGAGGGAATTATTCTGATAAGAGGGGAAAATATAAAGGATGTTTTCTTGAGGTATTTATTATATTGTAATATGCACGGAGAAAAACTAGCCCTGAAGAAATAGAGGAGTTTTTTAAAATTGATTTCAGCATATTTTACCCTCTGACTAAACACACCAAACTTCCCAAAATATCCTTTCAGACCCATATAATCAGCAGTGATGTGGCTTCAGATGTACCTGTTGAAAGACAGTGAAGTTCAACACTTTCATTAGGAAGAATTTGTCTACATGAGAAAAGGGACATGGTATTTCACTTCATTTGCCTATAAGAGAGACTGTCTGAGCCATGCACTGGAGTTCAGGCCCTGACATTATTCACTTTCTATGCCTGTTCCAGTTATTGGAGTCTCAATGGCACAGCAAACCTGTCACTGTCATATTAGTGAAAAAAGAGATGCAGTTGACACAGAATATAGGATTTGATCACCTTTGTGCTTGTGATGTGTGAATACAGTTCATTTTTTGCAGAAGTCATGCAGTGTTGTTCATGCTCGCCCATGGCTGCCACATTCACTTTAAAACACCTGCTCTTTCTAAGGCATGATGATTAGCAAAGGTTCATTAACTGAAGATGTAGCTAATGACCACAGAGGAAGCTGTAACTATCTCAGGTTTTAGCCTGGGATGTGTCCCATGGCATTCTGACCTCTTTAGCTCAAATGAGCCACTTTTGATGCTCAGGCTGGCTGGGGTGCCTAAGCAGGGATGAAGGCACACAGTGAGAGGTTAATAAGCCCAGCATGGAGCATGGGGCCAGTGCTCTTCTCCTCTTGATCCCATCATCACCTCCATGACCCAGCTCAAGGAGTACAACCTTTCCATAGTATGTGGAACTTGTGGTTGAAGTGATGGCAGCCTCTAAAGCTGGACAATGAGAAAACTTGCACATGACAAGGCAGAAAAGTGCCCAGGCTTCTCATAAATTCTGCCAATTGAAGAGACTATCTGTCTAAGGAAGACTTTGAAATCCATTCTAGGTTTTCATCCTGAGTAGAACAATATTTCTTTGCATCATATTCTGGCTCTGGGGCAAAATGCATTTATATTTACTGAACACTAAGAAGCATTCAGCTAGCTTAAATGATATGAAAGAGAAAGATGTATTTATGCCTCAAGGTTTTACTTCTCTTAATGTAAGACTTGTATTAAAAACACCCTCCACATTTAGGAGCCTGACAGTTGCCTGCATTTTGGCCCAGGGATTCACATCTTGGGGGTCTATAATGAGCTGGGGAACAGGAGAAGATATGCAGCAAATCATGTCTTTCTTTCCTGATGATCAGCAGTTGCACAGACAGGTGGCTTTTTCCACAATTTTATCTCCTTGCAGTTTCCCAAGGCCCATAAAAATAATGATGAAGAGATCAGCAATCCAGTTACAATGGACTTAGGTTTTTTCCAGTGAGGAGCCTCTGGCCCTTTGTATTTTACAAAATAGAAGAACAAGAATATTAAAAAGGCACAGTTAAAAATGAAAAGATGCAAAATAAAATAGAGCTTGTCATTTAACTCCTGGGGTTTATTATACTTAGAGTGATCTTGAACATATATCTTTTTTTCTCCCTTGGCTCTCACTAGTATGCAAATAATGGAGAGAAAAAGATAAATGATTGCTGCAACTTTTGAAGTGCCTCAAATTTGCAATGACTTTTGGAAAAATGAGTAGACTAATAACCATCAAACACCAAGAGATGAGTTACATTACCCCCATTCATCTCCTGTATCTATATGAAGTTGTGCAGCAGATGGTACCCTCAGCTAGTCTTTGTTATGCTTGCTTTATTTACACACAAATTAATGGTTTCTTTACTTCTTTTTTTTTTTTTGTCACCATCTCTCCTCAGACTTGGCAAGTGGAAAAATACAAATGATGTTGCACTACAGATATTTGCTACCATAAGTGAAGCTGCTGTGAACTCCACCTTCTTATTTCAGATGGGACATGGAAAAGTTAATGAGATCTCTTCCCCCTTTCCTCTAACGGTGCTTGTCTATCTATGAAGGATGATGCATGCCCAGATATTTTAGTGGAACACCTGAAATCAATATCAGAAATTATTTTAAGAGCAAATACTAAGCAAAGATAATAATGTAACAAATATTTTCTCTTTAGAGGGACTGAGTCTGTCACTTCTGAATGTGAAAATATTAACTTGCTCTAGTGATTTGTGCACTTCTTTTTTGGACTGATGCATGGACCACATACTTATTCAGAGGTTTCTCTACAAGGAAATAAGATCTACTGCTGAGCTGATATCAAAACCTGAACTAATAAGGCACACAATGTGTCTAATTATCCTGTACAATTACTCAGGGTTTGGTAGCCTTGAAATGCCCCAGAAAGAGAAAAAAAAGTAAATCCAGAGTGGAAGAATTCTTCCTACCATGTACAGAAATATCCAGAAAGTTTTATTCCTGCCACCTAGTCTGGGTCATCTCTGGTACGGATTTGTCTGATGACTAAAGGGTTGTTACCATCATCTTGTGCCAAGGATTGTTCCCAATCTGAAATTTCAGTGTCATCAGATATGACTGTGGATGTGCACCCTCTGTATTTGTATCAAAGCTGCATCTTTTGCCTCTCTGCACCTCTCTGATTGTTTCACCCTCTTTCCCTCTCTGCACCTCTCTCATTGTTTCACCCTCTTTCCCTCTTTGCCATCTATTCTGGTTGAAATTTTTGGGACAGCAGCTCTCATTTGAATGTGCATAGGTGAAATCCACAAGAGGGCCTTTTTTTTATAGCAGCAATAGAACAGAAATACAGAAACATGCCCCAGCATGAGATTACTGTTGTTTCATTTCTCACATTCCCATTGAGCCCTCTAACAATTGCCTGGAACAACAATTAATTTTAACACCTTCGTTGTTGCTGTTTTAACATTTTCACCTCTTGGGTATTAAAAATTCTCTCACAACTGTAGTTGATCATGGCTTTTTGAGCTCTCTCTCATCTTGCTGTTTTATCTGTTAATTATAGATATATATAGAAATTATAGGTTTCCATGTCAACAAGGTTTCTCTCTTTCCATCCAGCAAGTGAGCTCTTTTTGAAAGCTGGCCAGCTGGCTTTGGTTTTTCTACCTTGGCCTGAGTTTGTGGTGAAAGTAGAAGGCTTGTATTCCTTTTTAACTGTTTGTGTGGAGGTTGGCTGCATTGTAGTGAATGTGGGCATATTACCTTATATTCAATATTTGTAATAAGCAGAGGACAAAGGCAGCATCTTTCAGCCTTGGCTGTCCTCGGCTTCAAGCATGTATTTTGCGTACCACTGTAGTAGAGAAAAGAGGAGCAATCTCACACTCAAGAGTGTGTGTGGGGAGCTGTAACTATGCCTATGTTCTTCATAAAAAGTGAGATGCATATAGAGAGAAGGTTCAACAAATCTGTGCTCCCTGGTTTATGTAATTCTAAAATTTTTGAACCATATGTTCCATAAGAAACGTTCTCCATTTCAGAAACAACCCTTCAAAAATACCAGGAGAGTGGTGGAATAAAAAGAAAAATACACTTGGAAACAAAAAATACACTCAGAAACATTTATTAGGCTATTTTCCTGAGTTTGGCAGCTCTTGAAAGGAACCTGTTTCCAGTCAGTGTCAAATCAGGGATTTACAATCAGAAAAATATTTGTTCTATTCGAAACCAAATGGTTTATTGAGATAGAAAGGTGGCTGGCAAGTTGGAGACCAAGGCTGAGGCCGGTCAGAGCAGGGGCCAAGGCAGTTTGGTGGTGCAGCAGATCATGCTGGGGGTCATCTTTGGCACCAGAGGTCATGTCCAGCTCCCACTGACCATGAAGTACGAGGAGCACCTGGACGCCAGAGCCTGCTGGGAAGGGCAGTGGTGTAGGAGGGAAAGTGTGTCGTTCACCATCTGACAAGGTGAAAGGGAGCACTAAGGACAAGAAAAATAAACTTTTAATCATTCTGCAGTCTTTTGATTTGATTAATTTTATTATATTTGTAAAATGCTGTCTCTCTGTCTCACACCCCCTATATATATGTAGTTCTTGATACAGGTTTTGCCAAGCATCCAAGTGAAAGGCAGTAAAAGTGTGGGGCTTTCAAAATTTTGCCCTCTTCTCTGGAGCATGCTTGGGGACAAATGTTTTCACTCCTGCCTAAAGGAATAAAGAGTTAATAGATTAGCACTCACAAATGCAGGATGAAGCCTATGAATAAACTCTATGCCAATGCATTTGTATGAACAACTAATGTAGTTGCAAGCAAAATACATCAGAAATTAGAAGTGCAGGGCTTACAAGGATATTCATAAATGTAAATAGCTGTAGAAAAAAAAGAAATCTTTCAGAAACACAACCGAGGAAATGAAAAGATACAAGTAATTCAAACAAGCATCAAAGGCCTGAATTTCTGAGGAGCTGGTGCTAATGAAGAAACAATTGTCTTCACAGAGCAGCCATGCTAATGAACTGTGCTTTACAGATGATAATGAAGTATTTTTTATGAATGCCTAATAAAGACAAAACTGGTGAGACAATGAATAATAATGAAAACTGCAAATCTCTTAGAAATTAAAGGAATTGTGAACAAATATGCTTATGCCATACTGAGAGCAATAATTAGTTATGTTCTCTTTGCGTTTTCGAAAGCAAGAAATATAAAGTCCCAATTCTCTACAGTATTTAAGAACAAATTTAAAGCAGAGCAGCAGATTAAATTTGGGTGGTAGCAGGCAGAAGAATGGCTTGGTATCCATGGAGAATAACATATATCCATAGACAACCAAATGCAGGGCCTTATATGAATAAGCATGGTGTATGGTTGTTATGCTGGACCATATGGGAAGCCAGTGGGCAAATCCACTGTGCTGTGTGGCTGGCACTGGGCAGGGTCTGCCCCAAAAGTTTGGTAATTGCAACTGCATAGATGCTGCAGACAAGGGTAGGAAATGGTTTGAAAACTCCCAAAATACAATGTGGTGTTTCCAGTCAGGCGGTCTACAGGATTAAAAGAATGTTCTCTGTGTTCTCTGAACGCAGAAAAGATCATACAGTCTCCTGCTCACTGACTAGAGATTTTATGGTCAAAAGCTGTGAATTTAGGAAATATTAAAACTGCATATGCAATATTTTAAAATTTGTTATAATTAAAGCATTTTGCAGCGCACTTAAAGATATTTTGTCAGCACCTGTAAGCATTGGGAGCAGTTACCTGGCATTTCTTTCCCCCCCTGACATTCAGCTGTATTATTAATCTCCTTGTATTGTTAAGGCTTCCTACTTTTGAACTTCTAGTAAAAATATTGTTCCTTACATCAACGTTGGTTCTAAGCGCTCCTCAAAAATAAAATAAAGCTTATCAAGTGAAAAATCTCACAGAAAATAAGGCCAGAGACTTGCTGAGCTACCGCCAGGTGTCAGAGTCTGCCAGTGCTGGTTTCACAACAGCTGTCACAGCTGGAAATAAGGCATGGGGGGAAATGGGGAGGGAAGTGGGAGTGGTGGAGGGTTTGGGGGCTCAGGGGGCTGATGGGTGAGAGGGGGGTTGTTTGCAGTCTTTTTTGTAAACCTACTGTTCTCTAGACACGTGTAGCATAAATACTGAGGCACTTAATATTCTTTCTTAAACACCAAAACCTCTTAAATGGGAATAACCTTATATGAATTATTATGGCTACCAAAGTAGAAACAAAAATGTATTTACCAGTTAAATGTAAAAAATGTATCATGTTAATGTGGAATTTAAAATGTTTTTACCGGGAAGCCACCAAGATTTTTCCTCTTGATGATGAATCATATTTTTTTTTTCTCCAAAAATTTCTGTTAGTTTCTGGACTTCCTTTTTCCCCTGTTATCTTGCAATATGATTTTGAAAGTTCATTTGATCACAGATTTTTACTCATCTAGTGATATGTTAAAAAAAAAAAAAAAGAATCTTCTACCTCTTCTTCCTATAAACTCCTTTTCTGCAGAGGAGACCAGTGCTCACTCTCTGGGCCCATTTATGTTTTCTCCAGCACAGCATTTATCCTGTGCTGAGGAACGTAGGACTCAGCCTGTGAGCGGAGCCATTGCAGCAGCAGGGTCCTCGGGCCTCAAGAGGAGATGTAAGTACTTCTGCTGGTTTAGAGGGAGAAATTGTTCCACGTGAAGGATATCATGCTCACCTTACAAGAGACAGATTAGGCACTGAAAAAGCACTTCTTTCCAGAACACCTTTTCATGGGCTCATATGGCTGTAGGGATTCCCACTGGCCACAAGTACTACCAGCTTCTTTGAGCACATGATAAACTGCAGGAGCACACTTAGAACCCACCAGGCACAGGGCCATATGTCTTATTAAAGATGAGAAGGTTTAAACTTGACCACCTTCTTAATCAGCTGTTTATGTTCTTTGCTGCCCTGGAGCCTCAGGTTTGGGTGTTTCTAGCAGTGAGTTTTTTAACTCTTATTTCTGCATCTGATCTAGGCCATTTGCTGGTGTTATTTAAGTGATCAACAGAGAAATGTTGTCATCTAGGAAATAATGTAGACTTTTTTCTCCTGTATTTAGGTATGGCTTCTTGGCTTCTTTATGCAGCCAATGAGGGCATGAAATAGCTACTGTTATTCTAAAATCAATATATACCCTTTTTCACATCACTGAAATACTTATCCTAGATGTCACTCTTTGCAGTCTATACTTTACATTTGTCAAAAAAAAAAAAAAAAAGAATATAATTCTGAGCGTCTTCTCAGCCTTCCAGTTGAGTGAGCAGCCACCCATCATGTTCTCTGTTAAAACTGGATTGGATTGTGGCAAGGAGTGGGGGGGTGGGAGAGAGGTGTTCATTTTAATCTAATGAAAGCATCATATTAGGTACTCACTTTTCAGTCTGAGGGCAGCCTGGAAATGAATAGATGAGACTAATGCAATGCTAATGGCCTGTGAAAATGAACCTTCTATTGTGGTATTTTAAAGTTCCAAGTGTGTTCTCTTGCTTCTCTTGCTGTCTGAGTGCAGAATATGGGCACAGTGCCAAATTCACATGTCAAGTGAATTTGTTTCTTGTTTTCTCAGTACGTATAATGCAGGTGTGGGTCAGACTGCATTCATATAAGTTGGTAAGCAAATAAATAGAAATAAATGTAATGCACATATTTAAACTCAGAAGAGTTTTTATGGCAGTTGGGTGACTAGTAGAAATCAAGACTATAATTGCTAGTTATTACCTGTGTGCGTTCATGCTTAGGATGAGTAGACAGGACTTGGCACACGCTCATTATATGCCCAAAAAAGGAATACATGTGACATTTTAGATGTTGACAGCTTAAAAAATAGAGCAGGGTAGCCAAGAATTACAGTGTGACTTCAGTTATTTAATTTATTGACTGACTTGTCTAATGCCAAACTAAAGTGGTAAAGCACTTAGCTGAAGTAAGACAGATGGTCAGTGAATCAACATATCTGTGGAGAGTGGTGCTTTTATCCATTTTTTCAGTTCTCATAGTTTTATTATCACAGTATTGATCCAAACATTGGATTTTGTATCAATTTACATCACCTGGTATGTGATCAGTATAAGAACAAATGTAATCTTTCTCCAAGAAAGATGCAATTTTAATAAGCCTTCTGGAGAAAACAGATATGGCAATTTTCATGGAAAAATAGAGGTCAACCGACGGTTTAAATACATATTTAAATCCTTTAAAAGCATTATTCTGCATACACATTTCTGTTACATTACCATTAAAAACATTTTGTTCCTTGTTGCTTAGGAAGGTAACAGTGATCCATAATGCAGAACCTCCTGTTTTGAGTGCCGCTGTACTAAATGGTACTAAACAGGCTGCTGCTAGCCCTGTTTTACAATTTTTCAAAAACAAAGTGTTTTAGGGTTTGGAGAGCTTTTTGTTCGTCACAATGAAGCATTCATATTGCTGTGAATCAGCAAGATGGAAAAATGTTACAACTACATTTTTGTGACCAAGTTTACTGCCCAGGTGAGTCTTAGTCTCTGCCTTTTCCTGCTGTGGTTCCAATGAGTAGATAAGAACAAATAGGGTTTTTTTAACTGTCCTCCACATCTTGTATCCGTGCTCTGGGGCAGTACAGACCACTTGTGTAAAACAGGAGTTTTGGATGCCTGTGGCTGCTGGTGGGACTGCACCTGCACCAATGGCTCTACTTGGCCATGCCTGAAATGGGCATTCCTCAGCAAGGCACAGACCCAGTCATGGCCTGTGGGAGTGGCCAAGGTACAGCACACCGTGATATTTATGCAGTGAGTTTGACTGCAGTTTTATCTTATCTCTCTCCTCTGTAGGCATGACAGTTCCCAGTGTGGGCTGGTCTATGAGGCAGCCCAGGCAGGGATCTTCAGTGACTTCAGCTTTCTCCCCCAGCTTTCATTCTCTCACATAATACATGCAGCATTCTCAGTTTTTGTTTTACTTGCTCCGTGTTTTCTTTTTTGCAAATTATTTTTGGTCAGAAAAAGGGGATGCCAGAGTACAGCATGGTAATTGCAGTGAACTGCAATTCACCCCCAGGGCTTTCACTGGGAGGTAAGGAGAGCAGGACTGAGTTATATTGCACTACAGTGGTTTTATGTCCACACCAATTGTGTGCTAAACTCCTTCCATTTGGTATAGTCTCATTTCATAAAAAAAAATTAAAACCCCAACTTTTTTTAAGAATAAGAAACTCTCCTTTACTCTGGATTTTTGATAGAATATCAAAGCTACTCTAGAATACAGGCCTTTTGCTTTCAAGACATCCAAACAGTTTAACATCACCACTAAAATAATAAAAGTTGCAGGAAAGGTAAGATATTCTTAAAGCATCCTGGAAGTAGACTTTTATGAGCAGTTCTTGCAACAGGCTGTTGCAGATGATAAGAGTTTATGTGGGTTAAGGGTTGATTTGACAACTTCATGGAAGAGAAATCCCTTGGGGTTTCCTAAATGCACACAAATCACAAGTCCTGTGAAGTTCATGAGCTGCAAATGACTGGAGAGGACCCATAAGTCTTGTTCTTGTGCTTTTTCCTAGACAGCCATTTCTGACTTCAGATTGATTCAGTATGTTTGCTCTTATGTTCTGGCACTAAGAACAACCTGTAGAGCCAGGACAGAGGAAGGACTTCAGCCCAGAGCCTGAAGCACAGTGTCCTAAACCATCATAAGGGAGTGTGGTAGGAAACAGTTTCATAGACTCAAAATTTGTTTGTGTTGGGAGGGATTTTAAAGGTCATCTAATTCCATGCAGGGACATCTTCCGTGAGACCAGATTGCTCAAAGCCCCATCCAGCCTGGCCTTGAACGCATCCAGAGATGGGGCACCTACAGCTTCTCTGGGCAACCTGGTCCAGCGCTCACCACACTCACAGTAGAGAATTTCTTTGTTATACCTAATCTACACCTGCCCTCTTTCTATTTAAAACCATTACCCCTTGTCCTATCACTACACCCACTGATGAAGAGTCCATCCCAGTCTTTCCCATAGGCTCCCTTTAAGGTTTCCCCAGAGCCATTTCTTCTCCAGGCTGAACAACCCCAGTCTCCCAGCCTGTCCTCACAGGAGAGGTGCTCCATCCCTCTGATCACCTTTGTGACCCTCCTCTGGACCTCTTCCAGCAGAACCACATCCTTGTGCTGAGGACCCCATAGTGGACACAAAACTCCAGGAGGGGTCTCAGAAGAGCTGAGTAAAGGCACAGAATTGTTCCCTCGACCTCCTGCCCACACTGCTTTGGAGGCAGCCCAGGATATGTTTGGCTTTCTGGGCTGCAACACAGATTGATGGGTCCTGTTGAGCTTCCCATCAATCAACACTCCTAAGACTTTCTCCTAAGAGCTGTTTCCAGTCAGTGAATTCCTCAGTTTGTACTGATATTTGAGACGTCTGCCACGAAGGTGTCAGACCTTGCCCTTGGCCTTGTTGGACTTTATGAGGTTCACCCAGGTCTGCCTGTCAAGGTCCCTCTGGTTGGCATCCTGTCCCCCTAGTATCAACCACAGCTCTCAGTTTGGTGTCATCTGCAAACTTGCTGAGTGTCCACTCAATCCCACAGTCCATGTCCCTGACAAAGAGGTTAAATAATACTGTTCCCTCATGTTTCAGATTTCAAGAATTTCGATAACAGCCCCTGAGCACACCATTCATCACTGGTCTCCACACAGTGAGCCATTGACTGGCCCTCTATGAGTGGGATCTCCCACCAATTCCTTATCCACCTGTAGTCCACCTGTCAAATCTAATTATCTCCTTTTTAGAGACTGTCCAGGACCATATCAAGGGCTTTGCACAAGTCCAGGTTTCCAGGCACTGTGTGGTTTGGCTCAGACTTAAGAAGTTGCTGTATTGTGTGTTGCTGGTGGTGGTCTTCAGCAAACACACTAAAAAGAAAAAACACCCCTGAAAGTTCTTGCTCAAACCCAAACCAGCAGTGGTTTGCTTAAGAAAAACAATTTTACACATTCCCTGTAGGAATTAAGGCAGTTGCGTGTAAAACTAACATTTGTCTCTGTGCTAAGCTTCAGAAAGTATGGACTAACAGATTTTGGTTGTGTAACTTAACAAGCTATCAAATGCAACTCTCCTAAGTGTAAGGGTGATGAGATGGTGCTAAAACTGTTTATGCAACAGACCATGTCTCTGCTTTGACTAAAGTTTCCTGAATTGAAACTCAAGTAAAACAATAGGAGTTATTTTAAAATGAAAAACAATAGAGTTCTTTAAAAATGAAAAACAATAGGAGTTATTAAAAAATGACTGTATTCTAGAAAGAGTTTCCTGAGAAACAATCCCAACTGCATACACAAAGTAATGGCAACAAAAACTCCCTCCTCCTTATCCTAAATAATAAGTTGTTTTCCTTTTCTTACCTCTCTAAATGAAGAAAAGGAATTCTAAAAGAATTTTTTTTGCCTTCACTAATATCCATTATTAGCATTTAAATGATTCATTTTTCCTAGTAATTTTTCTTTGCTTATAATTTTGCACAGTAGAAAATTTTTGAGATTCAGAAAGCATTTGGTTATCATGTTCCTCCTCTGGCCAATAGATGGGACTCTTACCTCCGATATCCCTTCTCTCTTTGATCTTATTGCATAGATAAAAATGCAAAAACCATTCTTGAAATCTGAAACATGACAGAATATGTTTCATCTCTGAAAAATGTATCAGCAAGGGACCTCTGCAGCTGTTGACATCTCAAATAATCCAGACATGCAGGAGATTGGAGATAGTAGAACCTGAGGTTAGAGCAGGTTTATCTTTCAGACAAAGTGTTTCATTTACAAATTAAAAACACTTATTGTCTGGGGTTTTTACCTCTGAGGAAGGATGCATATTGTAAGAGCCAGGTAACATAATAAATAAGATACAAACCACCAAATAGGTCAAGTTAATTAGGGGATTCAATCATACTGTGTTCCTGTTGCCTTTTACTCTCAGATGTGAGATTGACACACAAATTGCTAAAGCATATTAGGAGCTGGCCTGCATTGGAATAGAAAAACTGGATTTTGTTGGAAAGCACTGCTTTGGGTGAGAGATAGTTCCAAGGTGAAATGGTTCATGGAAATATCTCTTTCCTCTTATTTCTGGTGAAATGTAGGTGGGTTTCAGCCTAATTGGAAATGCACCAGCTGCTGTGGTAGACTTGAGGACTCCTGTGTTCCAGCTTTCCTGGCTGAGAAGTTATTGGTGGAAATACTGAAATATTATCAGTGACATTTGGAGTCCGTGTCCTAGACTCGATGGCAGGGAGTCTGGGACCTCTTTGTGGCTCTTGTGGCGTGTGGATAGTTCTTTTGCAGACAGTCAATGTCCGGGAGCTGAATGCCTGGAAAACCTACTGCAGTTAACATGGTGTTCAGAGATTGGCCCTCCAGGTTTAATTTCGATTGCTTTTCCTTTTTCCAGTGAAATGCTTTGATTACTTTAAGTTGTCCTTTTAGGTTTCAGAACAGAAAGGAGAATATGAGGTCCTAAAGTAGAACTTCAGTGTTCCACAGTGGAATGCATTTTATTTTCTAGCTCTCAAGATGGCTGTGAAATGGTGAGCAGTTTTGTCTTTGAGGGTGTGTTTCTCTCTGCTGCTCTTGTTACAGCATTATCCCTCCACATTTCCTTTTACAGTGTTCCCATGTGTCTGGTTCTCCTGTGTATTGTGCCTTGTGCCTTTGGCCTGAGCACCTTGGGGGATGCTCAGCAGTGGCCTGGAAAATATCACACGTTAGGATACAAATGTGAGTCTATGCAGCAGGTGTATGCAACAAATACACACCACTGCCCCGAGGGTATTTGCCCAGAATTGATCACACGGAAGGGGATGATGCCATCAGGCTCCAGCTGATGGTGTTGAAGTGTGAGATGGCCATCAGTCAGATTAAGCAGCAACCAGGGAATTGTGCATCACTTTTGACACAAAGAAGTCACACAGAAAAGAGGTGTGAAAGGCACATTAAAAAGTTGTGACAGAGCTGAGTTTGACACAGCCAGAAACTGCCCCCCCAACAAAACCACCTCTGCCCAGGCCAGACAGAGCATCATTCCTGAGGGTACTGCGGGGTGCCTGTGTCCACTTAGCAAGGGAGAGGACAGCAGCACTCTGGACAATGCATACTTGCAGCGTGCAAGCCTGAAAACACAGGGTGCTGGCATTTGTGTATTTATTAGCAGTTCATTAAGTGCCTAGAATGGATATTACTGGCATCATCTTAATTTTACAAGAGACTGTCAGGAGGCTTTGCCACAGTGTGTGCCTGGCTGGACCTTGTGCTTTGAACGCCCGCAGGCAGCTGGAGAGCACTAGCTGCACTCCTGGAGTGTGTCTCAGCTTTCATTTCATCCTGATGGAATCAGTTTCACACGGAAAGAACTCAGCACTCCAAAACCATCCCCAAAGCATGGAAAACAGGGGCAAATGGAAGTGCTGCTGACTCACCCAGCAGAGTGGCTAGTGCAATGTGCCCTCAGCTGAGCAGGCTATGTTCCCATCACCTGGATGTCTCACCACCAGGTCAGAGGCACGAATGACCTACAGCAGAGGGGCAGTGAAAACCCTAGTGCTGAGCTGCCTGAAACCAGCACAGCTTTGCAGGTGGTGTGTCTGACTCTCACACCCATGTTTTGCTAGAAAAATGAATAATGATGTCATGTTTGCATTCTGTTTTGTAATAAAAATCCCAAATAAACGAGATTGGTATTCAGACTTACCAGAACTTTATCTTTTTTTTTTTTTTTAAGTTAAAAGGAGTCCTATTTTTAACTGCATATAATTCAAATCCCAAAAGGCAGAGAGGAGAATGTGTTGGCTACAAAATATGGCAATCCCTTACTGAGCTGTTGTCACTACTGTAGCCCCCCAAAAATCTTTTTTAATGTTTTTTTTGTAATAATACGGTATGTCAACTTATCCTATCTTTGTGCAATAAATCAGCTATTGCAGTTCTACACCACAGGCAAACCTGTCAGCTGGTAAAATGAAATATTAATTTTTTTTTTTTTTGGTTTTACAGTCTCAAGAGATTTTCCTTACTTTGAAGCAAGCGAACTCCACCATCTGCAAGCTAACTCTCAGGTGTGCCATTAGTCAAAGGGCTTTTGGCAAGTTGTGCAGCACCCCTCTCAAAGCACATGAAAAGGAGTGGAGGTTGATCCTCTGCCGGTTAAAAAGGGAAATAGGGGAAGGGAGAAGGGAATTTCTTGATCATGTTGAAGTTCTGCAAACAAACTGTGTCGTTCTCTTTAACAAGGACTTTCATTTGTCCCCAGGCTGTCAGCAGGCTGGCCAGACTGCTGAGTCAGACCAAATGTCTCAAATGATCAAAAGTTGTATTTGCTCACGCTCTCTGCTCTCAGTTTCCCTTTGCAATGCTCTGTAACTGTTGTTTGCACAAAGGCTTTGCTTGGGACTTGCTTTAGTGAGCGGATGTGAAAGTGTATGTTCTTTACAGGGCAGCTCAGCGTCCAGCACATAAGCACCGCAGAGCATGTTTAGGTAGCTGTCTTGGGGTGACTTTATGATGTGTATCCCATATTGCTGCCTATGCCCAGAAATTAATTTTGTGCCTTTCTATGCCTTTAAACTGAGCCTGAGAGGGGGAAGGAAAAACTGAGCAAAACTTTTTCAAAGCAGTTTGCAGCTTGTTCAAGGTCACACACAGATAGTGACTTTTTTTCAGCTGCGGCAGGAGAGAGGGAGGGAAGGGAAGCACCCGGCTTGCTTTTCTTTCCAGCCAGCTTTCGGCAGTTTTTTTCCTCAGCTGTTTTTCCTTCGGAGAGTTGAACTTTTGTTTTCCTGGGACTTCGTTTATTTTTCCTTTTCTCTCTGCTGGACTGTTTCAATATCAGAAAACATCGGGAGGAATTTCCACCAAGGCCTTGGCCCACCACCCCGTCCCAGCTCCAAGGAGGGGGAGAGAGAGATCTACGGAAGGACTCTGAAATTTTCCCAGGTTTCTCTCAGCAGAGTGAGAGGTTTTATTATTTAGCATCATTATCTTTTTCCTGTATGTTTGTTAAATAAATAGTTTTTATCTCTTTCACTTTCCTTAGAGGAAAATTTATTTTTTCCCGAACCTGGTGGGGGAGGGATGGTTATAGCCTGCCTTCTCCCAGAGAATATATTTCTAAATTTGGTCAAACCAGAACAGTAGCATACATGTCTCTGTTGTCCCTGTTGGGTAGCATTAGGTTCCATGGAGGAAACATGCTTCCACCTCACAGAAACACCTCCTCTTGCCATATTTTGTCTGAAATTATTTCATTCATTTTTTTGAACCAAGCCAACAAGGTTACAGAATACTGGGTTTTCCTGAATCTTTAAGTTGTTGTTAAATATTTCTCTTGTGTTCCAAGTGATGGATTAGTTTCTCACCTCCTACTTGCCTCCCCTGCATTCTCCAAAACATGAGGAAACTGATGACCTGAACATTTAGAGAGATGAAGGGAAATATCTCCTTATGTTGCATATGATTAACCTCTAACTTCAGCAGTGGAAGAGAACATTACTTCAAACATTACAGGTGTACTTTGAAAAGAGCACAACGATTTAAATCTAATAAAGCTAATAAGCTTCACAGACCAATTCAATTTATTGAGAGTAGTCTGTCATTATACTTTTAAATGCTGCATGGCTGTATTGCAAGACAAGAAGCAATAGAGTTTCCTGCAGAGAGAGAACCATCCAACATATCAGTGATTTTTCCATGATACTTTCTCCAAAGCATAATTGTCAATGTTGATGGCTTGAAGCTCAGTTTATTGAAAGAATAATCTGAAATGTAAGGAAAAACAGTCTTGCTTTTCATGGCAGCTTGAAAACATAATGAGATGCTTCTGACCTATGATGCACCTGTGTGTGCCTTTTCTGGCCTCCACGCTTGAGAATGATGAGTAAGAGCCTTATTAAACTGCTTGGAGTCTGTGGCTGTTTGCATGAGGGGTTACTTCAGTATGGTGGCTGTGATGGGGGCTGGCGTCTGGCAGCCCAGAATTCAGGCAGGCTGCATTGCTCATAATCCTCTTGACTCTCTGTGCCCTTTGCCTCCCTCCAAGGGCTCCACAATAATCCTTGGTGTGCAGAATGTGAGGACGTTTTACAGTGTTTTGTATTCCTGGGGAAATGTGAGTGCTAGGTCAAATGATGCTTTCAGCTCCCTCTGGCTAGATATATCGATTTAAGTGTAGTCCGTTAATGTAATAATTATGAATTCATGATCCAGTGTTTTTCTCTCCTATACAGAACAGGAACTGTTTCATAATGGCTTTCCTTGTTTTCTGCATACACTTAAAACCCTCTGCACTACCTACTAGAATGGATGGCCTTCTTTGGCTCTGAGTTCAGGTAAATTATATAACCAAACTTTTCTACCACTTCTCCAAAAATGATAAAAGCTGAGTCAACCAAGCAATGACAACACAAATGCCTAGTTAACTAAGGACCCAGGATGACCTTACACAAAACTGAAGCTGCTCAGCTTTATCCAGGATAGCAAAAAGCTCTGTCAACTTTATTTTACCAGTATTTTAAAATGAGGGCATTAATGGAAATTAGTATAATTCTTTAAAAATTGTTTGCTTTTTTTTTCTTTTACTACTGGGAAACTGAGTGACAAAGAAACGAATACATGACCATACCAGCAATTTGTAAAGGCATCTGTTTCATATGGATTCCTGGTTCCCTACATCTTGCATGTTCATGTTCAACTCCTCCTCTCCTTTTTTCCTTGCAGTGGAAGAAGACCATCCATCACAAACATAAACATTTCACAGCTCAGAGCACAGCCATGTCACTTTTGGGCAGGTGGTGTACTTTGCAGTTCATTATCTCCTACTTCAACATTTTACTATTCCTTTCATTTTTGTGGTTGGATTTATCCATCATTTTATCTTATATCTTACCCTCAGGAACAAGGAGCTGTTCCATCTTCACTTCCAGTCTTGGTTGCAGCGATACTGAGGGGCCATTTGGGAGCTAAAAGAGACTGCTTTTCACCATGCTCTGATGGTGAGGTGTGCAAGGATGTGCTTCCAAGAGAATGACCAGATTTGGTAGGAAAAGAGGGCTGAATTGCCCACCTCTACTGGCCACAATAGCTGGTGATCACATATCCAAGAAAATATGAAAAGGATGAAAGCTGCTTTTCTGGAGATTAAGACCCACTGGTCAGGGCAGACTGTTAAATATGTCTGTAGGGATTTCATCTTCACCAAGAGAAGGCCACCCACTCCCCCAGGTTCCCTCATTTTTAGCAATCTGTGTGTTTTAGCAAGTGAAGGAGGAGCAAGTGGACTTCTGCTTGTCCTGGCAGCCAGGAGGGAGGAGCACCAGCGGGTGGAGGCCGCCTTGTATGGCTGAGCCTCCTCTGCAGCTGGCAGATCCAGCACTGGGAGGCACTTTGTGAAGCAGGATGGAAGCCGAGCATTTTGCTTGCCACACTCTTGCAGCCCAAGAGGGAAAGGTGTGATGAAGAGTACAGGGTGGGAATCAGACTGGGTGTTCTTCTCCATGCAGAACAGCAGGGAAAGTGGTTTCAAACCAGCCAGCCAGCTTCCTTCTGACAGTGGAAATAGCAGATTGCTTAACCTGCAGCCTACTGTGCCTGATGTGTGTCCAGTATGCACCACACCTGCATGGATTGCTGCACCCTAAGGGGTCACTGGAATGAAGGTGAGATTCAGAAACACTAATAATTTTTGCAGACAAATGAACTAACAAGCAATTGCTCCATCTGCAATGCAGAAATGTTTTTCTCCTTTTTAAAAAATTTTTTCCACATGCTAAACAAGCCAGCACTATAAAATTATTTTGGAAGAATGTGTTATTATCAGTTCCACACAGCTGTAGCTTGAAGGAGAGAAAACTCCCTGAAGCTTTCAAAACTAGCAGTGCAATGATCTGGTGGAGGAACCCATCGCAGAAGGTGCACATCCTGGTGTGGATCTCTACCCTGACCTCATCAAAATTCCTTTCATTGCAGGTGAATCCATGAATTGGCAACAGTTTTACTGAGCTGGACTGGAATGGACTGTCCGTATCACAATACGTGCTATCCAAATTTCTTTCACTGATAAGTGTCAGGTCTTTGGGATGGAAAGAATTGATTGCTTTTTCAAGAGAGGGCAACAGAACAGCTTTACATGTTCACATTTTTAAGATAGAGGAAAAGATGCGGTCCTTTCCACTTTCCAAAACATAGTTAGTTTAATTAGCAAATTTCTTGGACTTTTATTTTCCATTCATTAGACTAACTCTCAGAGCAACCCCTCTTAGTTCTTGGTGCTATACAAACATACAGTGAGGGTGAATACCTGCCAGACAGTGGTCTAAAGAGACAACAGAGACAAAAAGTAGGACATAATATCCTTTGTTATAGCTGGGTCCCAAGGCACAGAAGAGCTAAGTCATTTACTCAGGTCATGATTGGTGTTGATTAACATTTATTAATCTGGTTCAACTCTTCGACCAGTGCTTTATACATTGGTGTTACATCCAAATTGACAAAAATGCTCTTTTTAGATTAATTTAGTATGATGAACAAGTGAGATTAAAGTATAAGATTTGGGACCGGAAGTATCATTATTACCATATAATTTTTTTCTATTGGCATGTTGTAATGAGATATAGACCTGAGCAGTCATATATTTGTCAGATATTGTCATAAAAACTGCTTTTGTGATTAGCACTGTTCTCCTTAAAGCAAGGAAAAGTATTTCAGCCACAGTTATTCTTTTCTAGGAAGTAGAGCATTATAATGAATATGTCTTTCTTATCCTCCTGTGAAAAATCAGTATTATAGAAAACAGGGATATATAGTATCTATTAAAAAAAAAAAAAAAGTAGTGCTTTTTAGAAAAAAAATTATTACTTAGGTGGATTTTCAAAAGTATCTTACTAAGGCAAAAGAAAATTAAAATAGCCAAAACTATTTAAAGATTCAAAACCAGTGTTCACAGTCTCCTCTGAGTTATGTAAGAGAGCACAGTAAAAGAAGGAAAGCACAATTTATTTGAGAAAAAAGTTTTCTCTTTGCCATTTTTTCTCCTACTTTTCCCTTCTTTCCAATGTCTTTTTCGGTGCTTCCTGTGATACTGATTTGAATGCTGATGAGTCAATATTTGAACAAGATGAGGTACTTGAAATTTGTTGCCACCTCTGACTTTTCTGGGTGGCAGCTGAGAAGTTTAGCAAGGTCTGTGGTTTTTTGATGAATTATAAAAAATCAAGGTCTCACTGAATGGCAGCACAGCCTTCAGGTGCATCAGCCCCAGTTTCATAACATCAGCAAACTTGCTGAGGGTACACTCTATCTATTTGACTCTCTTGTGTATTCACAAGTTAAAAATAAAACCACCAAATCAGAAAAAAACGTGTCTCTAAAATCATGACAGTGGCAGTGGAGCCAGAAGCAGGTGAAATACTTTAAATGTGTTTCAACTTATTTAATGTCTCATTTTTTCTTTACTTCTATGGTAGACAATTAAATAAATTATGAATATGTGGGTGCAGACATGAACTTGTTTTATGCATGGGTCATTAAATAATTGAGGTCTGCCATAAGAAAGAAAAAAATAATTGTGTGCTCTTTCAGGCTCTTTCCGATTATGCATGCTATCAAGCTAGCAGGAAGGGAATCCAATTTCGAAGGCTCTGAACTGGCTACTCATATTCATGAGGCAGATTTGGGAAGTACGATAGATCATTTTATGTTTTGTTTCAGTGGTCGGGAAGAGTTTACCAGATGAAAGAAGGATGTAAGGTACAGAGAGCCATTAAGTAGATTAATATATTTCAACAACTAAAAAAGCAGTTGAAGTGGGATGCTAAAAGTCTGTCAGATGGCTAACAGAAGGCAAGAGAAAAAGGAATAGTTTTTAGTGCCTCTCCTCCAAAGAGAAGAGGATCAGATGAAGCAAGAAGCTGGAAAATTAAAAACAAGAGTGTGGACGTATTTCTTCTCATGATGATCTGATCTAGTATGGCTGTCTTATATTATAACCTATTTCAACATAAAACATCCAAGCCCAATTTCAAGTTTCAAAGTGTTATCAGGAGGAAGTATTTTCCAATAAGGTAAAGATGCTGTAGATCAAACATAAATCCAGCTGTGTCCTAGTCTGCATCAAAAGCAGCGTGGCCAGCAGGGTGAGACCCCGTCTGGAGTTCTGTGTCCAGCTCTGGGGTCCCCAACATAAGAAGGACATGGACCTGTTGGAGTGATTCCAGAGGAGGGACGTGAAGATGGTCAGGGGGCTGGAGCACCTCTGCTGTGAGGAAAGGCTGAGAGCTGGTGTTGCTCAGCCTGGAGAAGAGAAGGCTCTGAGCATAACTTATTGTGGCCTTCCAGTATTTAAAGGGGGCCTACAAGAAAGAGACAGACTTTTAAACAGAGTCTTCAGAGATAAAGGGTAATGATTTTAAACTAAAAAGAGGGTACATTTAGACCAGATAACCTGAAGAATTTTTTTTTTCGAGAGTGGTGGGACCCTGGAACAGGTTGCCCAGAGAAGCTGTAGATGTTCCATCCGTGGAAACATTCAGGGTCAGGTAGGACAGGGCTCTCAGCGGCCTGATCTAGTTGAAGATGTCCCTGCTCACTGCAAGAGAGTTGGACTAGATGACCTTTAGAGGTCTCTTCCAACAAAACTATTCTATTGGATGCTTGTTTTACAATTCATGGAGAAAATTACGTAGGTAGGAAACGAGGAAGAATCAAACAAATGATTGCATTAAAAAAAAAACCAAAAAAACCAAAGAAACAAAAACCAGTTTTCGTTTTCATTTTCATGAAATACAGTGATTTGCACTATTATTTCCAGGAGACTGTGAAGTTACAAGGTAACAATGTGTTTACAACCACAAAGGCTGTACCCCTTTGCCAATTTCTGGTCACACAGCATGAGTGTTGCAAATGGAACCATTCTTCCCTTTCTTTCAAACTTATCTTATAAATTATTTTTAAAAAATACTGTTCAGTTTAAAAATAAATACTGTAGTTCTGTTTTCTAAAAAATAAAAGAAAACAGCAACAACAACAAAATCCCACAAGAAAGGAGGTCTGGTTCACAATATTTGAGTAAATTTCAAATCTTCCCTGTGATAATTCCTCCACAAAGGAAATCAGAATGCAGAATGTTTTGTTTTGGGCAAAGGATGGAGAAAGTCGTTGCTTCCTTTCATCAAACTGACGCACTGTAGTGGGTTCAGTTTGAAAACCGGGCAGAAACACCAATTTAGTGTAGTGGTTTGGTCCAAAATACTCATTAGTATTTACCTTCTGTGAGATAAGAATTAGGGGAAAGCAAAGCAGGCACGAAACTTGAAAGAATATAAAGAAGTTTATTAACGGACCTAAAAGAAGGGGAAAAGAATCAAAAAAATCATACTACACCTTCAGAACACTTCTCGTCCCCCCCACCTTTCCCTTTTCTCCCACTGTAAAAAGACAACCCTTGAGATGTTCAGTCTGTTTACCACTTCCGTAATAACCTTGTTCAGTTCATTTAGGGAGAGGAGTCTCTCTTGCTCATGCTATGGAGACATCTCCACAAGAGATTCTCTCATGGCTTCAGTATCACAAGACATCCGCCCGGGTTGGTTCTCGGCTCACATCATGTGAGAGTCCCTTCCCCCAACTTGCAGCTTTTCCCACAACTGCTTTCGAGGGTCCAATCTTGAGCTACTGGGGTACCATTTTAAGGTTGAGCTGTTCAAAAACAAAAGTTCTTTGCACCCATCTCTGGGACCATCTCCATTTCTGAGAACAGAGGCCCTCCCCCTTCCCTGGGAGAAAAAGCATCTTCATCTCTAAGACTATCTCTGGGAGTATCTCAGTATCTCTAGGAACTGAGGTCTTCCGCTTCTGATTGGAGCAAGAGTCCTCATCGCTTCCATCTCTCCCTGTTCAAACTTCTCATCAAATTACAGCTGCTTCAGCATTTGCTTATTCCAGCACAGGTGCTTTTGCTTGCAAAAAAGTGTTTGAACGCTCCACCCCCCATGCTTTCATGAAATTACAACGGGTACTCTGATATATCATAGTCCATCACCACCACAGCTTTACAACAGAATTTCAGCTTTAAGCATCTCCTCTTTCTCCTCCCTCAGGATTTCAGCTCTTCTTTCTTTACTTAATGTCTGCAGGCTTCATGTGTTCTGGAGGAAATTTACATCACTAAAAAAGGGTTGATCTCAGCCAGGCCTTGCAGCTGGAATTCACTTATCGCTGTTGGTCACATGATCTTTGCCAGGCAGCAGGGCAGCTTCAGCTGAATCTTCAGCCGCACTGGAGAGGGAGGGGGGTCGGGCCGTGCCATCTGCAGGTAGCAGGGCTGTGGTGGGCCGCAGGTGGAACAGGGCTGCATGGCTCCGGGATGGCTGTGTCCTGGCCCAGGCCCGGCCCAAGCAGGTCCCGGCATGGCCTGGCAGGCCTCACTAGGCCCTGTACGGGCCCAGCCCAGTTACCTGTCCCCCAGCTGGAAGCAAGAGAGAGCACTTCCCAGGGTTTGTCCATTCTTAAATGTGGACCACAGAGGCGGTCAAAATTCTAAGTGGCTTAAAAATTTGTCAATATTCAAACTAGCCAGTTGATAGGTTCTGTTAGGTCACAGAGGAAGCTGTAAGCACCTCTTTGCAAAAGACTCACTTCCAGGGCTATGCTTGCTGACCCATGACACACACCACATAGAAAAATATCAATATTCGCTTAAAATCATATGTTATTCCTTATTCTCCTTTGAAGATTTTGTGTCATTGACATTTTTCTTTGAGAGATACTTTATTTATCTGAGGGTTTTGGGTGCATAAACATCAAGTCTGATATTATTGCACATTTAGCCCAAAAGACCTCTATTCTGTTTTAAGAAAATAACAAACTAAGAGCTGTCAGCACTGACTCCACTTAAAGGTCTCCTGACCCTTTCAATATCAGGATCCATGGATTTCATCAAAGCTGACGACAGCTGAATAGCATTAGGTTTGGATATAGAAATTACATCTTCCACTAGAGTAAGAAGCAGCTATTTCCCTCAGTTAAGGGGTAATACATCATGCAACTGGACAAAAAATATTGTTTAACTCCAGTTAAAAATGTAGAGGTTCCTCTTACTACTTCCATTTTGCCTCATAAGTAGACTGTTGACAGCAAAACCCTCTTCTCCTCAAAGTCAAGTGGAGGAGGGACTAAAATCTTACGATTTTAGGGAAAAGGCAGGACCTACTGTTACAGTCAGTGAGTTAAGAAGAGGCAGTAAGCAGAAAACTGGTGGGTCTGTCTCCCTGAGGCTGTTTTTTAATATTAACTTCTGCAGCCCACGTGAATAGAAGGTACATGGAGAAATTCAGATCTCAGGAGGAGGAGATTCAAATCCTCAGTGAGGAGGCTCAGTCCAGCTCTTCAACACGACCCCTGACCACACTCTTCCAGCACATTTTCACAGTATTTTTTGTTTAGAATAAATAAGCATTTTTTGACTGATAGATGTGTCATTGAATTGTTTCCAACCCCTTTAATACTTAGCAAAAAAAGTCACAACAGCTACTTGATTGCATTTTGACAAGTTTCTTATTTTTCTGGCAGGCTGTGCTTCTCCCATAAAAGAAGAGGTGTTTTAGAAGGAGATCTCTTAATTTGTGACTCATTCTGCACAGTAGTGTCTTCATTGACTTGAGGCTGATAAAACATTTCTGTTTCCCTTTTCTGGCTCCAGGGCTTTCTTCCTTTTCAGAACTGTTTTGTTTTTGGTTTTTTCTAGAATACCATGAAGCTTTGTTTTGTTGTTTGGGTGGGGTTTTTTGCCTTGATGTTGGAACTGCTGTCTGTTCACTCTGCCTCATTCCTCTCCTGCATTTTTGGACTGAAATCTTCAGCACAATGCCATGGAGGATGTCTGCTGTAGAACCTTACTTTGCGTTTTGTCTTTTCCTTATTTGCTTTGAGAGAATCAGAAGTAGCTGCGTTTCCTAGGTATGAGATGTTGATGCAGACTGATGAGAGCAAATCTACAAATTATATTCTGGAGACTTCTCTGGAGTTACTGTCAATTGATTCTGATACCTCCTTTTTGTATTCAAACAAAGCATTATACTAATCCACTTATTTTTGCATGGTAAGCAGCATGAAATAGACTTTGCTGAGGATTCTTAGTGGCCATTTAAATTCCTCTGAAACTATTTTATCACTTCAGTCTGAAATCACCCTTCTCAGATCATTTATTCTGTGAAAGTAATGATATGCTTACCGTAACTGGCTTGCTAAATAAGTGTTGAGTGCCTTATGATTAATGTGCTTATTCTTGTCAGCAAAATGAAGCTGTAGCCTATGCAAATATGTCAGACATGCCATGGAGCAATTTCTAGAGTCTTCTGGAAATCCCTTTGGTGCAGGCATGACCTGTTCAGAGAGCTCCATCTAGGTTTATCCCTTTTCTCATGATAGCAGTGATATTTGCAGTTCTAAGTTGTTGTGATTTAGGAATGGTGTTCTCCAGTTTAGTACTCCGGCTAAAAACACACCACCACTCGCAAGCCTCCTCCAATGGGAGGCACAAAAGGCAGAGATCACAGGTTGAAGAACAATTTACTGGAAACAGCAATGAGAGAGGAAAACAAACAGTAACAGCAAAAATATTAGTAACAAAAGTATACAAAAGAGAGAGTGATTCCCATGCAAAAAAGCTCACTGTGAACCCCAAGACAATGAACAAATGGTGAACAGTTTCCCCCCTCCCACCACCTTTTTCTCCATCAAAAGCCACACCTTTCTTCTCAAAAGCCAGACAGTCTCTGAACTCCTGCCCTGGAAATGATGTGAGGGGTACAGAATAATGTCCTGGCCACACACACAGGTCTGGGCTCTGCCCCCTCATGACTACTGCAAAAAAAAATCTCTTTCCTGAATTTTCTGGACCAGAACAGAGTATTGGATTTGCAAGGCAATATTTTGGTAATGGGGGGCTTTTTGGCAATGGAGGGGGTTACAAGAGTTGCTTCTGTGAGGAGGTGTTGAAAGTTTCCTCTGTGTCTGACAGAGCCAATGCCAGCTGGCTCCAAGACAGACCTGCTGCTGGCTGAACCCATGGGTGTTGGTGGTAGCATCTCCGGGGTAACATATTTAATGGGGGAAAGAAATTGGTGCAAGAGTAACTATAAGAGAGGAGTGAGAATATGTGAAAGAAACCTGACACATGATTCAGGAAGAAGAAGGTGGACAAGGTACTCCAGGCACCAGAGCAAAGATTTCCCTGCAGCCTGTGGTGCAGACCATGGTGAGGCAGCTGTGCCCATGGAGGTGCACACTAGAGCAGAGATCCACATGGTCCATGGAGGACCCCATGCTGGAGCAGGTGGATGCCTGAAGGAGACCGACCCTGTGAGAAGCTCATGCTGGAGCAGGCTCCTGGAAGGACCTATGGACCCATGGAGAGAGAAATCCAGGCTGGAGCAGGTTTGCTAGCAGGACTTGTAACCCACTCTGAAGCAGCCTGTTCCTGGAGGACTGCACCCCATGGAAGGGACCCATGCCAGAGCAGTTTGTGAAGAACTGTAGCCTGTGGGAAGGACGCATGTTGGAGAATTTTGTGGTGGACCATTTCCTGTTGGAGGAACTTCATGCTGGAGCCGGGGAAGAGAGTGAGGAGTCCAGTGCCAGGATCAATGGTCTCTTCAGGTTCCTTGACTCTACTACCAAGACAGGTCTTGGGGTGTTCCCCATGGGTTTGGTAAAAGGACTTTTGTCGGAGTAAAGTTGCTGAAAGGGACCAGCACACACACTACTTGCTAGAGCCTTCGTGATGTCAACCTTCCTATTCACCACAAGCTCATCATATTTTGGACCATCCTTGCGTGGAGATGTGACAAGGAAAAAAAGGCCAAGCACTTTGCTTACTTCATCGCTACAGACTCCCAGCAAAGGCAGAGTCACAGAAATTCAGATGTATGAAGGTTTCTGGCTCTGCTCCAGCTCCGAGCAACTTTCAAATAGTCATGTCACAGCAGCACTATGCTGAGTTACACATCCACACAGAGGTCATCTTTATTTTGAATCCTTTTGGTAGCTCCCATAGATTTTAGCTACTGTTTTTCTGGTATTCAAACAATGGTTAAATAAGAATGCCTCCAGTTCTTGCTATAACTGCAATCATAATAAAATCTCGATGTAAAGAAAAACGGCTCTTTCATTTGTCTAGGGGCTCAGAAAACTGAATGACACTTCCTGAAAGAGACAATGCCTTTTCCAAACAGACTGATTCATTGTGAATGAGGAGAGATTCCCAGCTCTGCAGGGCCAAGTAGGATGTCCTTGATCTGCATCACCATCAGAACAGAGAGGGGAAGTCTGACAGATAGCTGCTGCACTTTTATTTTTGAAAGATAAGAGATGTGATGCCTAAAACTTTTATCTCTGTTCACATCCAGTTCTGTCTCAACCTTGAATATGCTGCCTCAAAGCCCCCAGAATTTTCAGTTCTGCTGTTGTGAAAATGCCTTGTGGAGCATGATTAAAGCTTCTGGAACCTGCTGTCTTCAGCCTATACAAATTGCAGAGGATGCAGGTTTCAATGAATTACAGGTACTTAGAAAATTCACAGAGCCTCCATGTGCCTTAGCTGTATGTATTTCACTATTTAACATAATTTCAGCTGTGATAAAATGATCTGGCCGCTAATGATATGTTGTCAAGGAGATTATTTGACCTCTCTCAGAGGGAGTTCACTGTGTGGAAAGCAAAAAGCTCAGGATAAACAATTCATTTTAAAAGAGCATCCATGCATAATCATTGATGCTGTACAAAAAGCAGTACACATTAATTCCTTCTTTCTATCTTCATGAAAATCAGTTATCCTAGTCGGAGTTTTACAGTGCCCAAACGGAATGGGGTTTGACCTCCTAGAGAAGATACCTAACAAAATGTTCCAGGTTTTTTATGGCTGTCAGGGAGCAAAAGATTGGAAACCAATTGTGACTGCAAATGACTGCAGAAGCAACATAAGAGAATTTAAGAGAATGGTGTGTTATAAGAGCAGTCCAACTAGAAAGAAAATATTTCTGATGCCTAAGAGTAACAGGATAGAAAGCCTTTCTTTGTCTCTTTGCACAGTCAGGATCTGATTTGACATCTGCTTGAATCAATGAGGAAAACTACCTTATTTTGGGTCCAGTATGTGTAGAAACAGGATCATGACCAAAAAGAATAACAAAGAAGAGTCATCCATGAAGGAATGTCTTTAAAATCTGTAAAAAGGACAGGCTGTATATGCTCTCAGCATAACTTGTCCATTTTGAGGCTTTATGACAAATTGTGGAAAGGACAGTAAAGTGAGGCTGGAAGTATCCCAGCTCTGCTCTGCAGTAGCCAGTGTTTTGATATGGTTAGCCACTCTTTGCTTCTCCTGATGTTTAAGGAAATGCAAAACCAGCTTGAGACACTGGTTTTCCCACAGAAATTGTGGACTGATATATCCAGATTGTAAACAGCCGTTGCAGGCAGGTGAAACAGGAAAACAAGGCTTAGAGAAACAAGCCACAACCTCTGAAGCAGAGCCAGGCCTTCATTTTGAAAGAAAGAATTTCCCCTGGCATGATATCAAACTGATTGAAATAATTAGCAACCATATTAGAGCTCTCCAAGCAAGTGATACCATCCAGCAGTCCCACTTTTCAAAAAAGTCAGCATTTTGTTACTTTATCAAGACTAAACATTACCAACTGAATTTATGGGCACTTGTGAACACACTGGGCTGTGGCTGCATGTCCCCTTCTTGTGTAATGAAGCTGTGACGTGACATGACATGCAATTCAAAATGCATTTCCCCAGTTACACAGTGTACATAAAAATTGCCATCCTATAAAAGATCATGACTTAAAACTGTGGTGTCAAAGCTGGAATGCTGAACAAGAAATGTACCTGTACGACCTGCTGCATTGGGAATACATGCTGAGATCATCTGTCGTCTTTGTTTTGTGCTGTGCTTTCCATCCATAGAGCATACCCAGAGTTCAAGCATCAGGGTGAATCACTGAATTACTTTTCCACCCATTTTTCAGCAAGGCAGTAAAAAAAAAGCTTTTTTTAAAAAATAAGGCTTTATTTTAATGTGTTGATATTCTAGGATATTTGGAGTTAATAATTTCCAATGCTTTTTTTTTCAACTAAAAATCCTTTGCACAGGATTTGGGCTAACTGTAATTGCCCCAGGAATATGTGAGCCATAAATGGATGTAAAATGAGATCGATTTGATCTGATTTAGTCTGTGTTATATTTTGCTTTTATGCAGTTTGCACACCTATTTGTAATGATAAGACATCAAATAATAGTGAATCCCAAATGACACCCAGCATGTGCTAACACAGACATGGAGACATGAAGAAACACTTTGTTCAGTGTGTATTATGAATGCCCATTCTTCTTTTCTGAATTCATCATGTTTCCAGACATCTTCTGATACATATGTACCAGACAAATAGCTTATTTGCTTTGAAACCGTTCATAAAGTGCCTGCTGATAGGGCAGCTGTACCATTTTCAGATATATTTGTAAGGATGGAAGCTTCCTCCCTCTTCAGTTTTTTAAAAGCAGTTACAAAATGAGGACTCTTGTCCTCAGCGCACGAAGGGATGTGCACAGCATTGAATTAAAAATCACAAGCCTTAGAATGTTGTTAAGTCTGATTTGGTGCATCTTCATTGCAACATGCTGTACGGATGCAGCTATCTATTTATATTCAACCATCCTAATTTTTAAACTTAATTTTAAATATTTGGGGCTTCAGGACGTTAGGTGTGGATTTGATACAGTTTTTACATTCATTCTCTGTTTTACATTGTTGGGAGCCGGGTGCTTTGGTGCTGTTCCCTCCAAAGAGCTCTATGACCCCTCCCCTTGACACCATTTTAACAAAAGGTGTATATACCACCTCTCCTCAAACGCTGCACAATGCTAGGTCATGTGCAGTTATTCCAAGGTTTCCTACATGAGCTGATTCCATCAAAAAGTATTACAGTGAATTAAAGGACTATATATTTTTCCTTAATAACCTTTGCAGTAGTATGAAATGCTAAGGAAGACCAACAACTTCTATGATTGCAAATGGTCATGGCAACTAACAAGCTGGTTGAGAAACTGAATATGTTGCAACTTGGAAAAAAATGCTATTTTAGTCCATGCTAAAGAAAAAAAAAGTGCTTTTAGGGCTTGTTTCTTTGTGTTGTCCAGTTTTGTGAGTGTGAAGTGACTATAAGATTCACAAGAGCTGTTTGAAATTGGCTAAAAGAGCTTTTGTTTCTTGGGGTGTTAAATGAAGACATAAGCCTATACAACTAACATTCCACCTCAAAATTCTTGCTACTTCTTCATCTCAGGGTTACCTGTGCAAGCAATGACTGCTGGGGCCAAGAGTCACAAATTCTCACCTTCTCTTAGCAGTGCTTATTCTGAGACATATTTTGTCCTTGTTTAGTCTAAGTTCTGGGCTTCTGAACTGCTTGTTTATATGAACTGTATTTCAGATTTTGTAGGGTTTTTTTGTTGGATGTCATTTTGCATGGTCCTTGCATCTTGTGTGTGCGTGAACAGGGCTGTCACTTAACTGACTTGCTAAGGTAGCATGTTTTTAATAATGACCAAGCCTTGTCACCAATCTGTGACTTAATTGTTCCTTGTCACTTAAATGAAAAATAACAAGAGCTTGAGAAAACCCCAGAATGTTATCCATCCAGATTTATACAAACCCTAACCTTACTGTTCTGGTTGTGCTACTCTACTATGTCAGACTTCCTACTATAGAGGTAATGGAATCAGATCCTGCCCTGGTCCAACCTGCTCTGCAGCCAAACACAGGTCCTGGCACAGCCTCCCAGTCCCTGGGTGCCAGCAATACACCAGAGTCTTTTACAGCATCTCCCTTTAGAGTCAAGGAAATAGGCAGGTGGGAAGCCTGGAGATCATCTAGTCCAACCTCCTGTGCAAAGCATTCACAGGTGGATCAGGGTGCTCAGGGCCTCACCTAGGCAAGTTCTGAAAACCTCCAGGTTTGGAGTCTCCAAATCAGTCATCCAAACAGTTTTCCATGGAACCTGCAGTGCAGTGTTATTGTGGCTAAACAGCCCAACCTGACTCAGTACCACTGACTTACTATTAATTTTGAGGAGCAAAACTTCCATCTCTTCATTCCAGGTGGAATGCTGAGGATTGTCCTCTATATGGTAGTGGGCTGTGTTTCTCGAGGCTGATCAGCCTTCCAGATCTTTCTCCATCATCCTCTGTGGTGGGGCTGGGCCTGCAAATGTGGATGGGGTGAGTAGGGGGGAAAGAAATTGTCCCCAGTCCCTGGGAGACCCATGGGAAGTTTTGCTGGCTTTGTTCTGTACAGCAAATCATCAAGAAGGTGCTCTCTCCTTCAGTACACCCACAGCTTGGTCTCCTTCCAGTGCTGCTGTCAAGACCCAGTCCCAAGCCAAGTTAGCCTTTTGTCCTTTTGTTGAGTTTATTTTCTGGTTTTGGGGGGGGGGGGTACCCAGTGGTGGTTTGGTTTTGTTTTTTTCTTTTCCCAGCTTCTTTATTTTTTGACTTATCTGGCTTTCTTATCCCTCCTGTGTCTCTTAAAAAATAGCCTTCAGCTATATTTCCTTCCCTGCTGCTTATCCCCCACATCTCTTCCTCTCAGCTTTCCTTAGCATCCCCTTTCCTTATTTAGCATCCCCTTCTGCTGCTGCTGGTTCAAAGCCTTCTGCAGAAGGCAGTGGGGACAGCCAGACTGTTTCTTAAAGTTGCCTTAGTAGCTGATGTCAGACTGAAATTGTCCATGAGGGATCCAGGTGAGGGGTGGACACTTCTGGGCTGCACCCATGGGACAGCTGCGTGCTGTGTCCCTCACTGTCCCGCACTGCTAGTGTGCAGCCCGGAGCAGGCAGGCATGAGCAGGGTGTGGAGCAAAGCACCTTCTCCTGCAATCCTTTCCCATCTGTAGAACATTTCCGGATTTCCTGGAGGGCCAGCGGGAGGCAAAGCAGGAGGAGGTGAAGTGCTGGATTCTATGTAAGCACAAGAGAACAGGACTCTCTGGCATGATGGGAAGATCAGGATTCCCAGCCCTGTTCCAAGGGCTTCTGCTGGGCTTCACACGGGTCTCTACAGTAAAAGCCTGTGCTGGTGCTCTGCCAGCAATTTAGATGATGATGATGATCAGCCAGGCACAGGATTAACATTTCTTTCAGACTATTACATCCATTATCACGGCTACTCGTGTCCTCACTCACTGTTTCTTGTGTCCTCTTCCTTGTTTTATTCCACTCCCATTTTTCTCCCTGTCCTCAGGAATGGTATTAACCCTTTTAGACTCCACATGTGAAGTAAAAATCTGTAGTGTGAAGCATCCCTTCTGTGATATGTCATGCATTCTGAACCTGTTCTTGATGGTTGCTTTTTCTCAGTAAAGCCATTTATTCTCCCATTATACTGGCAAATAACACGAACTGCTGTTTACGTGCTCTCATGACCTCATTCATCAAACATGCACACTGTGCAAGTACAAAGCAACATCAGGGAGAGAGTCTATGGCTCCCTGTTACTGCTCTGTTTGTATTTATGGAGAGCTGATTTTAGTCTGTGGCTCTAACATAAATTTTTCTGGTAACAACTCCTTACTAAGACACGACAGCTGAGTCTGGCAGTTCACCTTGAAGATATATCAAAAGATAACAAGAAACAAATGAGGAGCAGCTCCACCGAGCTCTTAAATCTCCATACATTATAAAATTACTGGAATGGCTGCTAGGGATTGCAGTGATGCTCATTTGTTTCAGTGACTGAGCTCAGGATCTTACAGCCCTTCTTCACTTTCTGTCCCATTTGAGATGTTTTGCTGCCTTGTATTTGTACCTTCTCTGTTGATATGTTTAAGCTACACCTGAGCCACCAACACCCCGCTGTGCAACTGATCATTTTGGAAACAGAAGGTAGAGCACTATAGTCAGCTAAACCTCCACGGGGAGTGATACCAGGCTGAAGTCAATTCAGCAGGTACTTCTGCCCAGTGTTTTCACTGCCTTCAGCTTTGCAACCGAACAGGTAAGAATGTGCCTGTTACAGCTTCGACCGTGTCACATCGTGGGGGAGGGGCGAGGGGGGGCTGATGGAGTGGGTGTGGGGTGAAACCATGACACACTTCTCCCTTCCTGCTCCAACCTGCTGAGCTGGGAGCAGCTGAGGAGAGGGACAGGTCTCCAGCTGTGAACGTGTCTCTGACAGCATAGCCTCTGATCCTCCCTGCTAAGATGATTATGAAAAATGTTCACAAAATGTAACAGGCCTTTAGAGATAAGGGCAAGGGGGAAAACCTCGTGGAATTTTGTGTTGTACCACACACAGTCATAAAGGGATTTATGGAGAAAGAAGGATGAGAGAGAGAGGGGAGCAGAGGGAAAGAGCTGCGTGTGCTAGGAAATTGTCTTTCAAACTATGCTATCCATTAACAAAAGCATGCTTTTACGGTCTGGTAAATTAATGCACCAACTCTTAATTAATTATTAATTCCATAATAATGTATATAAATATATCCAATACATCCAAAAACTGTGGTCTTGCATTCTCCTAATGAAGATATTTACTTTGCATAAAGGATATTATTATAGCAGTAGTGTAATACAATGAATTAAAGCTATTTTCATATGTTAGCTACATGTTCACCACTCATTCCCAATACAATTAGAGCAGAAATGAATGAGGTCCAAAAGGACCAAACTTGCCACTTTTTGCACTGCTGAATTCTAAGCAATAAAAGATCAAAACAGAACAAAATCTAATCTCCAGGAAGAAAACAGCATTTTTTTGGCTTTATCCCACAGTATTACTGCTTGAGTAGGTTTTGATTTAGACTTATTTGCTCATCTCTAATTAATAATCTCAGTCTTTTGTTCCTCTGATCATCTGATATCATTGTGGTAGTTTTAATTAGCTATTTCACATGGGTAAGTCACTGCATTGCCCTTAAGATTGCACATCTCAATGTATTTTTAAAGCCTACTCTTACAAAATCAATGGAGTAATTGTCAGAGCAGCAGAAAAAAGTAGCTGGCTCTTGGCAGAAATGCATCTTTTTGGTTAAATTCTCTGGTGTCTAACAAGGCACGAATTCTAATCCAAGTTTCTCCTCTATTTTATGGTTTGTGTGATGGTTTTTCCCTGTATTTGTTTTCTGATGCCCTTGTTCCAAACTTACTCCATTCCAGACACATTTGTAACCTTCTGTCCTTTATGTACATACTTGTAATATTTGCCGGCCTCAATATATTTGAGACTGATAACCTGTCTGTCAAATGTATCAGAAGTTTGTTAAAGCCTCTGGGAATTACTGAGGTTGAACAAAGGAACAGAAGAAGCATAAGCCTCACTCCTTTCTCATAGCAGAATGAAAATCAGCAGGCTAGATTCTAATATGGTACAGGCCCAAGAGAAGGCATTCCTGCATCTTTTGCCATGGACTCATCCTAATTCTAACAACAACCACCACTCTCTGGCTCTACTGCATTTCCAATTCTACTGTTTGTTCTACTTTTAAATATAAATGAGTGATTTTGTGATTCGCTGTTTGCATTAGAGAGCAAACATGCTCAGAAAGATTAACTGAAGTGAAATAAAAACAGCTGTTTTCAAAACTTTTATGAAGCTCAGAAGCTATGAACAAATAGATTTACATTTTCAACTGTGGAACATGATTATTTTTTGAACTACTGAAAATACTTCAACGTTTTGAAATTACAATATGCAACTCCCGATTTTGTTTTTTCTTCCCAACAAAAATACTTTACTAGGATGGAAAAAAATTTGAAAGTTGTTTCAGTCATCCTGGTTGTATTTGTTTCTACACAAAACATTCTTAGAGATCACTTTACTCAGCTATAGCAGTAGTTCTGTGCCCTTCCAGCAATGCTCCCATCTAATGATGGGAGGGGTATGTGAATGAAGTCTTGGTATAAACCTGTTTTCCACTGCCTTTGCATAATAGGGCACACAACATGGAGCCCGGGATGTAGAACAGTATATTGTTTTCTTATGTTTGTACTAAGAGCTTTCAGCCTGCTCCATGTTGCATTTGAACAACCAGCCACCCACCACCAACCAGACTGACAGAAACCTTTTCCCAAGGCTTTTTGCCATGCTCTAGTAAAGACCTTGCGGGGATCACACCTCCCATTTTCCACATGGACAGCTCACATCTTTTACCGTGGTTACGGGGATCAACAGCAAAAACTGAGCACACCTGGTTAGTCAAACACCAGATGCTTACATGCTTTTTGGTATAATTCTGGTTTTTATTGCTGGTTAGGAAAAAGTCACCAAGCTTTATATCAGTTAGGAATCTGGACCCAGAAGGCTCAAACTGATCTGATGTTCTCCCTCCTTACCTGGGGAGCTGTTGGACTGCTCTTTGTCTGGACCCATCCTGATAAATACATGAGCTAAGAGTTTCTGTCCCTGACCCTCTTTTTCTATTACCTTTTTCTAAGATTTTTTTGAGTTATTATCATCAAGGAAAAAAGTCCTTAGCTGTCAACTGCTTTGCAAGTCCTCTTAAAGTTCTTCCAGCCTCCTTTGCCACATGATCCCACCAGATCTGTATCAACAAACCACAGTATCTAGTGACTTTATTGACAGGCAAGAGATAAACCAAATTTCCCATGTGAGCCAGCTGATTGCTTAAATCCATTTTTCATACTTTTTGTGACAATTGTGTTTTCAGAATAAGTAAATTAAAGATTCCTTATCACTTGCCTTGAACCAACACCAGTCCAAGATGAAGACTACAGAAAAAGGAATATGATACAAAAATCCTCACCTTTGAAACAAGAGTTAGACTCTCGTGGATATTAAAAGCCCTTAAATCAAATAGCATTTGTCAGACATGGTTATGATCTCCAACCCATCATAAGTCCTAAACCACTTAGGCACCTCTTGAAAACCCACCCAGGGCTTCAGCAGTAGTTCAGTGTTCTCCATTGACAGGCAACAGAAAATAAGTTAGGAAGAAGGATCCCTGCCTTGCGTATGGAGATTTATTTCACAGAAAATATGTTTGGTCCCCTTACAATCTTTGCTTACAAAAGGCTTTTCCACGTGCAGGTTTCTCTCACAAGCCAAACACTTATCCATGGGTTCACTACATCAGCACAAAACCACAGCTACATGGAACAGCAGGTGTAGGAGAATAAATTCTAGTTGACCACAGTTGGTACAATATTTAACCATGTCAGGCATAAATCTCCCAAACACATTTAGAGCTGATCATGCCAGTAGCTAGTAACAAACTTTAAAAGGCCTCCTGTGGATGGCAATAAAGCCATTACCAATAGTGGCTTCTGTTCTCCAAAAAATGCAGCCTTGGAAGCATTTGTACAGCAGTAAGTGCTCTGTGCTCCATCAGAGGTGGACGCAGATTAAAGAATCAAACTTAGCTGTGATTTTTTATGAACTCTGAGTACAGGAGGTAATAGAGTATAAAATTGCCATTTTTTTGGAGTCGTTTATCAAAACAGAAAAGACCCACTGGGGAAGTGATCTGAGTTAGAGAAACAGAATTAAGATTAATTTATAACTAATGAAGTAAACTGTTTATAACGATTCAGTGTTCCACCTCAGCATGCATTTAACGCTATCAGACAGTTTGTTATGCGTTTGTTGTGACTCAAGTGAGCAGAGACACATTTTAGTTGAGACAAATGAGAAAAAAATTTGGACAAGAAGTTTTTGTTGGCTAAATGTACGTAGCACAGGTGGTGTCAACATGATGCCTTCCCCTCTCCCTCCTACCCCAACAGTTGCACTAAGAGAAATGCATTGGCAAAAGTGAGCACATTTCTGGGGCTTGTTTTTCTCCTTGTTGTTGACTTGCAAACTGTCTGTCCTCATTTCTACATGCAATGTCAACTGATGCTGGACCAACAGGTACAGGTATAAAATAGAGTAACAGATATGCAATAAAAGTTTCACAGTGATCTCTGGTCCATTTGCTGTCAAAATTTCCCTGGCACAGCTGCTGGCCCTGCATGTATTCATGCTGAACTGCCTTTGAAACTAGCCAGCATATTTTGAGAATTGCATTAACACAGCATCAGCTGGGAGAAAAGATTGGCCTTTTACTGATTCTGAGATCCAGTATCTGATCTCTGACTGATAATCATGTTGAAAGGATAATTTGAATGTATTGGGCAAAGTGCATCATGTGATGTTTCAGTGAAATCCACAGCACCAGATGCTCTAATTACACAAAATATTTATTTCCAGTCTTGAAATTCCTTCTGCAATTACTGCAGGTTTTACAGAAACATTGTAGGTTGTGGAAGTACTTTATTAAAAGAAAAGGGAAATGTTTCATATAGGATGTTAATACTGATAGTATTTTCATAAAATACTTTGATAAAATACTTACTTAAAATACTTTGATAAAATACTTACTTTTTGATAAAGTACTTAGAATTTTGATTTTGATAAAATCCTCTGAATGCCTACTGTAGATATACTTCCCTATAGCCATACAGTTACAGCTCTATACCTTTTTCACTACCAGAATGCAACACTTGACAAAAGGTCATAAAAAGTGACCAAGACAAGACGGATTATCCTATCTCTGACAGAGAGCAGTAGCAGATGCAGAGGAATGAGGCAAGCATCAGATAATGTATGTCTTGCACATCTTCCAGAGCTCCAGTATTTACTTCAAAGTCCTGGCCTTTTAAATATTCCACAGCTTCTCTGCATGTCATGTCCTCAGCCATTGCCTCCTGCACTGCAAACACATGCTCTCAGACGTGGTAATTCTCAGCCCGAATCAGACCATGCACATTGCCTACGTAAGTTACCAGGATACACAGAAACATGAGCAACAAGACTTCATGGTGTGACAGTGTGGCAGAAAGGCATCAGTCACCCCTTAAAGAGAAATCAGTCTATGGAGGTGCCAAAAACTTTTGATTCATCTGAGGTCCCTGAGGATTGAGAAGTTTATCCACTGGGCCATCTCACTCAGTTTGCTGGTATGAACTTCGATTCAGTGCTCTGCTGGGTTTGATCCCTGCTGGGGCCGTGAGTGCTGACACTGACTCTGTGGTCTCTCAGTCCTGGGCTCCCTCGTGGTGCATTTTATGCTGTGGGCTTGAACATCTGGGGCTGCCCCCACTACAGTCACACAGCTTTGAAAGCATGGATTCTTAAGGGGAAACCTGTCCATTTTGAAGGACAAAGTATTGTGGAGTGTAAAGGGCTGGAAGGAATCTTTTTTATGACACCCAGGCATTATGCTCGTGCTGACCTTCTTCCTCTTTAAGAAGATCTGCAGACGGTATGAAGGACAATCAAGATTATATGTTTCTGCTGATAAACTGTTGGTCAAGTAATCAGCAACCTTCATTTTCCCACAGCCCACTGCAATACCACTGTCAAAGCAATCTAATTCTTTTCACCTCTGTTTCTTAATCTATTAAATAGGAAAAATTATATTTGCTTTACTTCATTAAATATTTTTGTATCTACAGATAAAAAGTATGTGATCACAACAGAAATGTGAAAAGGCAGATGGAAAAAAAATTACTGGAAAACTCAACTGAGTGGCTTCAAGCTTTTGGAATTGTTTGAGTCTGATTTCCAGCTCTGATTCAGGTGATACCCTCTTTTTGTCACCACTTGTTGTTTAAGTCTACTTAAAATCCTAGTTTTGCAAACATCATCCCATGTGCTGGTGCTAAGCACTACAGTCTGTTTCAAAATCCAAGATGCCTTTCCTCAGTTGTGCAACAATTTATTTTGTTGAACCCTTACTGAGCAAAGAGCAAAAACAATTGCCCTAAATGCAGAAAACTAAGGGATTTAAAGACAAATTTGCTGTTCAAACTTTTAACACAACAGTATAAGGGGAAATGATGGGCTGAGGGACTGTGATGGGGAGTTGACAAGGGCACTTTCACAGAGCCTTACTGAAAGGTTTGCTATTGTTTCTCTCACTAAAGTGTTTAGATTGCCAGCAAGCGAGACAGGAAAGCACAGTGCCCAGGCGCAGCGTGGCTACTGAATTGGTAGTGCTTCATCTGTGCTGCTCAAAACAGTCATTTCCACCAGTCTTTGATTTGTCTGTGGTTTTACACAACCTGACTGAACACAGAGAAGTTTATTCAACCAGAGGAGAATCTACATTCAGGAAAGAATGGTAGATTAGTGACATTGTGTGTGTTGTGTGCATGCACACATATGCACACGTGTGTGACTTGTCTCGTTAAGAAGCAATTTGTGCTGTGATCATTTTATTGTTGCTCTGCTGCAATTCAAAAAACAGCTGAAAAGGGCTCAGGAGTGATGACAGCTGTAGCAATAGAGGTTTTGAAGAGAATTTTCTCTTAGGTATAAAAAACCTACATTTTTTCTTGCTGTTTTCAAAAGCTGGGATGCATTTCTTTCTGTAAAGCCCTGAAGGGACTACTACAGCTCCTTGCAAAGCAGAAGGCAAGCGTAAATCGCCGTTACTTTCACATGGACATGGACATGCGGGCAGTCGGAATTTTAAAAAATCAGTGCAATTTTGTTGCCAGTCATCTCTCCTTTGTTTGCCAGCGTGGGTCAATATGATCAATACTGTCATGATAGCTGTCTGAGAGCAGAGAGCGAGAGCAGCGTGAAGCAGGAAAACTTCACAAATCCCTCTCCTTTCGCCCCCCGCTCTGTATCCACCCTCGGCGCGCTGTGGCTCCTCCTGGCCCGCGGTGCGGCTGGAGGCTGCCGGACCCGATGGGCTCAGCCCGGGCGGTGCTCAGCAGCCGGCGCTGCAGGAGAACTCTGCCCTTCCCACCGCCGCAGGCAGGAAACTCCCGCCTCCACAGGCTGGGCTTTCATGAATGCCTCAAACCAGCTGCGAGAGAACAGCCTTTTAGCCTGTGCAAGTGAGCTGGGATCTTAGAGGGATTAGCCCGTCTGACAGTTGAATTTACAAGGACTGAAAGTCCAGGTGCTGCTTTAGGGGAATTGGAGGACGGTACAGGAATGGGACTGTGAGTACATGGAGAACGTGCTCTGGGGCTGCAGCTCACCCACGCTCAGCTCCACTGACCCTTTTGCAGGGGACCATGGGGAGCAGGTGCTGAGGTCGAGTGCTGGGCAGAAGCAGTAGTGGCCTGGTGAAGATGGAGAATGGCACAGGAGATGAGCAGAACCAGACTGGGCTGCCACTATCAAGCCAGGAGCTCATTACAGCTGAATACCAAGTGGTTACCATCCTCTTGGTCCTCCTCATCTGCGGGCTGGGCATCGTGGGCAACGTCATGGTGGTTTTGGTGGTCCTCAGAACCAAGCACATGAGAACTCCCACTAACTGCTATCTGGTGAGTCTGGCCGTGGCAGATCTCATGGTGCTTGTGGCTGCAGGACTACCCAACATCACAGAAAGCCTGTATGGATCCTGGGTGTATGGCTACATTGGGTGTCTCTGCATCACTTATCTCCAGTACCTGGGAATCAATGCATCTTCTTTTTCCATTGCTGCCTTCACCATTGAGAGGTACATAGCCATCTGCCACCCAATCAAAGCTCAATTCCTATGCACTTTTTCAAGAGCCAAAAAGATCATTATTTTTGTTTGGGCTTTCACCTCCATATACTGTATGCTCTGGTTTTTCTTGCTAGACCTTAATACAGTAGCCTACAAAGAGACTACTGTTGTGTCCTGTGGCTACAAGGTGTCCAGGAGTTATTACTCTCCTATTTACATGATGGACTTTGGTATATTTTATGTTGTGCCAATGGTATTGGCAACTGTCCTCTATGGCCTGATTGCTAGAATACTGTTTCTGAACCCCATCCCTTCAGATTCAAAAGAAAACTCTAAGACCTGGAGGAATGTTATGGCTCACCAAAACAAGCCTGTGAATTCCAAGATGACTAACAGGAGTTTCAATAGCACTATTGCTTCTCGAAAGCAGGTAGGAACAACTATTTGAAATGGCTTTCTGAATCCTAAACTACTTGTTCCAAAGCTCACTTGTCTGAAGCTGTGGAAAGAGGTAAAATAAATTCTTCCTTTTTTCTAAATAGTCAATTTTAAATTCTGTGATACACATATACACATATAAATATGTATTTTTTTTCTTGACTATAGGTTATTACACACTGCAAAGACCATTAAAAGAAACAATATTTTCTTTCCTCTATCAAAATGCAATTAGGAAGTATCAATTATGAATGAAACATTTTTAACTATAGTTTCTTTATTTTACAGCCTATTAGTAATCTCACCAAATATAAAAAGTGACTCTTGACTTACTTTTGAGATCTGAAGAGAAGGAAGTAGCCTGGGAATTTGGGAGACTTGAGCTTGAGTCCCAGCTACGGCACTGTCACTCAGCAAATGCAGTCAAGTTGTAAATTTTCCTGTCTCTAACTCTCCTGTGAAAAGTCTGTTTAAGGAAGTCTGTGCATAAATTGCTTTGTAAATGCTAAATATCTTTATTACTCTGTCTCTTGTAAAATATTTTTATGTATTGATGGCTCAAAACTGAGGCACAAGTTTGACTAGCTTCTTCTTGTATTGTTGAATATGTATGCTGCTGTGTGTAATAATACCAGTAGAATAGAGTTAGTGGATTAATTGCTATTTGCAGTAAACCACACAGCATGCAGCAGGCAGCACAGCCAGTGCAGTGACAGGAAACACAGGGCGCATCCTTTGCAGCTGGCTCTGGGGATATTCTTTGTGTTCTTTATATTCTTACCTCATGTCAATTGCTACTGTTTATGGGAGGGACCATGTTCTCTTATTACAGAGATGGCATGGACCTCAGAAGTTAACTGAGCTGCCTTCTAGAGCACCGAGCCCTCAGAGAGCACTAGAGCTCTGCTTGGAAACACACAACAGAAATACATGGACTAGGTTATATTTAAGTATGTTGCAAATTATAGTTAATAGTCAGATAGGAAATGTTTAAGGTTGTTTTTCTTTGTCCATTAATTAGTAGAAGAAGATAATCTGCTCTTCAAGTTCTTAATATCACTCTATGCTTGATTACATGTGCTTAGTATCGTGAAAAACAGAAAAATCTTGTCCATTGAACACTGATTAATATGGACACTGTTATATTATAAAACCAAAAAGTGATTATAATGTGATATCTTTTATTTCTTGTAAAGACAGCAAGACTTTCCTTAAAAGTCTAAGTAACCTGATGGATTAAAGTGGCGTCATTATAAGTAAAGCTAGAATTTGCATATAGTGCAACACAGGAAGCAAAGCAAGATTAGGGGGGCATCATTAGTAATATTTTTTTGTATAATAGCAGCATGCAAAAGATAGGCAGTGGTGTAAAATGAGAAAAAACAAGTACATATGCAAAAAAATCTAGACTCTCAAGAGTTAGTAAGACACAGAAGGGAAAATTTCTTGCCACACTGACAAGGACATCTATAGCTGACAATACAGTCTGGTCTGAGAGTGAGTGCTGCTGAAATGTGAAACTGTCTGTGTGTCCTCTCAGAACTGTGTTTACATTACAGGGATTGAGTAGTGTACAATACCCAGCATGTGATCTGTAGAAAAAGTGACTGAAAATGTGGTGTACACTTCCTACTTCTGTAGAAGTTCTCATATTTATCCAAGAACATTTCTATAAAATTAAATTTATGCATGTTTCTCTAGGGGGGTTGGCTCCTGCTGAGAATGGGGGAGAAAATGGGAAGTACTCTTATTCTTCATGATCCAAGATAAGGACAGGCAGACAAACTATCAGTTATTGTCATGGGCAGTGCAGACTCGACTTGGGGAAAATTAATATTGCCAATTTATTGCCCGTTGCTATAGCCACAAGTTACACTCAGTCCATTCCCTGTGACAACCAGCAGCATGAGGCCAGAGAGTGTTGCAGTCGGGTTGCAGAGGTTGGTCTCTTGTCACTCCTTCCTTCTCACCCTTTTCCTCTGTTTCAGTGTGGGTCCTGCAGCCCACAGATCCCAGAACCTTTTCTTGTCCATTCATAATATGAATACTGAATTACATATTTGCATGGAGGTTTCATACTTTCCCAAAAGGAATTCCTACTTTTCTCAGGTATCAAGGGGATTGACAAAAATAAATGCAGCATTACATAGCAAACATGTTGGTTTATACTTGAGATGGAATCCAGCTCACTTAACAGTATGTGTATCTCACAAAGTTAGTTGATCAGTCCAATCAAATAATCTAAGGTCATAATGGCCATCATGGTCAGTTGTAACAGGTAGATTTCCCTCTAGAGAAAGTCCTCTCAGACAGTGGTGCAGTCTGTGATGACCTGCTCACCAGAGAAATCCGTCTGTTCTCTGACAGCAGAGCAAGCACAGATTCTAGCTTGCAGTGCAAGATAAGTTTTGCATGGCTTACATGAAATCCTCAATCTTATCACCTGGCTTCACTTGTGGTGTTAATATATCAAGGCCTTAATCGTTCTATTTATTTAATCCTCCTCCTCATTGCACAACTTCTTTTTGATTATGAAATCATGGACTTGCAATGAACACCACCAGGCACAAGAAGAAAGACGTTATTACGTAGCTTTAAAACACCACAGTGACTATTGCTTTTACCTATCAGTGTAAGAAAGATTAGTATTCAAAGGGGAAGGAAGCAAATACTACACTGTTTGTACCAGGATAATGAAAATGTTTAAAAACATGTCGCTAGAATGACAAGCTTTTGGAGAAGAAAGGAAAAGGAGAATACTAGTTCAGAATTAAAATACTGGGACACTGTTCCGTAAAATATATTTTAAATATTTTTTAGAACATCCTCAGAAATAAAAAGATAGGGCTTGAAGAATATTTATATGCAGCCAGGACCATATTCAATCTCAAGCACTTTGTTATTCAAACTACACTTGAAATTTGGACTAAGCTGAAATTGCTCAAAGTCTTTTTATTATGTTTTCAACCTCCCTAACTAAGAATAATTTGTACCCTGAGCATAGGACATACAATGCACATGCACCAGAAAAGAGCAATCAGTGTATGCTTGCCTTCACCCAAGCAGTGAATTGAGGATGTAGTGCTGCTGCTTTCAAAGAGCTTTGGTATATGCTTACAGGTAATAAAAAGCATGTTCTTTTAAAATTTGTCCTCTTAGCACTCCACTGATGTCAAATAACTAGCCTCCTCCCAAGTTATATTTAGTTCTGTTTCATATGAAGTGATTTGAAAAAGGATATGGCATTTTACTTAAAAAGGACCAAACTTTCCTCTATACTATTTATGTGCAGCAATAAAGCCTTTTGGTGTAGATAAGAAAGCAGCTTTGGCCTCAGTCATGTGTTTAGATGCTAGGTTCACCTGTAAAGCAAATTCAGGTGAATTTGTGTCAGAAGCCCTGAGTGGTGCCTCAGCCTGCAGTGGGGTGACACAACCACACCTGGTCAGATGGATCAGGAAACCAAATTTCTGCCTGGCAATAGAGATCTTGTGAGAGATTTGTTATTTTTGGCAGCTTTGGAAGGATATGTACTGCAGACAGTTTAAAATTATAGTGAATTCTCCTCATTGTCCTGCACTGACTGAACCACCATGAGATGCCATCAAAGAGGTGACATCCACAGGTTCTGCCTCTTCTCTTGCACTGAATGTAGACTCTGTGGCAGCATATGCCTTGGTTCATTGCCCTGAGCAAAATAAAAACCAGCTCTACAGAGTGCTTAGTTTTCAGCAGTAGAAGCTTGTGATAGACGGAAAATGCTCATCCAGATGCCAATATACACAAATTCAGCTAATAATTTGCACACTACATACGTACATACATATGTATTTTATATATATATTATATCTATATTGTGTATATATATGTGTATATATGTATGTGTATATATATACATATATATATATATATGTATATGTATATATAATATATATTATGTATATATGTATATATATACATATATATACAATAATATGTATATATATATATATACATATATATAATATATTTTATATATCTATATATTTGAGGTATATGGGATACAGTCACTTGAGGAGTAGCAGTCTTTTTTCCATTGCTGTACAGAGTTAATTGTGTGACTCTGAATTACCACCCCTCCCGGACAGAAAGAATAATTGACTTCTAGTCCAGGTTCAAGCTGATAGCTGCAACACTGCAAATGATCCTCTGAGCAATTTTTCCTGAAAGACACGCTCAGAAGAAATGGAAATTTCCAGTGACTGGTACATACCATAAAAGAGTGCCTTGCTGAGCTTCCGGTAGCAAACTGTTCTGGTGCCTGTGTAGGCTATTATGCACTGAATGCCTGAGCTGATGGAATACATCTGTTGGTTTGGCTCTGTCCCACTGTTCATCCAGGCTCCACAACTGGTAGCTTTCTCTCTTTAAGTGTGGATTATTTTCTACAGTGAGTGATTGTTCTCCACTGAATGGATTTGCTCAGTTTGGAGGCACAGGCTGGAGCTGAACTGGAGGGATCAGAGGCAGAGGTGAGGAGTCCTGAGTCTTCCTGAGTCAGAGTGGGTCAACTCTCTCCGTGCCACCATGTTCACAGAAATGGCCCTTTTAGGAGTGGTTTGGAGATAAGGAGAGATCATCCTTTGAGTTACCTGGAACATTCACATTTGTATTTTGCTTTATTACAATGACTGTGCACAAAAAATTATAAAAAAAACAGTCTAGAAGTCATAATGAAATGTATCAGTCTAGTGACAAAAAAGGAGGTAGTATTTCTCAGTCTTATTTTTTACTTCTACTGAACAGAGCTGTAGAGAAATCAAAAGCAAGGGTGAGGGGAGGAGAATTATGCAATAAAATTGCAGCCTTTGAATAGGTACATTTAAAGACAGATAAATAGATAAAGATACATCAATTTGCAGAATAACTTTGATCTTCATCACATTCTTTATTATAATACCTATAACAAAATCAACAATTGGCTTAAAAGCGTGTCTTTCTAGATAGATAGAAAATACATTCATTAGGCAATGCAATGGCAGGTTTCTACATAATGAGCTTATCTGAAGACATGAGAATGATATACTCTTTCATAACTTCAAACTAAAACCCACTTCTAAAACTAGCATGTGTTTGTGAGTGACCTTAGTGGAGTTATCACCTCTTGAAACTCTTATCAATCTATGATCAAAAGAAGCAGTTGTAGCTCACCAAAATATGTGCCAATGCTTTCCATTTCACACAGTTAACCAAGTCATCTCTTGTCTTCCATGAGGCTGTGCCACCATATCATCTCACGTCACATTTCTCTGTACTTTCTACTTTGTTTATTACCATCTTTCAAACTTTCTTTAATGTAGAGACTACTGAATACTGTCTACACTAGAATTAAATTATTTACAAAAGAAAGACTCTTTTCAAAGTTGGTTTCAATAATTTTTTTATTATTTTTTATTCACTTCATTTCAGCTATCCTGGGTATTCCCAAAGGTTATTATTTTCTTTTTTCAAAACAAAATTACACAACAGAGTAAAGTTCTTATAAGAATCAAGTTTTGCTGATAATCCTTTTTTTCCTGGCTCTGTAAACTTTGTTTGACTTTTCAGAGTAAACATCACATAATGAATATCTAATTAAACATTGAGGATTTGAGGAATAGTAATTAATCTAATTGTTCTCTTTTTTGCTTTATTTTCAGCTTTGGGAAATTGTTTTAGGCTGACTGTTAAGCCAGATAAGCTAAAAAGGCTTCATGTTCAATTACTCTCAGGCTATACTAATCTAAAGGAAGAGATCTTATGCGGTTCTAAAAAAATTATTTTAGATCCTCTCTTTCCCATTTGAATCAACACCCCCTTCCAGCATGAGAAGTGAAAAAGTCTAAGGACAGCTTACTGGGGTATCATCTGGAAAGAGTAATTTAACAAAAACTAGGACAAATTTGGAGCCAAGGTATTTTGTACTTCCTACTGTAGAAAACCTTTCTGAATCAAATATTTGTCAGAAATTCCTACTGAAGAATCTGTCCATAGTTTTGGTTTGGCCCTAGAGGTGTAAGAATGCACCTGTCCATTCCAAGGGGAGTATTAACCTTCTGCCCCTCTTCTGTCTCCTGCTGTGTTCCCTCAGGTTACCAAGATGCTGGCTGTGGTTGTGATCCTATTTGCATTCCTATGGATGCCCTACCGCACCCTGGTTGTGGTCAATTCCTTTCTCTCCAGACCCTTCCAAGAAAACTGGTTCCTGCTATTTTGCAGAATCTGTATTTATTTAAATAGTGCCATCAATCCTGTAATTTATAATCTCATGTCCCAGAAATTCAGAGCAGCCTTCAGGAAACTCTGCAACTACCAGCAGAAACAGGAGAAGAAACCTGCCAGTTACAGCATGGCCCTAAATTATAACGTCATCAAGGATTCCGATCACTTCAGCACTGAGCTAGAAGATATTAGCAATACCTACCTGTCCTCTGCAAAATTGTCCATTGGTGATACATGTTTGTCATCCAAGGTAATAGTTAATACATTTCAGTGTCTGCTGTGGAGCCCTCCAGAACCAGAGCATGTTGCTGGGCATGGGGCTGTGCTGGGGTAGCTTTCAGCCGGGGCAGCACCCCAGAGGGCCAGGAGAGGCTGAGAGTGACAGGCCATGCACCAAACAGGGCATGGCAGGGAGGGACAACTGCCTGGCTCTGGAAAGGAATGTTTTCAAAGTGCCTTGTGCCAAGCATGATGGGACTTGGAGGATCTGAAGCATGGGAAAGGATGGGGAGAAACAATTAGATTAAGCCTTACCTTCTGAGAAACAGAGGGCTCTAGTGGAGCATCAGAAAGTGGCGCTCAGGCATGGTGTCTCACGTACACATCTGGCAGGAGGGTGATGTTGGTGTCTCAGCTCAGTGATTCCTCTGGGCATGCTCTGGCTGGCTGCAGGGAGGGCAATGGGTCATTTTCTTATGCCTTCCCCCTGACTCCAGCTGGGGGTTAACCAGCCTGGTGCCACCACACAGCTGGCGCTAAGGAGAGGCTCTCTCACACACTGGTGCTCTGATTCTGAGACTGCTGAAAGCACCCTGCATTTCTGTCCTACCTGCAAGCATCCCCATGTGTAGCACACCTCTTTGACCCAGTTCTCTTGATGATGCGCATTACTGTTTTCATGATGCTTTTTTCACAAAATGCTACCTAAATGCTGTTCATAAACCCATACATTTTAGATCTTAAAAATACAAAGACGCTTAGTTTTCATTTGCTTTTGCAGATGGGATGAGTGTAAAATAGTTTTTTCTCAGTTTGCTTCTTCTCTCCTCATTTTCAGGCCTGAGGCCCACCTTGTTCTGAGTACGCAGCCGTATAAGACGTTTGGATGCTCTGTTCCCACCAACTTGTATGAATTGTACAGACATTTCTGCTCACAGAATTGCAGAAGCTGCCATAAATGTTTACATACCTGCCTCTGCCCTACAAGAAAATGCAGCGTGTTGGGGAGTGAAAAGAGTGTACTATTGAGGATAACTGAATGAAGTAATTAACACAACCTAACTTTAGGCAGGTGAGGTGGCTTCAGTAGAATACCTAAATCCTTCTTCCCATTAACTGGCAGAAGAGTGGTCTGTGATCACAGAATGAGCAAGGCTTGCCAGAACATATCCATGGGCTTAGAGCAGGGCAGTGGATGATACTCCCAGTGGAGGTGAGAGAGAAGGAGAGGAGCTGCTCTAATGTGTGGCTGCACTGGCCAGTACCTGGAGGACCTGTCCAACAGCCAAAACTGCTGCTGATAGCAGTAATTACTGGCCAGTAACTCCCTCATCCCACATCAGTGCAAATCTCATTGCAGCCATCATAGCAATCAATAAACAGGTATCTGATGGCAAAGGGCACAAAATCTTGCCTTTCTTTGGTTTATTTTTACCTTGAGCAGCGTGAAATAGGAAGACCATTCAATGAATTTGCAGCAGGGAACAAACAAATTAAAAAGTCAGTAGGAAGCATTTAAAATATCTTATATTTTTCAGCAGTCAGGTTTACAGATGTATCACTTTAAATGTAAGTCTCAGCTATTACTGAATCCTGCTGGAACTTTACAGGTATTGAAGAATACGCAACAGGTGTTTACCAGCTCCTTTTATCTTGGTTCAATACCAGTTGTGTCTAAGAGCTCTAGAGGGGATTTAGAGCTTTAATATCAATAACGTCTGGGGAAAAGAGGAAAATTCAGATAAAAATGACATTTTTAAATTTTTTTGTCTCAAGGTTTATCTATTAGAATACTTTTGGTCATAAAGCGTCAGAAGAGAAGTTATCATGGCTTTTCACTTGCCAGCATAGCCCCTTCCCTGCTCTTCCCACACAGGCCCATGATAAGCAGCCTGGGGCCGTAGTCTCCCTGATATAGCTGCAGACAAAATAACATGTATTGCTTTAGCATTGCTCTAGACCAGCTCTTGTTCTTGCTAGAAGTATATTTTTTCACTTCTGTGCAGCAGAAGCTCAGGAAAGTGCCTGTGTATTCCTGTTTGTCACAAACATTTTGCACAGCTTTTGTACGTGACAAAACCTGTAAAAAGCCTAATTCACAGAAGCACAGAATAGGTTGAGTTGGAAGGGACCCACAAGGATCATCGAGTCCCACTCCTGGCCCTGCACAGGACCATCCCCAAAAGTCACGAACCTGTCCAGTGTGGGTGAAAGAGGTAGCCTCTACAGCATTGTAAGGCTTTCCTATCCAGTATTCTTTTGCCTACATAGCCAATTCAAACCATTTTCACTAACATTCAGCTCTATTTGCAAACTTAAAGAGAGCTAAAAGTACCCTGACAGGCCTCAGATTTGAATGTTAAAACCGTGAACCCTGAACCCATGTCTGCTGCATTCAAAGGACTCTATTGGGCACTACGGTAAGGAGGAAGCAAACAGATTGCCCAGAGAGGTTGTGGAGTCTCCCTCGCTGGACATATTTAAGAACCATCTGGACTCAGTCCTGTGCCATGTGCTCTGGGACGACCCTGCTTGAGCAGGGAGGTTGGACCAGATGATCCACTGTGGTCCCTTACGACTTTACCTGCTCTGTGAGTCTGTGATTTTGTAAACAATCTGTATCCTGCTCTGTCTGCATCCTTGCTTTAACTCCTGTTTTACCTTTGCAGAGTTCCACAGGCACTTTCTGATGCCTTTTCCTGGTCTTAAAATCAAGAGTCAAACGTGGTTAGAAGGGAAAAAGGGATTTTGCCTTGGTATTTATTTTAAGGATCCTTAGGTGCACTACGTTAAAGTCGAATGCACTGAAATGCACACTGCAATGCTCACTCTCAAAAGATCTGGTATAACATTATAGGTTTTACTAATTAGCATATCTATCAAAAATTCTCCAATGAGAGGCTTGAATGAGCCCCCTCCTCCCCAGGAAACCTTCCCCTGGATGGTTCTATCTTGGTTTACAGAATGTGTTCTGGAGAGGACCTTGGGCTCTGGGGCATACTAACCCCTACCTACAAAGCTTCTAAAGTGCTTAGTCTCCTAACTGAACAAACAAGTCCAAGAATGTAGGCAAAAAGCACTAAGAATACAGAAGTTGTAAAAAGGTATAAGAGGGGTATAAAAGAAAAGGCAAAAAATCATCATGGCATCATTTCCAGCTTGCCAGAGTGATGGCAGGGCATAGAAGAGACCAACAGCAAGGAGGTTTTAACCAGCAGTGTAGGTGTGACAAAGTTCCAGAAGCTGGCAGAGCTTTGTGTGGAGCAGCAGATCACATGCAGACCATGTTGCAATCTTTCCCAAATCCTCTGCATTTCCCAGCTTGCCAGGTTGTCTATCTGAGCAGCACGGGCCACCAGGCAGGTGCATGCAGTGGGGTCTGTTTGTGTGCAGATGTCTGAACCCCCATAGGACTGGAAGAGGGATGTCCTGACTGCTTTTAAAATAATAAGGAATAAGTAAAATGACAAATTAAGTCACGTGTCAGCCAAGCAAGCAAAATTGGCTAGGGTTCAAGAGTCAGAGAGAAGGATACCAAGGTATTCTCAAATTAGTACCTAGCAATTAATCGCATAAATAAAATTCTGTAGCTGTGACATACATTTTGTGCAAACCTTTCCTTTGTAGAGCTTGATGTGAAATTACAGAGTTCTATGGCATTTTACTGCTTACACTTGCTTAAAGCTACAGTTTGCCATGATAAGGGGAAGTCAAGGAAAGATACCACAACCTGTTTAACATTTCCTCCAAAGCACCTGTCACAGAGAAATTAAAGTATCTGTGAACCTTACACAGGAATTTATGTTTGCTTAGCCAAGAGACATTCAAAGTAAAAGCAAGCTCCTGTGTCTGACTGAGCAAAGTCTTTGTGTCCATGAGCCAGCACCGCTTGCAGCTTATGAGAGCTGATTCCCAGTCTGAGCTGGAGGGAGAGGCTGTGGAGGCAGCCTGGAAATCCTTTTGCTCTTCGCATGCTGTTTTCAGTCAGGCACCTATTCAGTGCTTTCGGAGCAGGCCCTACTTTCCAGAATTTCTCAAGAGGTGCTAGAACAAGTTGCTTTTCTTATTTAAAAAGCGAGATGTGCAGGACTAGCAGCAGGCAAAGAGTGCATTCCATGGAAACCTGGCTGTCTGGTGAGGAGCACAACTGGCTGGGTAAAAACTGAGTTCAGTATTCATAGAATAACAGTAACACAAACTTATACTTTTATTTCAGTGCTTTCAGAGCACAGACTGAATTACAGCTTTTATAGACTGACAGTACCAGAAGTGAATTCTCTCCTTTATTTGCCTTTTTGTTAAAAAATTAACTATCTGCTTTCTCAGCCTCTGCTCCACCAGACAGTCAGGTGAGGTATTTAAGCCCATATTCTTTGTGATGCTTCATCAAGGGCTAAAATCTATGTAGGTGGTTTTGTATGCACCATCACCGGGAATAACAAAAATGAAAAGGAATTATTTCTTTCTGATATTTATTTAACAGAAATGATTATGATTGCAAAATTGTGTGCAAAAATGCAATATTTAAAATTTCAGATTTAAGCTAAAGTGTGATTTTAAATGATAAAGTGACTGTATCTTTATAGATGTTAGTTGTGAAATCCATGCTAATTTTATACTGATATACAGCTAGCACTACAAAACTTTGTCAGATATCATGCTAATGTGACAATTTCTGTTTGCACTTCTGTTTAGAACAGCAATCAACTTTTTTTCTTGTACCTAGATGTAAATTTTACATGTGAGCATGTATTTTTTTAAAAAATTATGTGGTTTTAAACTTGTTGATAATTACATCTGATTTTTTTTGCTAGAAGTGAAAGTGGCTGGATGTCAACTACTAACTGCAGTAGTATAATTATCTTTGTATATTTATTTTGTGGATAGCCAAATCCTTTGCAGCATTTAGTCTGAAAGAATTGTCTGATTGGTAGCAGTATTGAAATCCATGCCTATATCCTTATTTAACGTCTTTGATGTAAGGGATTGCGTTCTTACTGGACTTTTATCTAGGAGTTTATCCAGAATGTAACAGAAGAGGTGCTGCCTTCGCATCTGGCTCAGGGAGCTATGCTGCTTCCTTTCTGAAATGATGAGATTTCAGAAGCTTCAGTGAAGGTAGATTGTGCAGCTGAGAAAGGTCAGGTGTATTTATAACACGCTTTGGTTCAAATTATCACATGACCTCTCTGAGTTCAGAGTAAAGGATATATCAAAGAAGCTCCAATGTGTTGTAAATGGGTTTGTGATGCTCCTGTGGAAATGAATGACACAAGTCAAATGATAAAGCTCTCACTAGCATCCCTTCAAAAACATTTATCCAACAAAATGGACTGAAAGACTGATTCTACTTCAGGAAAACTACTTCCCCAACTACACTGTGAAGGCTTGGATTGGTCACTTTGGAAGCTGACAATTTTTTCTTGTTTGTTTTTTTAGAAAGGTGTTCTAAAAATAAATCACACACACCCCCCAGATCTAAGCATTGTCACCATGGAAAAAAAAACATTATTTCAAGAATGTGAGAAGATAAATTATTCTTTCAACAGTGCTGCCTGTGTTTATTTATTTCTCCACTATGTGCGTGTACGGTTGTTTCTTTTGCTACAAATTGCAGTAAAATTTGAAAATGGTCTTTCAGTATTTTGTTATCTCTTCTCCAGACAGAATTGTTTCTTTGCTCTTTTGTTCTTTTAAATGAGAGTTTGTTTTCTTGTGATTCTTTCATTACTACTGGGATACAGCGATACAGCAAACACCAGTGAGCTGGCTCAGCCAAAGTGACTTGGACTCCTGAATTCATTAATTTGGGAGCTGACTCTTGGAAATCTGAATTCTAACAAACTATGTAAGAGCAACTGGTTTAGAGGGAATTTCTTCTTCACCTACCCAGAGTAATTCTGGTTTCGTTCTGTCACTTCATGTGGTTTGTACATTTGTTTATAAAAAATATTGTGAAATTGTTCAGAGAAATGTACTACTGATAAATGTAAAACAGTTTTTGTTCAAAAGAAACATTTTCTAATTCTTGGATGCATGCTACTGTGGGGAGTAATTTGTAATGGATTTTTGTTGCTACTCTAATAAAATATTAAGCAAGATAATTATACTGCAATTTAATTTTTTTTAACGACCACTTGAATACACACCTTTTGTCTTGCTGTCCTTGGCAATGGACAGAAAATGTAACAACATCCTTTGCCATCTGTAGGGGAATGAGAGCCCAAAAAATGCAATCTTTTTTTCCTGAGGGAAGAGCAGTGTGTCAGTAGCCTAGCAGTAGTTACAGTGTTTAAATGGGAGGGGATTCATGTGAATCCCTGTCCCTGCTACAAGGATTATTTATGCATTTTACATTTGACAGCATTAAACAAAATAAACAAATAAATAAAAAAGGAGCAAAACTCCCACATCTTGGGAGTAGGGGCAGAGACCAGAAGCCACTTTGTTCTTTGGTCACTACAATCAGCATAGTTGGTTCCTGTACTCCTTGGGTACTGCTTGGCTCTTCTGGTGATGTCAGCCACTTGTGCTTGAACCCAGACTCAAGAGGATGAGCAGAATTACTTGATCTGCTCTGATTTTCCTCAAGGTAATGCATAGGAAACTCAGTCTCCTGAGGATCAGGATATATGCAAAAGCTGAACTCCCTAGAGCTAGACTAAAGCCAAGTTCATGCCTCTCATTTCTTAGGTAAATGCTCTACCACTGTCCCAAAGACAGAGGGCTCAATCTCCAGTCAGATCTTGGTGACTTTTGTGAATCCCAGGTAATAGGTTTCTTAATCTTTTCGTTTGTACCCAACTCAAGTTGTCTACATGGGGTGGATAACCCCATACACCGGTAGGTTGTGGGGGCTGACCTCAGAGCAGCTCTGGGGACATGAGGCACTGTGGATCCTGGTGAACAGATGGACTACGAGGCAGCAAAAACCGCTTGCAGCAAAGAGGGCCAGGAACCTTCTGGGCTGTACTAGACAGAACATTGTCAGCAGGCCAAGGAAGGTGATCCTTCCCCTCTGCTCAGCCCTGGGACATCTGGGATACATCTGGGATACATCTGGGGTACTGTGCTGGGGCCTCTCAGTGCCTGAGAGACATGGACATACTGGGGTGGTCCAGTGCAGGTCCACAGAGGTGATGAAGGAGCTGCAGAATCTGACATGAGAAGAGGCTGGGAGAGTTGGGATTGTTCAGCCTGGAGAAGAGCAGGTTCAGGGAATCTTACCAGCATGTATAAATACCTGATAGAGACAAGCTCCAAGGCTCTTTTCGGCGATGCTCAGTGACAGGGAAAGAGGCAATGGGCACAAATTGAAATACCATACATTTCACTTAAACATTAGAAAAAAACTTTGAGTGTGGTCAAACACTGGAGTAGATATCCCAGACATGTTATCAAGTCACACTTAAGTTCCTCCATACAAATTTCACTCTTTCAGCTTTCCCTAACAGTTCTAGATTGTATCAACTGAGTGTTTATTTTCTACCACTAAGATGAGCTACTTGTTTTGTGAAGATGCATAATTATCCTATTCCTCCTCCATTTCTCTGTCTTCTACATCAAGTGACATAGTTAATTTTTCTGCTTGTTTTGAGAGTTTTTATGAAGTTTATAACATATATGCTCTTATTGATGGTTTGATGTATAGATCTAAGCAGAGCACTGCAGTGGACGCATCCTGATCTCAGCCAAGGGTTCTGGGCTGCTGATGGGGAGGAAATGCTCATGGGGCAGGGCACCGGTGTCTGACAGAGCACCAGTCCAGTGCAGGGTCCAGAGGGCCTCAGCATCCTTCAGCCATGTGGAACTCCAAGTCTTAGCCTCCACCTCACTGAACTTCCCTGCTGAAATACATGTGCTCACACTTACCACTGGATGCTGTTTCCAAAAGCATATAATACAACACCCAACACTCCACAAAAATGCACCAGGGCAGCACTCACAAACACGTGTTACACCTGCCACGTGGATCATTCCTCTTTCATCAGAGCTCCTCAAGCCTCCTCAGTATTATGCTGGCATTTGAAGTCTCTCTCCCCACTTGATTTCAGTGGAGAAAAATTAAGGGAAAACAAAGCTGCATCTGTGCTGAAAGAGCTGTACCCTGAGTGCATGGTATTCCATCAGACAGCAAGGTATTTCTGCCCTGCAAACATTTTGGATCCAAACAGGCAGAATAGAAAAGCCCTTGGTCTGCCAAGGCCAAAGCATGGGACAAAAAACAGAGTACAAGAATCCATGAAAAATAATAACAATCTCATATGATAAACTTCTATTTTGTGTAGAGTAGATGAATGCTCCTTCTCATTGTTAACAACCATTTATGTCCTATAGTTTGGATATATACAAATAGGGAATAATGAAAATAAGATTACAATAATAGGCTTTCACTCAACGGCTTCACTTAACTCATAGTTTCTAATAAAATAAAGAACAGAAAACAGGTAGTGTCTAAAATAAGTGTTACCCATCCAACACATACATTTTTTGAAGTAAGAGATTATCTCTATCTGTGATGGGCTTGAGTTTATTAATTTCAGAATGTAATTATGCAAGTCCACTGCCAGCTCCACAGCAGAAAGAGGTGCTGTAACAATGGATCAAATCTCTGTTGTTCACAAACAGGTTTTTCTTTCAAGTTCTGGACAACAACTATATGAAAGAAAACAAATAATAACATGATTATTCAGCTCCCAGTGTCTGGGGAAAGTACAGACAGCAAATTGGGATAACAGATTTGGCTCATATGCTGCTGATTTATATCTGAAATACAGCAAAGCACATTTAGAAGGAAATTATGGAAAGATCTAGGGTATCTTGAAAGGCAGGCTGTACTGTTTTCAGGCAGACATTGTCATTCAGGAGAACAATGAGCAGAAATTACAAAGAGTTGATAAGTTATTTAGCACATAGGACACTCATTTAGGAAGAAAATAGGAAATGACAGCTCTGATGGGGGGAAGCCTCTTCAAAAATTGACTCTTTATAATGTAAACATGACATTTTAAAGTGTGATATTGTATCCTACCCTGTTTATGCAGAACAATTACAAGAGCGAGCAAGGCTGTGAGAGGATACAGGGGATGTGTGGGAGAGGCAGATGGCCGTGTCTACTGCAGTGAGAACAGGTTTAGTCTAATTTTTTAGAGATCATGTCTAGTAACAAGTTGCACATCAAAGAAACTTCAAAAGCTGTTGCTGTTACACTAAAATAACGTGACAAGATGCTTGAAAGAGACTGTTGTGTCTGATGTACTAGAAAACATAAGGGACTGTGGACTAGGCTCACATTATAAGACAGCATTTTTCTAAATTACAAACTCTAGTTTCTTTTCCCCAGAGCTACAACATTCTGGAGTGTCAGGCTGAAGTTCAGTAATCTACTTCTATTTTGACTTCTTAAAATAAATATTTTGGTGCTAAGGAATACTATTCTGCAGGTGATAATTGCCTGTAGTGAACAGTAGTGAACGAAGAAGCAGCTCAGCCTGGGCACTGTCCTGCTGCCACCGACACTGTCAAGCTGTTATTCAGTCCCTGGAGCACATCTAGCCCCCAGCAAAGTGACACTCTCACAAGGAAGGGATGGGAGATAGCCTGGCCTGGCAGCATTCCAAATAAGTACTTTGGGTGTTGCCACCCTCTTTGTGAGGGTAAAGGAATTTTTACAATACAGACCGTCTGATGCCTTTTGGGGCTGAAGCTGGCAAACAGATGGTGGTCTAGTTTGAGTGTTAGCATAGGCACAGCCACTCTACCTCATGGGAACTAAATTACTTTGCTATTCTTTATTTATGACTCCTGTTCTCCAAAGGTTTCTATTCAGTCTCCATAATGAAGTTAAACTCAGAGCTGTTGTTTTGTTCTCTGCCAGCAGTTTCATTCTTCATATCCAGATCTGAAACTGACTTGTGCCTTGGAAAGAGTGTGTCCTGTCTGGAATGATAGTAGATGGACTAATAAAAGACTATTTCTCCCTAAAAGTATTATTCTTCTATTATAAACAATAATAAGAAAATAAACTTTACTATAATATGGAATTATGTTTTTCACAGAACAGGTGTTTTATAGTGTTTGCAGATTGTGGTGTTGTTCACCAGAGGCTAATGAGAGGACAAGAGAAATGAGTATTGCAATGCAAAGAAAGACCAATTGGACATGGTTAAAAAGCAGTATAAAAGGGGTAAATGCCATCTAATTACAGCACTAAATAATTATGGTTTTGTAAGTGCCTTTCTCAAAGATTTGTGCTGAAGTGCTATTAAAATTCTTTCTACCACCAAATTCATCAAACACAAATACACCCTTGGTGACCTCTGTGTGCTTAAAAGCTTTGCAGAAGAGCATTGGCAACTAATTACAACTTTGTTTTTAAATAAGGAAGCACTCTTATTTCAGTGAGATAAATCCCCTTCCTTTTCCACCCCATGGGTCAAGCTCACAACTCCCGTTTCTGCCTCTGGCACAAAAAGCCTACCACTGGTGCCCTGTTTTCTGCCAAGGAGAGCACAGCACAGCTCCACCCTGACCATACACATCAGCTCTGGACATCACAGCCCCTGCCTGAGACCCCTCACTGCACAGGGAAGCATCACCACTGCCCACACAGAAACAGCAGATTTGCAGAGAGCGCATCCCTCTTCCTCCCACTCTCCCATACCATACTAGGATGCAAACAATAGATGAACTCTGTCTTTTGTTAAAATGTAAGACTAAATCTGAATGGGGGTGGTGGTGTATTTTCTCCCCTTACCGCAGTAACAAGACATGGTAAACTTTTCAAGCCTGATGAAATCTTAGTCCTAAACACTAATCTCATTCTGGGGACAACTATCACAGTAAGAGAAGACACTGGAATGGATTTTCTTTTCCCACTTAATGAGAACTGTCTAAAGTCAGATTTTTCTGATTATGGTTTCAGCAAAATAGCTGTACTTCTGTCAGTATTTCAGAAATCTAATCTCTCAGACTGTGCCAGAAGCAGCAAGTCTACATGAGCATATCAAAAGCACAGTGGGGAATAAAAGACTGCATTGAAAAGTATCTCAAATGGGAAACAAATTCTTTTAATTCTTTCTACTTTGATACTCAAAAGACAGTCTTTGAAGGGATATCCCTCAGTAAAACCAAGTGAACACCGTGGATATGCAGGACAGCTGGCGTCAGCAAGGCAGCTAAATGTAAATTCAGAATGTATATCTCATGAGGCTAACCACTAAAACCTGTGTTTATTAACAGTGGGTGTAATCCACATACATTGACATCAGTAAGAGAAATGAAAAACAGGTAATCTCTGAGCTCTGCAGCAGGGATTCAATCTCCAGACTTCTGAGTGAAGGTATGTTTCTCTCTAGTCTGTTCAGAAGGATTTTTTTTTTTATTTTTCCCCCAAAGGATACTATCTCATGCATCCTTTCCCTTTTTTTCTAGGCCATTTATTATCCCTAATTGAGCTGTTCATGCTGCAAATCTCATTTGATGGTTCGTGGCTGGGAGGGAGTCAAAGTTTGATTTCTGACTTTAGTTGGTTTCCTTTGTTCACTAAGACAAAACATTGAAACTCTTGGGATGCATTAAAACTAGTACAAGTCCCCACAAGCCAAGTGTCCTCTTTGCTCTCCAGAACATCCTCTTCATGGAGCTGCTATTTTAGGAGACTGACTTTGTACAAGGCTTACACTTGGCAGGTTCATGTCTCTGGTAAATTGTATGCCTCAGTTTCACGAAAGATGCTACCCTTTGAATTCTGGCATCAGTGAGGACATTGCAGGGGCATTATCCTGCAGTCAGTGCTCTCCACCATAATGGTTGTAAGAATCAGTGAGTCTTTATGGGAATGCCCATGCAAAAGTGTCTTTGAGCATTTATTTCCATGAGTGCTGCTCTGATGTTTTGTAATCTGGTTGTCACAGTCTCTGGGAAGCTCGTGGTCTTGGCTGCACTTATTGCCACAGCACAGGCAGAGAGGGGCTGAGACGGTGCCCATGACGAAGGCACAACACATTTATCAACACAAAATCACAGAATAAGCTGAGTTGGAAGGAACCCACAGGGATCAAGCTGAACTCCAGGCTCTGCCAGGACCATCCCCAAGAGTCACACCACATGCCCAAGAGCACTGTCCAAACTCTTCTTGAACTCTGTCAGGCTTGGTGCTGTGACCACTTCTCTGGGGAGCTGTTCCAGTGCCCAAACACCCTCTGGATGAAGATCCTTTGTCTAATGCCCAACCTAAACCTCTCCTGACACGACTTCAATCCATTTCCTCAGGTCCTGTCACTGGTCACCACAGAGAAGAGATCAGTGTCTGCCCCTCCTCTTCCCCTCACAAGAAGTTATAACTGCAATGAGGTCTCCCCTCAGTCTCCTCAAGGCTGAACAGACCAAGTGACCTCAGCCACTCCTCGTACGGCTTCCCCTCAAGGCCCTTCACCATCTTTGTGGCCCTCCTTCGGACGGTCTCTAATAGTTTAACACCTTTCTTATACTGGCACCCAAAACTGCCCCCGGCACCCGAGGTGAGGCTGCCCCAGTGCAGAGCAGAGTGTGACAATCCTCTCCCTTTCGCGGCTGGCAGCGCTCTTCCTGATGCCCCCCAGGACACGGGTGGCCCTCCTGGCTGCCAGGCACAGACCCACAGGCAGCTTCCTGCATCCATCCTCAGCCCAGACTGGATCAGCCACAGGAGGGCTGCAGGGGCCAGGCTGCCCACGTCCCTCAGACCTGTGCTGAGGGGCAGGGCAGAGTCTGCTGCTGAGGCATTGACACGGGTCCCCACAGTGGGGTTAGTGACGGGAGCCCTGTTGTGCAAAGATACTGAAGAAAACAACTTCTTAGAGAATTTTCCTGATGCCATATGAGGCAGTTGTATTGGAACACGAATTCTTCTTGCAGTTAAAATTTCCAATCTTCTTAATGTCTTTGGATTGTTTCCAACAGATCATTTCTCCCAGTTTGCTTATTCATTCTTCGGAAAGTTTCCACTACTTAGAGCAACTGTGTAGAGCATTTCTTTATGTCCTGGGTTCTATTTAACTTATTTTTTTTCAGTTGCTTCATTGTTGTTTCCCCAGTAATGTATCTGGAATAGGCTAATGTATGAATTGCAAAATGTGTGGCTAAGTAGAAGCTGCTTTGCATTACCAGGGACTGTGTCTTTATGAGGTGTGAGTACTTAAAGTTTGCAAAGTTCCTTTGGGAAAGGATTAATAGAAGTAATGTTCAGATCCACCTGCTTATTTTCCCCAGGAAGCTCTGTAAAAGAAAAACAAGTTCTGAGGGGGAAAGGGGAAATTTTCCCTTTAATTAAATTATAAACCATTGTAAAGGTTGAAGTGGTGTGTTACTGTGATGTCTCTTGCAGAATGACTAAAGGATTCAAAACCTAATTTTTGGGACATGAAGAGAGAATATCACATGAATCATTCCCTGTCAGCATGACTAGGAGCTGTACCAAGCTAATCCATCATTGCTCCAACCTTCAGAATGTCATTTTTCGTAGTCATTCATTTGAGGAAATTAAAGTATAATTAATTAGAATTAATTGAAAATTACAGTCATATTTTACTGATCAGGAATGGAAGGACAAGACAAAAACACCTTCTGCTTCTTCATCTGTTACCATCAATCCCATCAATAAATAGAAATAGATCAAAAATTGGTTTGAGCTTTTTTCCAAGTTGGTTGAAATATAGAGTATTAATTACTTATGCATAGAGTAATTACTCCTACTGTTGATCCAGCTGGTAGTAGAAATGAAAGAAAGAAGTGTAAAGCTTGTGTAGCACAGAATTTGCCTTTCAGGATGAGTAGTTTCAGAATTGCAATGTTGGACCAAGGGAGACAACAAGATTGCACTATACAGTATCTCCTTTAATAATGCCACAATGAAATTGGAGGATAAAACTTCGTAAGAAATATTTTTTAATCTGAAATTTTATATGAAGAACATGGTTCAGAACTTGCAAATTGAGGAGATGAGTCTCTGGACATCACTCCCCAAGGCCTTAAAGATACCAGAGTCCATCACAACATGTACCCTTTCCAGCTCCTTTTCCCTCCCTTTAGCAGCCACTGCTTCCTGAATAAATCAGCATGAGGACTATTCAAGGAATATCCTTGGTTATATATAGGCTAGTTGTTTCCAAAGAAAATACTTGCTAAGACTCCTGTAAATATAATCTTTCTGTTTGAAAATGAAACTATTCCTAACTGGATAAGTGATCAAAGCTGCAAAATGCCTATGTTTGGGTGGCTAATCAGAGCTGCAAACTGCCTCATCGCTTAGAGCTAGATACGCTTCCATGTTCAGCCAAATAATTAAAGTGGGATGTTTTCCTGTGCAAAATGAGATACTCAAGGCCTAATTTGCAAAGTATTTTAATATTAGCAGCTTGAATCCTCTGTCAAGCTAGAGAGGAAGAACTAAAGAGCCCTCTGAAGTATCTAGGCTTTGAATTAGGATTTGTTTTTTGCCAGTGGAAATTTAGCTTTTCAAAATAATCGAAGTTGGGGAAGATGTCTCTTAAACAGCAGCTGTCTCAGAGATTCCATCTGTTTCAGCTAGGAAAGCTTAAAAATAAATCCGCACAATTAGGTTCACCTGCTTCAGTCACAGTAAATATTAGAGTAATGGAGGATTTGGTAATTTTTGTCACCAATGCCTGGAACTTGTGGGGGTACTTTTCACTTCCTAGTACTTCAGACACAAAGCAGGGTCACCAGGCAGGGTGGATGTGCGTGGGGAAGGGGACATTCAGAGCAGTTCAGTGCATCATCCCAGACCTGCAGGAGACAGCAGACAACATCCAGAAATGAAGTGGCAGAGAACAGATACGAGCAGCAGGGATGGAAAAAAACCCAACAAACCATCAGCAGGCATCTGGGTCAGGACCTGAAAAGGCAGAAGTTTAATTAATTTCAGACCCAAATAATTAGCTAGATTTTTAGCTGTGATTATTTGGAGTGTAATTTGTGATCTCCTCCTGTCATCACTGCTGAAAGTGAGCTTGAACAAACCCACTCTCTCCCTAAGAAAATAGAGGCAAGCTGTCTAAATGAGCATAGAGTGCTTTGGTGCTGCAGGTCCTCTTCACTACGTTTAGCCAAGTACTAACTAAAGCAGAAGTACTCTTGTTTTCCAGCCCTAATCTCATCTGAAAATCTTCTTGCGTTTCAGATGTGCCAGCACAGATGAAGGGGGCACAGAATTCCATCTGTATGATGGTGCTTTTGCCCATGTAAATGATCCCCCTCTCTGCTCAGTGTTACAGAGCACCTGCAGGTCCCTGTCAGGCCACATTCGCTCCCAAGCCTGCACCAACAACGAATGGTGCGTTTCATGCAGGGAGGTCCCACTCCTGGGCTAGACTGGGCCTCAGGATATCATATCACATGTTAAGTTTCTAAAATTTCCACAGACAGCCTGATTGTCAAGGCCAGTTATGGATAATCTTCACCATCATCCTGTTGGAAACTCTCCTTCAGGTCCATACTGTCCAGCAGTCCGGTGTCCTTTCCATCCTCATGCACTTTCATGCTGTCTCTGCAATTCAGCCAGACTCCAGGCTGGGCACAGATTGCACCTATGTGTATGCATGTATTTAGTTAATGATATGCACACTCTTTGGAACAAATTGTTCCACACTTATTAAGAATAGAGAAGTCACTCCTGTTGCACAGAAATTTCTGAGGAACTTCTGGACACTGCTGTAAAAAAAAAAGTAGCTCTGACTAAAGATGTCAGAGCTTTGCCTCACCTGTGGCATTACCAGGGCTTCTTTCCCCTTCCTAGTATCTTATTTTAGTAAAACTTACAGAAAACATACTTTGTAGAGTTCTTCATGTCACTGTTGAACTGGGTAGGAATCAATCAACAGAGAAAACCAAGCAAAAAACTAAACTAATTTTTCATTTAGTAAGAATGTATGTTTTTAATTTAGTTGAGAACATAATCAAGCTGAGAGCATTCTTTACACTTTCTGAAAAAAATATATATCTTCCAAAAATTCAGTGACTAACAATTGTAAATGGCGCTTGAATGCCATGGCTTATCAAAGGATCAAAGATTTCTGTCATAGAGAATGAGTGGCTGGTGTGCAACACACTACACATAGTCTTTTGTGGTGTCACTGAGCATACCACAGAAAACACATAAATTTTCTTTTTAGGATAAAAAGATGAAAAAAAGAGAGACGATAAACCAGGCTGCCAAGATCCATCTCTTTTGATGTAGCAAAAAATCCCCAAAAAACTCCAAACCCTGTCAACAAGAGTGTCTCCAAGAGTAACAGAAAGAAAGGTAATAGATTTTATTCCTTCAGAGGTGGTACTTCTAGGACATAAAAGACCTCTTCTCTTTTGTGCTTCTCCTCAGGTTCAGACTGATCTTTTTTCCCTTCTCCCCTCAAGTCTTTCTAGTAGCCCTCTGCAGGTACAAACTTCCTCAGGCAGACAAAAAGCAGCCTCTCATGGGCTGGTTTGCTGCCCGTAAAGGCACATGAAAACCACAAAAATTATGTCTCAGTTTTTACTGTCTTCAGTATTTTGTTCTGCTCTGGCAGCAGCAAAGGAAAATTCTCTCCTACCAGAGAATTATCCTTTGCAATGAATCCACACCTGGTGGTCTCTGAGCGAGGGTCTCAGAGGGCAGGACAGAGCTGGGAGGAACTTCCCTGGCTCCATAGCAAACGGCAGCAGGGACAGGTCAGAATCCATTCAGGGAGAACAACACGCTGAAAAGGAGAGCTTTCCAGAATAACTGCATTTTCGGATTTCAAATAAAACATTAAAAAACCCAAAGGTTCTAAATGTGCTGTTTAACTCCTCTCACAAAAAACCCTTTGTTGTGAGTTTCCAGGGCTTTCTAAGAGAATACCACCATCTCTTTTCAGCTACTTAACTGAGGAGCGATCATAAAGAAATGTGGATACAAAAATGCTACTAGCAAGGATTTTCCTGCTATTTTCTAAGTCCGTGAGAGACTTTTCTCTCACACAGAAGAGGTAGCAGGGAATGTAAACAACCAAGCCACCTGCAACCTTGAAAAGTCTTGTTTACGGTATAGTAGAAAAATATTTTGACAATGGATGTTTTAGGATTTTAGCCAATCACCCCCAAGGGGTGGCTGGTCCTTGTCCAATTAGACTATGAAGAAAAAAGTCTATAAAAGAGTTTGTAAAAAAATTAAATAAATAAATCTTGCTGCACAATTCCTGCCTGCTGGATTTCTCCTCCTCCTCCTCCTTATGGCTGCGGGACACAGTGATATACCCTAGGGCCCAGGCCTGCAATAATAAAGAAACACTTAAACCCCAAGAGGAGAACCAGGTGCAATGAAAGTTCTTCAGCCTCCATTCACAGCATAAATTTTAGCACATCTTCATTTACGGTGGACTTGGATATTCTCCACAAGAGCAACTGCTTCACTAAGAAATGTTTAATACTGTAATCAAAGACCATTTTAAATGTACTTTATTGCAAAAGCAGAAAGCTTTATCTCTCATGGCTTCCTCTTTCTTTCATATATGGCTGCAGAGATGAACTCCAGAACTCATCTGTTAATGGTGCCGACCTACAGCCAGTTCCTTAGCTCTCCTTTGGCCTCATCATAAGTGTGTCTGTGAGTAACTCTGAATCCTCTCCAGGAAGGAGAAACTCTAGCAGCTGCAAAGTGCCCTAATCTGGGGTATGACCCTATGTTAGGTGTGTCTGAGCCAGCATTGGCCAGGGAAAAGGCAACCCATGCATCTGTTTCTCCAGCTGACTCACAAGCACTTACACATTGTTCATCTCAGTCAACACCAGAGCAGACTGAAAAAATCAAGACTTAGCATTTTCCCTTGGGATTATTTTTTAATCATTCATCAATAGCATTTGAGCCCAAGGGAAAATCCAGCCCAATACAATTTAGTATGAGAGCTGTGGCTGAACAGGTGCCACGTGAGCCACCCCTGCCAGCAGAGAAAACCTGTCGTGGTTTCACAAACCTGTGCTTAAAACCTAAAAATGAGAAGAAACAAACAAGCTCTGCCAAGTAAGACGCCAATTTCAAATTTATTAGCAAGCATCATAAATAAGTGGCTCTACCTAAATAGGAATCACTAAATCCTCTAGTTTAAACAGCCAACTGGAGAGCAGTGTGAAGACATAATTCATCCTAGGTATTAATCCTCAACAAGTCATAGCTAAATCATTTCTATTTGTATATAGAGCTAAGTGTACAGAGTACTTTACAAATACATGGATCCCAAACAGCTGATGATGTGAAAGTCTGAACTTGCCAATATTTACTTTCTGGCATGCAAATGAAAGCCAGACAAAATCCCTAGCAGCAAAAAGAAGTGAGATCCTTATGGGGAATATGAATTGAATCAAGTAATTGATGATTTATTTTTACAAGCAAGAGCTTTCTACCCATATTTCCATAAGAGTTTTCGCACTCTTAACCTGAAGGTTTCTAACAGATTGTGTCTTTAGTTTGTTGAGGAAATCTCAGGATTCATAAGTACCTGGGATTCAGTGTGAACAAAGCAGCTCAAAAAATTAATCTGTCTAGTAATGTCCTGGGCAGAAAAATCAAATTTGAAGCAACAAAGAAGCTGTTTCAGTATCTCTACTCCCATTCAAATTTTTATTGACTGACAAAAGGACCTTGAATTTTGAGGGCATCACATCCTGTGGGTTTTTTTCCACAACTTACTGCAGTCCCTGTTTGATGATTTACAATAAGTGGCTGCCTTTCAGGTGAAGCCAGACTCATTCTTCTCTCTTGCTTACAGTGAAGTTCAGAAGGTGGTATAAATCCATGCTGTGAAACTTAGCCTGACTAGGAACTCCTCAGCCTGCCACACATGTTACCAAGCAGCTGGAATGGTAAAAAAGAAATAAAATAAAATAAAATAAAATAAAATAAAATAACAACAAAACAAAAAAGCTCAGGAGATGGCATCTGAACAGAATGACCACAGAGTATGTTTTGCAAGCAGGACAACTAAGGACTTGATATAAAGGAATACAGGTAGAGAGGGAAGTCATGATGGATATGCATTGTTACTTCATCTAAAGATAAATGCATCCCCTATCCTCTCCCCAAGAGAAACAAAAATATTAAAATGACAGATGATGTACATATAAAAAAAATGCTTGTGAAGACAAGTTAATGACAGTCACATCAGCAATGGGTTTGAGCAATGGGTTGAGACTGGAGCACATTCTTCACATTCACCACTTAGACACACACAAGTCTATTGGGGCCAAATTGGAGCTGGCAGAAATGCTCAGCAACCCACTTTCTGTCATTTACCAGCAATCCTGACTAATCTGGGAGGTCCCAGTTGACTATAGGTCAGAAAATGTGACACCCAAGGACAAAAAGGGTGGGAAAGAGGATCCAGGGAAGTACAGCTTTGTCAGCCTGAGCTCAGTGCCAGAGAAAGTCATGGAGCAGATCATCTTGAGTGTCATCACACGGCACAACACAACAACCAGGAGATCACATTCAGCCAGTGTGGGTTTGTGAGAAGCAGGTCCTGCTTGGCTGATCTGCTCTCCTGTGACAAGGTGACCTGCTTGGTGGATGAGGGAAAGGCTGTGGATGTTGTCTGCCTGGACTTTAGAAAAGCCTTTGATGCCACTTCTAATAGCATTCCCCTGGAAAAGCTGGCTGCTCGTGGCTTGGACTTCTTCAGGTTACTGGAGACATTGAATGCTGCTGATTGTCAGTTAATTAATATCTGATTACATTTCCTTAGAAGGAACCACTCTCCAGTCTCACATGAATATGATGTGATTTTTGATATTCCTTCAGAGTAAATCTACACAAACAGTGAGATGCACTATTACTGTTTACCATGCCTGTCCCTTTTCTTTCCTAGGAAAGCACAACATTAAGAAGTCCCACTCATGTGGGTTAGGGCACATAGACCTTGCAAAGTCTCAGCTGAAATGCAAAGAAACCACTACTGAGTGGAGAACGTACCATTGAGCAGTTTCCAGTGCATGTCTTTCCTGATAAATGTTTGGTCTTCTGACAAAGACACAGAGGAAAGGAAGGAACCTTGTATACAAACTTTTATCTTTTCTTGTGAAGGTGGTAAGCCTGTATTTTCACTACAAGTGATTGGTATCTCTAATGGAGTCTTTTAATTACTCTGATTCAGTAATTAAAGAAGTTAATATTGATGCTAATACAATATTTTCAGAGGCTAAAACAAAAAACCTGTAAACAGGAAACATACTTAAAATTAGTCACAGAACAGCACAATATATAAAAATAAACAAGCTTATTTTAATCTTATTTGTATTTCAGTCTTAGAAGAAGCTCCAACCTTTTTCTAAGTCCTTTTTAAGGGTGTCTTCTCTGAATTTCTAAGTTGGATGCTGGCTGAGTGTTTTGTCTTTCATATGTTTGTTTATTGATTCAGCTAGTTTCTTAAAGCACCAGCATGAGAACATCTGAACCCCAGCAGGCTCATATATATCAAAGCTTAGGGTTATTAATTTTCCTAAGCAGTAGAGCCATTTGTAACCCACTGCCATATGGCTCTCTTCTCTCCTCATCTTCTGTGCACATTTTCATGCATATAAACACTTATGATATTCAATTTATTTAGAATATACCCTTGTCTTTCTCTGAATAGTTTTCTCAATTGGCAGTAGTCATATATCCTGTTTCCACTCAATTTTAATGGGAAAAATTTAAAACAGCTTAAAAGACAATGTACCTTCCTTGGCCTGGCTTTTGAAGAGTTTCCCTGAATCTGGGCTCTGTGCTGTCATCACAGGAACTCTAACCCACACCACAGCTAAAAGCACAAAAGTTTCATCCATTAAAACAGAGAAGGAAGTGAAAGCTGGCCCAAAAAGGACCTTAAAGCAACATGGCTTAGCCATGGCTCAGATAACCACACTGTCTCTCACAGAAACCCTTTGGACCAGACCTGCACATATGTATCATGCTACCTTTAAACTCATCTTATTACAACTCTTCAAACCCATTCCTGACATCTTTTAGCCTTTACTCCCCTGCCCCTGGAAATGTGTTTAGAGTTTACCTGTGCAGCAGATGGGGAAATCCTCCAGCAATCCCCCAGTGGGCAATTCAGCAGTTCCCTCTGGGCTCTTCAAACACACACCCATTGCCTGGGTGTGCCTGGGATGCACATACCCATTGCCTGAAGCCCAGGAGGGCTCAGTTTTGCCATTGTCCGGGTTTTGCCTGGGATAGAGTTAATTTTCTTCCTAGTTGTTTTTGCTGTGGTTTGGATTTAGGATGAGAATAATTCTAATAACACACTGATGTTTTAGTTGCCGATGAGCAGTGCTGACACTAAGGCAAGAATTTTCAGCTTCTCACTCCACCCTGACATTAAGGAGGCTGGGGATGAACAAAAAGCTGTGAGGGGACACAACTAGGGCAGCTGACCCCAAATGGTCAGCATATAAATCATGGGGAAATCTGGCAGAGGACCACTGCTCAGGAACTGGTTGGGCATTGGTCAGTGAGTGGTGAGCAATTGTGTTTTGCACCGCTTGTTCTGTACAGCAACAATGTATTATTGTTGTTGTTATTATTATTATTACTATTAATATTATTTTCTCTTCAGTTTCTTTATTGTTAACCCATTTTAATCTCAACTGACAAATTTTAATTCTTTTCCTCTAATTCTCTCCCCCATCCCACTGGCAGTGGGGAGTGAGGGAGTGGCAGTGTGGTGTTCAGCTCTCTGCGCTGTTGACCACGACAGCCACAACTACACAAGGCAAACCCTGGCTGTGGTGTGTGGCTGTAACTCCCAGCACAGGATAGTTTCCCCTAACTGAATGGCAGAGACACCAGGAGCTGGGCACAACCTGGCAGGTTAGAAGGAAAACCAGAGCTGTGCCATTTGGTACCAGCACCACAGCTGGCTACAAAGCCAGCAGCCTAAAGCTGAAGGGCTCAGAGCTGCAGACAGCAGAGCACTGGCTGCCTGTTTGCCAATGACAAAGCACGAGGAATGGCGTACCCAAAAGCAGTTGCTTAAGGGAAATTACAGACAGACAGATTGACCTTTGGCCTGACCACTTTATTACATGTTTTATATCTCACATCCAACTACACACATTTCAGAGGAATGTGCTGTGAGTATGGACATAGCTGGACATCACTGGTACAAACACATTATTGTTTAAATTCACACAGTCAGAATCTCTGCAGAGCTGTAGGGCAGGAGGGGTTGGGGTCTGCAGGACGCTTCTTCCTAGGCTATAATCTTGCTTTGGAGCAATGAGGGCTGCTAAACTCAGGAAGTATCCAGAAGTGGTAGAATTTAAGCATCTGCACTCCCTCTGCATTGGTAGGTAGCTTTTAAAGCACCATGAAGTTCTCCCTAGTCCTCTCTGGCCTTGTTGACTTTGACCACTCACTGCCAGTACTTAGGAAGCAAAGCTCCACTTTCTTAGTCAGTATCACTTAAGATTGCAAAGTGAACTAGTTCTTACAGGTTTCAAGAAATTTAGTTCACATAATAAAGGCAGAATAACCAACTGAAAATTAAATACTAATGAGAAGTGCTAATTATCCCCAGTTCTGAATTAATGTTCTCATATGTGTGCCTACAAATCTGTGAATAATTCCACCAGAAAATGTGAGTTGTGGGAATTCATTAATTGTAAACATTAATTATCTTGAAGTCAAAACCATGTAACTGATTTGTCATGGTATAAATCACATCTGAAATAGAAATATATCTTCAAGCATCTACTGTATGCTCTTTCCTTCCACAGTACATACTGCAGCAAATTAATTTATTTCTGCTATCATAGGAAACAGACAATAGAAAATAATTTGTGATTGCAGGTAAGTGAGAAAGAGCACCAAACTGTGTCGATACGTCAGATGGGTTCATACAGTGAAATGTTGTGCTCACAGCTCCCTGTTTGTGCACCTGAACCTTCCAGTATGTTGAATTGCCTGGACCTCAGAGAATGCAGCCATGCAAATAGACACAGTGAACCTATTAAAATAACCTGACTTCACTTTTCCTCACTTCCTAATGGAACAGCTGGCAGTCTAACCAAGTTGCATGCTAATTTGTCCCTGAAACACAACTGTATCAGTGACAGATATCCTGCTGTCCCCACGGCATTAAGAGACATGAGGTTTAAACTTTGAGGATATTGCATCTGTTCTTTATAGCACAGGAAAAGTTTTCTAAGAGCAGAAAGAAAAACAATATTGGTGTACTTCTCAGAAAAAAAAAGTGAAACAATAAAGCAGCCTGAGTTTTAGGTGTTTCGGGGTTTTTTTGTGTTTGTTTGTTTGTTTGGGTTTGGGTTTTTTTGTGGGATTTTTTTCTTCATTTGTTTTATGTGAAAAGGCAGATTTTATCAGATGTCACATTGGGTGCAAAGAGACTCAACTGTGTTGCTAAAAGTAGTCAATTCTTATAGCTTATAACTATTAATTATAGAACTATTAATTATATAACTATTAACTGAATTTTTCAGACTGCAGCAACCACCAGGTAAGAAACAGGACAAAAGGAGTGACTCCAGCCAATCACACCAATACCTATGCAGTTTTACTCATGAGTTACCCTTGCCACATACAAAGAAAATGGCAACAGAGGAGGTCTTGGTAACAAACAAGTTCTCTTTCTGATTGATCCAGCTGCTTTGAATGGAGTATTGCATATATCTGTAGATTTTAAAAGGGAGCCTGTGTATGTTTATCTTGCTTAAGCAAGCTTATTCACCTGTGAAGACAGGCAGAGAGTGTTCAGCCCAGAGAAGAGATGGCTCCAGGAGGACCTTAGAGCACCTTCCAATACCTAAAGGAAGCCTATGAGAGAGTCAGAGAGGCACTTTTGACAAGGGCGTGCAGTGATAGAACAGGCGGTAAGGTAATTAAACTGAAAGAGGCAGGTTTAGATTAGAAATTCTTTACTGTGAGGATGGCGAGGCACCGGAACAAGTTGCGCAGAGAAGCTGTGGATGTTCCGTCCCTAGAAGTGTTCAAGGCAGGTTGGATAAAGCTCTGAGCAACTTGGTCCAGTGAAAGGTGCCCCTGCTCGTGGCAGGAGTGTTGTGACTAGATGATCCTTAAGGTCCTTTCTAATTCAAACCATTCTATGATTCATGATTCTTTCTGCACAGATTCCCATGTTTTTACTCTTTTTAGAATCTGACATTGCAACTCACAAAAATGTCTTCAAAGCATCTGTTTTTATTTCTGCTCAGATGGTCACCAGCCCTTGATCAAATCAAGAGCTTGAGTTCCTGGTCTCTTTATGACTGGATGTATCCATCTTGTACCTCATGCCCATATTTTAGATACCCCATACACAAGCATAATTCAGTTATTCAGCAAATTCCCATAAATTGCTCAACCTCGTATTACCATAATGTATTCTGTATTTATTAAAGAGGACACATGCAAAGGGGAGAATGAATAACTTTAAAGAGAAAAATCATTAAAAGCCAATCAGTTGCAATTTCAATGCTGAAAGTGACTGAATTAGTATTCAGTAGGTCTTATTTCTTTTCCCTCTAAACCTCACTTGTTCTGATAAAAATAAATGCTTATTGCTTCTGCATCAATTCTGTCAACTTGGGGCATCTATTCAATACTTGGCCTCTGACCTGTTTAAGTTTGGGTAAAATGAAATACTGAGCTATCTCCTATTTAATCCTCAGCAGAGGAAAACACCACAGGAGTCATGACTGATGTTTTCACATAAAGCAGTTATCATGACATTACAGCATGCATATGGCAGACCCATGAACATGTTAATAAAGAATCCAAGCTTTGCTGTCAATAAAGTTAAAAGATTCTCCTCTCCAAAAGCCACCCCACCCTCCCCAGTACCTCAAGGCAGTATGAATACATACAGGTGTGTGCATATATAGATGAAAATATAAATGTACACACACAAGTCCTGCATATTCAGAATATAGCTAACGCACTAATACATGTATTAGTGGAATACACCACTAGAAAGCGTATATTCATCACAGCGTAATGAAAGTCACGTTCTAAAATGATTCATTTTTTAGGATTTGCTTTTCTGTGTTTTTTCTTGACAATTCCTTGCAACTGCCATTAGAATGCAAAAATGCACTGGAATGGTTTGTAAAGGATACTTTGCATAGAGTATTAGATTGGTAAGTATTTTCCAGGTCTGCATCTTAAACTGTTAATTATATCTATTTTAATTGATACCCAGCTACCACTTCATGATAAACATCTTTGTGTAAAGCAAGTTTTTCAGAAGTAGCTTAAACCTTTTATAAACGAAAAAATATTACTCCAGCAAACACTTCTCCAAGCCAAAGGGACTATACCCTGAGTTTGAAATGATTGCAACAGTCTTGACCAAAAGGCTTGCTTGATGCTTGGCTCTTCCACCTCAAAGATGTCAAGTTATCTTTAGACCTTGCTGATTTTTATCCATAACACAAATGACAATGTATTGCATGGGGAAGAGGGGAAACAAATCCCACCAGATTTCCAGAAATGTGTTACAAATGGCTCATAGGACTGATGGCACAAGATTTTAAACCAGAATTTTTATTACATGCTAATATGTGATTGACTGCAGGCTTCAAGTTCATCTAATGTGCATAATGAGAACAGAAAACATAACCTGACAGAAGGCCAGGAAATTAAAAAGTTCTAGTGGCCCATTATTGAAACAAAGCACAAAAAACTGAAATAAAAGCTTTAAACTAGTTACTCACACAGGATCCGTTGTTTCATTAATGAAGAGCCACTTTATGACAAAGGGCATATATACAGACCAAATCCTTCCTCTTTTCCTTCACTTTCCTGTGAAAAAGCACCCACGTTGAGGTAGCGGGAGAGGAAGGAAGGACAGACTCTCTCTCTTCCATCTAGAAGGGCTTGCCCAGACCATTCGGGTTTTGTACATAAAGAAGACACAGGGTAAGAGGCACAGTGTGTGCACTTTAACACAAGAAGAACACAGCTGAATACTTATCAACCCCCTCCAGTAACTACCTCTGTACATTTGTGTGTTGGCAGACATGAAACATTAGTAAGGCTGTACAGGGGATTTCACAGAGATAAACCAGGAGTGCAATAGTGCAACAGCCCTGGCCCTGCAGCACAGACACCTGTTAGAACTCTGTCCTAGCACACAGCTCCTTAACACAAGTCTTATTTTAAGTAATTTCTTATTTCTATTTTTCTATTTTATTTCAGTAGCATAGGAAGGACACACATTTGAAATTAACATAAATCCTTTAAAATAATTTTTAAATTTTAACTTTTTTTTCTATTTATTTAAACTTGCAGAAGAATACATGATGCATTCCAAACATGCAGCCAAGGAAAGCACTGAAAAAGAATAATAAAATCTAGTAATGCAGTAACAGCCAAATAAGCCTGTAATGGCCAAATATTTTCTCAGAAATTCTGTAAACAGATTGTGATTGGGATGTCTCAGGAAGAACTGTTTGAAAAAATAAGATTTCAAGAAACAAAATCCTAGAAAAATTGAAGCATGGTTGTTAGAAAACCATCTCTTTAAAATATCCACATTTTATACTTTGTATAAGCCTATTTAAGATAATCTGAACAAATGAGCCTTAAGAGTAATTGAACACAGAAATGGAAATGCTCATAGGGAGTGTCTCCTGGTGGCTTGCAGCCATTTAATTATTATAGAATGGTTTGGGTTGAAAGGGACCTTAAAGATCATCTAGTTCCAACCCCACTGCCATGGGCAAGGACACCTTGCACTAGACCAAGTTGCTCAAAGCCCCATCCAGCCTGGTGCTGAACACTTCGAGGGGCAGGGCATCCACAACTTCTCTGGGCAACTTGGTCCAGTGCCTCACCACTCACACAGTAAAGAATTTCCTCCAGTATCTAATCTAATCTAATCTAATCTAATCTAATCTAATCTACTCTCTTTCAGTTTAAAGCCATTATCTCTAGTCCTATCACTACATGCCCTTGTCCAAAACCCCTCTCCACCACTATTGCAGGCCCCTTTTAGGTACTAAGAGGCTGCTCTACAATCTCCCCAGAGCCTTCTCTTTCCCAGGCTGAATAACTCCAACTCTCTCAGCCTGTTGTCACAGACAAGGTGCTCCAACCCACTGATAATCTTTGTGCCCCTCCTCTGGACTTGCTCCAACTGGTCCATGTCTCTCTTATGTTGCGGTCCTCAGATCTGGATGCATTTCTGCAGGTGGGGTCTCACCAGAGCAGAGCAGAGGGGCAGAATCTCTCTGGACCTGCAGGCTGTGCTTCACATGATGCAGCCCAGGACATCTTTGGCTTTGTGGGCTGCCAGTGCACATTGCTGGGCCATGTCCAGCCTCTCATCCACCAGCACCCCCAAGTCCTTTTCTCCAGGGCGGCTCAGTCCATTCTCTGCCCAGCCTCCTTTTGTGCTTGGGATTGCCCTTCCTCGGGTGCATAGTAGCTTGCTGTGCAGATTCCTCAAGGTAATAATTTAAATAATAAAATATCCTTGATTCTCATAGAAGCAAAATAAGAGAGAGACTACTTGATACGTTGTTCCTGGTAACCATGATTACAGATGAGTAACATGGAAAAAAGGATGAACCTTTTCCCCGTGTTCAGTTATTTCCAGATGCAAACAAGAACTCTCTTGAAACAGACACACATTTGGAATGTGAGTTCTAGTCTTTGCATATTGTAATACCTTTGAAGAGGTAACCATTTTACTTGACTTTGTTCCCTCTGTGCCAGGAGACAGCAGAGCATGTTTCCAGACACGTAACTCACAGCAAGAAGAATTTGACAAAGAACAGCTGAAATTCTCATCTATATTGAAGCTACCTGCAGTAGACCAGAGGTGACAAAAGCATGTTGACTATGATTCTTTTGCTCTTTCATTCCTCCATTTCCCAAATATTACATGTTCTTAACTCTGTGTTGCCAAAGATTAAACCTCAGATTACTAAGTAATATTCATATACATTGAAAAGCACTTAATTTATGCTCCAAAGCAATAAACTATATAAAATCTTTTCTATAGGGCCTCTGAAGGAATTCTACCATCTTGTTTGACGCTATTGGCCAACAATAAAATTTAGATGCAAAACAGTCATGCAACAGTAATACATTCACTGAGTCTTCTCAAAAAGCATTTTCAAGACAGTTTTGAAAGGACAGAATGAAAAGAGGTTTACAAATCCAGTATGTTTTAACTCGCCCAGGTAAAAGTAAAGAAAAGCTTTTCAATATTGGATATACAATACAATCCTGCTGTAAGGAGAAGGAAAATCAGGTTCCTTGAAAGGCTTCTGCATTTGGAGGGTTTTTGCATGCCACAATTGCTTGCCTCCCTCTTGTTATTTAATCAGTTCACTGATACAAATCCGGAGAATTTCCAGGACAGTCAAAACAATCACAACTAAAGAAACACTTATTCTTCTCTCAACAGATCCTTAGAGTTCTGAAATAATATTGGTAGGGAGATGCAAACTAAAAGGCTGCTTGTATTTGTGTCTTAGTACTTTGGTACCACAGATGACAGCAGGTTTCCTGCCAGTACACAACATATTAGGCATTCTTTGCTACGGATCTGTAAGCCAACTATGAAAAAAGCCTAACCCAGGGTGAAGCTGTCACAACTGACTCTTTGGTTTAAATGTATTCACAATGCCAATTTATAGTAAGAAACAAAAATCTTCAGATACAACTACTCAACTCAATTAACCATACCAGTTTGTTACACCAAAGCATCCTCATTGCCCTGAGTACTCTCACATTGCAAATACACCATGTTTTGACTTGTGCATCATAGACAGAACAGTTAAGTGACAATGCAGCATTTACAGTGGCATCTGAGGAAGAAGCAGCACCTCTGAGTTTCCCATCCCACGTTAGAACACTGGTCCTTTTTCTGTCAGCCATTTTCTCATTGTAAATGAGTCACTTGAAATGAAGTATAAAGTCAAATGAAAATGGCACAACTGAGAGTATAACAAGACCTTAACTAATAGCACTCGATGTATCATTGCCAGCTATACATTGACCCTTACTTTGCTTCTGGAAAAGGTACTAAAGTGTATTCTAGAATTGTGAACAGATTTTACTGCAAGGATAAATAAATATCCAAACCAATAATCTAATATGTGCATAAACAATAAAACTGCTCCATTTAATTACCTGTAGAAGAAACATAATAACCCATTCATTTCACTCACATTTCACTCAAAACTACTGAATGTCAAAATATCAAATCAGTTTTTTGGTTAACAGTATTTGAACTGGAGATTTTTTTCTTTATGATACATTCTACTTTGCATATCATATGCTTGTAACTCTTTATCTGACTATTTTTTTCAGAGGTAAACAGTGGCATTTAAAACCAGAAGTGAATTCTCAAAACTCAGAAGTACAGAGAATAAAGTCACTTGGAAAAAGCAATGCATTAATCTATTCACCTATGCAATAGCAGCCTCTGACAATTACTTTGACAAAGATGTTAATGCAGAAGACATTTTTCCATAGCTCTGAAAAAGCTTACTTCCATGGCAGCAAAGTCAAAAAACTCTCAATTTCTTACAGAAAAATTCTAATGAAGAAATTTGATTCCCTTGTAAAACATCCCCTTTTTGATTTTCAGCAAATTGTACTGAACTCATCAGATTGTCTACCTAACCAGTTCTATAACAAATTGTTAACACAAATTACAGCAGAGCACACTGAATAATTAATTTCCAGAGTTCACCTTTATTAAAAACAAGGTTTTTGTTGTGAGAACAAATAATCTCTCACTCGTAGCTTGAAAGCCTAAGATAGGATCATTGGCTTCCAGGGTTGCTACCAGCTGCTTAGCAACCTGCCCTACTTGTCTTCCTTCCTTCCTGTTGTAGAGAACTGTGGCCAGAGGAGTCGGCTGGCGATAGATGAAAACTCGTCGCAAGCACTCGCAAAGAGCAGCGTAGGAGTAATCTGGAGCACAAGCCATGAACTTCTTGTCTTGTTTCGATGCTTGGACATAACCTATACAGTCCAAAACCGAGTAGATGGGATAAGTAATATATATGTGTTTCAACAGAACTTTAACTGGCTGATAAAAACCCAAGCTTAACTTAAAAAATAATACTCAATTCGTAAAAACAAACAACAACAAAACAAAACAAAAAACCCAACAAAACCAAAAAAACTCCCACAAACAAACCACCAAACCATTCTTATTACGTAAGCCAGTACTTTCTGAAGGAATGCATTAACCAGTTTAATCAGTTTAATACCAATATACAATTCTCGTGTACCTCATCTTAACTGGTGTTTTGGATACATATGTATAGCAAGATACTCTTCCCACATCTGGCTCCTCTCTGCCTCACCAGGTCTTTTCATTTTCTCAGCAGGATCATAAGGCACAGACATGGTCCATATGGGCAATCTTGGCCCAATATTAGCAGTCTAAGCAGAATAGATCTCTTCTCTCTCCTCATTTCCCAGTGGGCAATTAATTACATTTAAAAATGAAGATTTCTGAGTCTACCTAATCTTGAGCAGACACTTAAAACTTGTCTTCTGTTTAGAAATGACTAAAAAAAAAGAGGTTTTTTTTAACACATTTTAATTTCTGTTACTATTCACTCAGAAGGAAAAAAAGCCTCCGTTTTCCACTGTCATTACAGGACTCCAGTAGCAAACAGATTAATTTCAGACTGATTTCCTTTCACACTTCTGAAAAGAGAATTGAGATACAATCTTTTCAAAGTGATCTACCATCTTTCTGAAAGGTTATTTGCTTCACTTCCATTGAACAGTGCATGCCAATGGTTATCACATGGGACAAGAAGACAGGAAAAATCTAAAGGTGACTTATTGAAACACCTTACCATAAGATTACATAGACCTAGACATATAATAAATTAACTGCAGCTATTGCCCCGACAATGTCTGTGAGAGTGTTAAGGTGGTGATTATGCTTTTCAGTCTAACTCAAGGTCACTCAGCCAAGGAACTCTCCTTTTTACTGTGCAGTACTGTGCTTACATCCTATACATGGTCTGAAAAGGCTTGTTTTCATCCCAGGGCATAAACATTTTATTTCTATGTTCTCTTATTTCTAAAATTAAGCTACCATGCCGCTATCAACAGAATTATAATAACTTTCAATTCAGACTTAAGTAAGTGAAATATCAACATATGCCATAGCAGAAGTACTCAGATAGAAAAGTCTCAGAGGTGTGTGACACAGAAGTTAATTTCTTACCTAAAGCATTAAAAGTTGCAATGTGTTCCCACATATTCTCTGGTTGGTCAGAGTGAGGCTGCCAGAGAAGAGCATCAACATCATGCCTCAGGCAGAAGCATGGCATTTCTCTGGGATTCACAACAACTGAGAAAAGATACTGGTTGCTTCCAAGATTAATCTGAAAACAAAACAAATACAAAACATTGATTCAAAGCATAAATAGCAGATTCTGTTATACATACTGCCAAAGTTAGATGATCAACAGTTTTGTGTTTGTTAGTTGACAAAATGTTTGAATACATTATGCTGCATCCCACCAATCAACAGCTCAATACACCACAGGTGCCTTACGCATTTCAAGGAGATGCAATTAAGTTTGTTAGAGTAATATTTAGAGAAACATTATGTCCTCTGCACCAGCAAATAGGAATGAGTTTTGTGCAAAAATGGTTTTCTAGGACAGATCCTAACCTACAACTTTTGATGTTAAGAAAAGATGCTTTCTAAGTAATCACATCTGCTTTTCTGCAGGGCTAACAGAGAAGGAAATACTGTCCCTCTCAGGTAAAAGCTGCCAAGCACTGAAACAAGCATTAATTAGAATACTGAAATTATGAAATGTCAACATTTTTTAATTTACTCACAATCAAGTAATTACTAAATTTCAGATGAGCACACTCGTCAATAAAAATGTTTGTAGGAGTTTTGGGTAAAAAGCTGGACCAGCCACAGTTCTGAAGGAAAAGGCCTTGTAATTGCTAACAAGAAACCCCAAACAACATGAAAGAAGAACTAAATCAAAGTGAAAATACATTCCTGTACGCTGAAAAATAAACTGAAATACTCATATTACTACATACTTCAACAAGGACCAAACCCACAAGCTCCCACAGAAGAGGCTGAAATTAGTATTTCCTACCCACAGTTACTGTCCTTTGACCATAACGCTTTCAACACATTAGCCTCTGAATTACTTTTATGCCACCCACTTTAAGAGTTTAAGAGTTCTTTAAGACTTTAAGAGTTCTTTACAAGAACCCTGGAGTTCAAACTTGCTCCACAATGTCTTGCTGCCTGCTAGAAAGCAGCCTTTCTTGATCTTATGATCTCATGTTCCTCCTGATTGTCAACACTACTGTCAATGCCACAGACATCAGTTTTGTTTCTGTGTGAGAACTGTGGACTGAGTCTTATGCAAAAAGTGGGAAAGTTAATGGTGTAAATTTTGTATGTAAGAGTGCAGTAGAAGTTGTGTTACAGCTCAGAGATTCCTATGTGGGATAAAGCTGCTGGGGGTGAAGCTCAATCAGGTATTACATTTGTGCCTTATCATCTCACTGATTGCTTTAAGCAATGCAGCTTTCCCAGTTAACAACCAAAAGAAAATGTCTGGGAGACTTTGGCCAATGCATCAGGCTTAGATACCATCTGTCTAACTCATTCAAGGCCAAAGAAACCATTTTCAACATGTCTGGTCTTGAATGTGTGTAATGTCTCTGGGGCACAAACTTCTTACCCTTCAGTGCGAGAAGCAGCAGTTTAAGCTGAGTTATTTAGAACTTTATCCGGTCTGGTCTTGAAAATCTCAAGGACAGAGGTTGCACAACTTACTAGGCAACCCAAACTGTGCTACAACCATGACGTAGTTATTGCTTTCATCCAGTTTTAATCTCTTGTTTCTATTGCTAGAAACATCTTCAAAAAAATCCCAAGACCATGAGTTAATCTGTAAGGTTTTCACAGGATTTTGTTGTTTCCAACTCTAGCAACAGACCAGATGAAATCCTAACTTAATGTTAGTCAGGGTTCCTTACAGCCCAGATCAAGCCCACTATTGAAGCAGTTTCCCCCAGTCTGTTATTTTCAGTGCGATTGATAAAGAAGTATTATAAAGTCATCTATGCTCCAGCTTCTTAGTAAAAAAGGTCAGGTTTCTACCAGGCTGTCTGAAAAATTACTGAGGAAAATGCAAACTAAGTCATCTAAAGAATTTGATGCCACTGAAAAAGATCCTTTTCTTACAATTATTGTGATATAACTTTGGCTTTTCAAATGGCTCACTTGTATATGTATTTTTTTAATCAGAACAAAAGGAACTTTGCTTTTATATTAAAATGACATTGAAGGACGCATATGGGTTGACAATTACTGTTGCTACTGTGATTTGATATTATGTGAGAAATTTATGTGATTTCAATAGTCTACAGATTTTTGTACCAATAATAGAAGTCAAATTCCAAATTAAACAATGTTTTGAAGTACTTCTGTAGTAATTTGCAGTACTTACTATATGAGTGACTTTCAAGGTATCGCCATCAAATCTGCACAAGCTTGCACCATCTTCAAGAAAAGCATCACATTCTTCTAATTCTTGAGCATTACAAGGTGGGTTTTCCTTTTCAGGGTTTGGATTCTGAAAAAAAGAATGAACTACACTGAAAATTTAAACTACTGAAAAAAATATATATGAATCCTTTTTATAACAAAAAAAAAATTGAACATGAAGAATCATTTGCATATCCATACATACTGAAAGATTAAGCTATTATGTACTTACTCAAAATTAATAGAATGATTTCTGCTGTGGAGGACAGCATGAGTGGTAGGTACAATAAAATCAATTTCAGTTTGAGGAAAGGTATATAAGCCTACTAAACCACGGACAATAAATTTCCTTCTTTAAGCAGCAAAAGTATACAACCCTGAAAACATATGCACATTTAGTAAATGTACATCAGCGAAAGCTTGTTTCAGCCTGCCATCAGAAATGCTATTAAAAAAATGTATTAATTCATTTTGTAAGCAGCTCTAAATACATGACATATTTTAGTTTTGCTAATAATAATTTTAATTTATTAAAATCTATTTAAAATTCATGAAAACTAATGATTAAAAAATCCTCACTTTAAGCTCAGTGTGAGGTACAGAAGAAAAGTAATTTGAAGTTCCAAATAAATCTATGGTCAAAAGATATACTACAATATATTGCTCACAAATGCTGGGGGAGAGACAAGGGAAATCAATCTGGAGTACTAAATAGAATTTCTTTTAATAACACTTTTCAGCCTTATTAAAAGCAAGTAACAATCGAAACCTAATATATCAAAATCCACAAGGAGTCACACTTCACAAGTTTCAGATGAGATGCCATTTTCTAATTAAACCAAGTATCAAGCAAATAGCAGCTAAAAATTACATTTTACTTCAAGCAGACTTCCTGTACAACAATAATTCCAGGAAGTTCATGAGTCATGTTTATAGCTTCCTAAATTTTCCTTTTAAACATGTCATTTACACTCACAGTCTGTAGGTCAAGTACAGCACCCCTAGGAAGACAGTATAAAAGTTTTGCTAACCTATTGCTAAACAAGAATCAGACATCTTTCAAAATCATTTAAATTAATTGCTTTAAAACAAACTGCCACATCCCAAACAGGAGGAACAAAGTTTATTTTCAATGTTAAATCAGGCTTCTGTTTGGTGCACAGACACCATCATATAAGTTAAATTCTGTCCCCCTTGAAGATGATTTTACTGTTCAAAGCACATTCACAGCTCTAGTGTCATTAGTTTGTTAACAGTTTCGATTAAAAATGAATGTAGTTAGGACTCTAAGTAGTGAATGAATTGATGAGCTGGGTCAATGCAGTGCAAATTGAATTATCAAGAAAAGACAACGTGCAAAAGTACAAGAATTTTAAATGTTTGGTTCTCAACTCTTTACCATTACTTCAGAGGTAAGATGCATCAGGCTTTCAGATATTTCGGAGCACTGGGAAGAGCCCATAACAAATTCCCCTCTTGTGTCACCGATGATTAGCTCTGGCCACCGGGATCCCTCATTTTTCTTAATCAGAGAAATTTCCAGACTAAAATGCAAAGACAGGACAAAGAATAGCACATGAAAACACAACATCCATTTGTCAGATTAGTCAAAAAGCTCTAAATGTAGATAAGAGCACTTCTCTTCACACTGAACTAATAATGAAAATCACATAACAGAAACCATTAGCATTCAAATTATAAAATAAACTATTCTAACAAAATATATCCTAAAGAAAAACAGGCCAAGTATGGGATTTCTATTAGCCTAAACACAAACCTCAGGGTTTTGAATGCAAGTGCAGTTTACCCTGAAGCAGTCTCATTAAAATATTTCAAATATGGCAGCAAAATCACTTGTAAAGTAATCTATTCAAAGACTGACAGAAGTTTACTACAGAGGTTTATTTGGAACATAAGTACTTAAGTGTGCTTTTTTACCTCTATATGACATCTGGGACAAAAATATTGGTATTTTATAGACCTCAGAAATACTACAACAGTTAATTATCTATACTGTCTATCTAAAATCATATCTCACAAGAGGTAAGATTTCTGTAACATGTAAAAAAAAACAAACCAACAACTACAAAAATGAGAACCCAGTATAATCACTAAACTGTTAGGAATAACTAATCAAGTAAACAAAAAATAAGACACAGCCTGATGCACCAACATAGTAATTCCATTTAAATACTGTGTTGGACAAACAGATAATGATAAAACTGAAGTCAGTTTCATTATACTCGCTTTTTAGATACACTTCTAGGGTCTCCAGCAATGACAGCTGTAGTATACCTGACAGAACACCCTCTAAGTTGCTGCACCATAGCAGCAACTATTTAGTAAACTCTGAATCAGTTTCCAAAGCAATTACACTGGTATTAGGAATAGCATACTTTTACAGAAGATGTTTGGAGAAAGTTTTAGACTTCTAATCAATCAATTTATAGCAGAGCTGCAGCAGGAACATTAAGAACTGAGTGCAACTTATCACACTGAAACATGGAATTACTCTTTCTCATTAAAATAGAAACCTGAGATTCATGCAGTAACACTCGCTTGAATGAGTAATTAAAAAATCAAGTTATTCAGATAAGTTATTTTTCAGCATGATACCTAATAACCAACAACCCCACACATTTTAATCACAGTCGAATTTTAATATACAGTAATAGTATAATCTATATAAAAACATTAGTCCCTCTAATTTTTTTTGAGAATTACTATCCTTTACAGTTAACCTTTTGGAAACTGCAAAAAGCCAACTTTATCACAACTCAAGGGGTAGCCTTTGTTTTAGATAAACAGCTATCAGCTGTTGAGTGGACCACCTGGTGGTGTACATGTTTCTTCTTGAGTTCATTAAAGAGTATAAGTATCTCTGAGATAACCAGGCCAGCATGGCTAAGTGGAGACACAGCTCAGCCCTCACAAAAGAAAAACCTGACTGTCTTCGGGAACGCTGAATTATTTTTTTGCACCCTCTTCATTCTTTCATACTTTTATTTCAGAATGAAAAAAACCCCTAAAGTTTACCTCTCAAATAAAAGCACAAACATTTCTATTTGAGATCTACAGCATTTTAAGTGCACCCAGATTAATTTTCTATAAGGCACATCATATATAACGGATTAGGAAAATATAATAAGGAATTTATAAATCAAACCTAAAGAACTGCTGTTGTATTATTACCAAAATGCTTGTTTGTGGAAAGTTGAAGAGAAATTATCAATACAAACAACAAGGTACATTCAGACAAATCAATCCTGAAATATAGTGAAAAAAATAATTGTTGAACCAATTAAGTTTACTCTTCTTACAAATCTATGTTTAACATTTTGATACCTGCGTGGGTTTTTTTCCTGGCAAATAACTGCAAAAGGAAGGGATTACTTTCACAAGTAGATAAAGAAGCAGTACGGAGACAGCAAAAGCCAGTGAACTGTTTTCAGGAGAGGAGACATTCTTGCAAGAAGGGAAATGTGGTGTAGCATTAAATGAGATCATCCCAGAAGGGCCAGAAGTCAGATATGGTGTATGCTTTTAAATCATTTCCTATCAATAGGAAAACTAAAAAATATATACAATACCTTTTGTCCTCTCTAATTATCCATGTGCAGCTTTCATAGTCCACAGATGAATAGAGTTTTCCTTCCATTAAAGGAGGCTGGTCTTTCAGCATAACACATATATTATCAGGGGAAAAATGTATTTTTATGTCATCTTTAGTGATGTCTTGAGGCAGGTGAACTGTTACTGTCACATCATCTTCAGTCTGCTGCCAGTAGTAGAGAGGGTCTACAATTGGAAACATGCAGGAAAATACAGACTAGATTACAAGTATTTCTGGATTCCACAGCATGCATTGCTGGGACATATGGAATTTTGTGAAAGACACTGCGTTTTTGAAAGAGTAGAAATTAACTTTTACTGTGATCAATTTACACAAAATACATTCTGATCATAAAATGGAGAAACACCTTAACAATCATTTGTGTCCCTCATTTGGAAAGTAATTTATATTCATGTCTGTACTCAAATATGCTGATAGTTATACAGTGGGCATTAACTGTTACTCTTAAGTTTAGTGTAGCATTATGAAACTGGAACCCAAAATGTACTTAAATACAATGAAACATTAATGATTAATAATTTGGTTGAAGAGACATCAGGTGAAGTATACTGACTGATGCTAGAACTATATGCCATTCAGAGATATGAACACTTTTTTCTTATATATTGTCCCAAAAGCTATATTGACTACTCAATAGAAATGATTTTATAAGAAGAAGTAGTCTTAATCTGCCTCAGCTAATGGAGATGAAATAAAACTGCTTGCCCAGAGGTAGTGATTGGCTTTTTCTACTGTGTCTAGAATCTGTCTGATTATTAAACTGCTAGAAGAAAAGGCCTTTTAAGATAAATTTTAATACAAAAGGAATATTATGACAGCATGAGTGCGTAATGCACCATTGGTCACAGAAAATACAAATACAGATGAATACATTTTCTAAAAAACATCTTGTACAAGTTACCTCTCTGTTTTGAGAAAAAGTGAAGTATGGGTTCCCCGTGAAAGCTCTCAAGTCATCACAACCCAACCCAAGATTCCACTGATCAAAGCTTCATACCAGCAACTGTGACTCGGGAAGGACTCTTGTACTATTGCCCTTTGCCCCAACTGCCCTGGTTGCAATGCAGTCAACAGGTGCTACAATTATACTTCCCAGAAACTACTACCATCTGAGACTTGGCAGCCTTCAAAATTCTAAACACTGACACAAACTGTATCTGATATTAAAAGCCCATTATGCCTGCAATTTTATATAACAGTGCAACTAAAATTAGAGCCTACATTAGGTTTAGCAAACCTAATGTAAAAGGCAACTGCATAGACACTGCATTATGGTGCTCAGTGCACTGAACTCCTTTGCCTCAAGGTTTATGTGTACAGACTGTTCTTAATAAAATTACAAGTACAACATCACAGTTGTCACAGTGTTTAACACTGTTAAATTCCAGAAATTTGATCCTTTCATATTGTTTTTCAAATAGGTTTTCATACTATTGACAAAGATTGTGCTAGTATCCTTCAGTTAGGATTTGTTCATTAACCAATACCTGATAGGCAGAAGCAAAAATAAAATATGAAATGATCCAACATAATTACATAAACATACATATTATGGAGCTCAGTGATACTTAAGAATAAACAACTCTATTAACACATTTTTACATACTTAGTATTGTTTTGAGTGCAAAGAAAAACAAGTATGAATGCCTTCTGTGGAAGTTACTACTTTTTCTAAACTCATTTCCCACTGGACAAAAGAGAATCTTTTACAGGAATCTCATTCTTCAAAAGAAAAATATTTTTTAAAATAATTATTTAGATTTTAGAAAGGCAGGAATAAATTACATAACAGAAAGCTTTCTGATGAACAACAATTTGGGGAGGTCAATGCCCCCACTACCATCTAGGAAGACTGGCTTCTTAATTTGACTACTTCAGACGGACACCTAAATTTAGGTGTTAGCAATCCAATACCAAAAAACTTATAGGTCTTTTTGCAAAACATCGTTTAAGTGTCTCCTATCCAAAAAAGAGGTCCTAATATAGGTTTATGCACAATACAACTTCCAACAGTAAAGGGAAACAAACAAACGAAAGTCAATCTGTCCAGAACATAAATACTAAAACATTTATTCCTAGAGTTCCCAAACAAATGCTAAACTAACAAGGTATGTTGTAAATCAAAGAAGAGAGCAGCCTATCATAACCTGTCAGACTAAGTCTTACCTTTCTTTTCATTTGATACTTTTGCATCATCATTTTCTTCTAATTTGTCACTTTCATTTTGCATAAATGTGAATGGTTTGTGGGAAACAATCATTAGACCATCCCCACTTGGCTCTATTGCTGCATAATGGGGGACTGATTTTCCTTGCAAAACTCTCCTTTTAACAATTTCATATCTTTGATCACCTATAAAATAAAATTTTTAAAAAGTCATGATATATTTCTAAAAGACAAATTATTATCTAAGGAACACATCACATTTAAAAATACTAAGCAATCCTACCTGTTAAATCACAGTACCATGGTTTTCCAATGTGTTATACTGGATTAATCTAAGATTGCCTTTTATTCTTATGATGTCTTTGCTGATCACAGCTAGCCCAGCACAGCCTCTGTACATACATTTTTTTTCTTGTAGAGAAGGTCAGAAGAAAGCTAAGCATATCACATTTTCTGAATCTCATAAGGCAGCATGGTGGTTCCTCATTTCAAGCTTTTACAGCAAGTACTCCTAAAAGTTTGGTTAATGAAAGAAAACCAACTTTGAAAGGGTATATACCTTTGTTACAGTCCTCTGAAGTACCACAGAAGATATGAAAAGACCTAACTACTGCCACCATTCTGATTCATTTCTATGCTTCCATTTTTTTGTTCTTTGGTAACAGAATAGTGGTGGGTGTGATCCCTTTGTCCAGTCTACCAAACAGGGCAGAGATGTCCCAGTTGTTGGTGTCAAGAGACATAACCATGTTTTAAGGCTTTGCTTTGATGAAGCCCCGATTTTGGTAATTTAAGAAATGGCTTGTTCATTAACTACTTACTTCTACTACAGTCTGATTTAATAAACTGCACCCACAGGCACAGTTTCAAGAAAAGTCAAGCAACAGCAATTGACTACTGATGAAAGAGAATGTAAGGTATTGTAATTCCTCAAAACAACTTTTATCTTTGAGACTGGTTCATACATCAGTTTGATTTGTGAGATGCTTGTTTAAATGAAATCAAAATTTATTTCTCTCTTCATAATTAAGGATTGCTTTCAATTTTGTTATTTACAGTAATTTCAAAAATTTTCTGTTCCCTGGAAATGCTGGAGAACTGGAAAGACTTTTTGAAATATTTTTAAATCCACTTTTATGGATTCCAAGAATATTTGTCATAAGTCATAAAACACACAACGTAAAAAAAATTATGAGAGTGTACAGTATTAAAAAACATAAAAAAATTCTGTGTTGGTGCTCTTATTAAGTAGCAGTCTTCAGTTCTCGACTGGCAGTGTTACTGATTTAGTTTTTCTTCTAAGTTATAACCAGTAATGTTCAGAGGTTTCTTTCTCTTGCTGAGCTGGCCACAAAAGCCTAAGGCAGTTGGTCTCATGTGGCTTTCTCAGAAATATTTCCATCATCCAAGGTTTCAACAGCAGAAAATATAACTAAAGCTACTGAGGGCAACACAGCTGGTGAAGGGCTGGAAAGAATGTCCTACCAAGACTAGATGAGGACTTCAGGCTTGTCTAGTTTGGAGAAAATGAGGCTGAGGGGCAACCTCATTGCTGTCGACAGTCTTCCTAGGGAGGGGAGAGGAAGATGCTGAGCTCTTCTTCTCGGTATCCAGTGACAGGACATGTGGGAATGGTTCAAAGCTGCACCAGATGAGGTTCAGACTGGACATCAGGAAGCACTGCTTTCCTGAGAGGGTGGTTAAACACTGGAACAGGCTTCCTAGAGAGATGGTCAAAGCCCCATCTGTCAGTGTTTAGGAGGCATTTGGACAATGCTCTTAACAACAGGCTTTAACCGGTCAGGCAGCTGGACTAGATGACTGTTGTAGGTCACTTCCAAATGAACTATCCTATTCTATTCTATTCTATTCTATTCTATTCTATTCTATTCTATTCTATTCTATCCTATCCTATCCTATCCTATCCATACTATATATGTAGGAGATGGAAGAACATTTGGTTAGTAACATCAAAGTATGCAACCAACTGCTTTAGTTCAACTAGTTAAAGATCTTGTTTCTATCAGTATCAAAATTCTGTTTCCTGGAACATAATGAGCAAGACTGTATCACAGTCATTCCAAGAAGGTCTATTAATTTAATCCACACATCTTTAAATCAGACAGTGAAACATGGGGTCTTCCATCCTTTATGTAAATCATGATATTTAATGTACATATATATATGGTCATATTGAATATATAAAGTATCATTTGTCAAACTTTATTAGGATAAAATATTAATTAGTAGGTATTAACATACTAATAAGTTTTCAATGTGTTGCTCTAAAATTAACGGAATAACTTCATACTCTTACGGCAGGAAAACTTAGAATATGCAGTATTTACTTTTTATAAAGGTCCTACAGGTCTACAGGTCTTATATTTATCTCATACTAATTCCAATCCCACTACATCATTAATTGGAAGCTAAAAAAAAAATCAACAAAAAAACATAACCAAAGACTCACATCCAGCTGTACAATATTTTAAAAAATACAACAAGATGCAAGTTAGGAATAGAATCACACACAGAATCACCAGGTTGGAAGAGACCTTCAAGATCACTGAGTCCAACCCATGCTCTAACACCACCTCAACTGATCTTTTTTAAACACATCCAGGGATGGTGACTCCACCACCTCCCCAAGCAGACAGTTCCAGTACTTTATCACTCTTTCAGTAAAAGCTTTTTCCTAACATCCAACCTAAATTTCCCTTGGTGCAGCTTAAGACTGTGACCTCTTGTTCTGTCAGCTGCTGCCCGGAGAGAGACCAAGCCTCACCTGACTATAACCACCTCTCAGGTAGTTGCAGAGAGTCATACGGTCACCTCTGAGTCTTCTTTTCTCCAGGCTACACAACCCCAGCTCACTCAGTTGTTCCTCACGGGGCTTGTGTTCCAAGCCCCTCACCAGCCTTGCTGCCCTCCTTTGAACACGTTCAAGCATCTCAATGTCCTTCCTGAATAGTTCCGTATAATCTCGATTTTGCAAGACCAAGCTAAACAGAAATTGCGTTTCATAACATTCAAGTAAAGTTCTACCTTGTTTTCTAATTATCTTAACCACACAAGTGTAAAACTTTACTTCTTCCTGTTTTTCAAATGTCTGTCAGAATTTAGATTTACAACCAATAACTTGATCTCAAAATGTAAGAAAAAGTTACCTATGTAAAATCTAAGCTGAAGTTTTGTGGAAAAGAAATATCAGAACCTGTGGAAAAGTAACTTCTAAGACAAAGAATAAAAGCATGATTTTTATTTTTTTAAACATTACTCACCAGTAATATAAATCTAAAACACTTACCCTCTTTCTTTTCTGCAATTGTAACCCACTCCAAGGTAACATGAAATCCACTTCCTTTTGTGTCCAGTTCATCTTTTTCTACCCTAAGCAGCAGCACAGCTAGTGAATGTGCATCTGATTTTACAAATGAAACACTGTGTGCCACAATAAATGGACTTCCTAGTTCTTCATTAAACACAATCTAGAAGACAAAAATGTAATAAAAACTCAGTTAAAGCTGGAAGCCTTGCTCTTTTACAGAAAGCAGGGAAGGGTTTCAGTGAATGTCAAATCAGTAACAGTTTGTGTCTCACAAATCTCTGTGCCAATATGAACCCACAAATGTCATACATTTCTGGTTCCTCCCTCTGTGGCTATCAAGCTACTGTACTGAAATGTTTTAAAACATTATTGTTTATATTGAACAATCACTATAAGAGCCCATTAAACAAAGCACAAAGATCCCCAAACCTGTCTGCATTGTGGCTGTTTAGTACTGCAATAAATAGAGGTACAGCAACTGATGAGCATAACAGGGTCCATAAACACTGCCTATCAACTGGGCAAAGAGTCTCACACTCAAGATGAAAATGTAGGCATTTCCCCAAGGCCCTCATTAGATCTCTAGATACTTCAACATTCTGAAAATCTTTGTAGACCTTGACATGTACAAACAAGAAGACAAAAAGGTCCAAGCCATCACTGCCAGTGTTTAATTATCAAACGTGCCATTATTTAGCTTTGCAAAGAGATCCCATTTTCCTCTTCTAAGAAGTAAGAAACAAAAAGCTATAATGAAATGAAGGAAAATAATACTCATGTTTAGGAGAAGCTAGGGTCAGAAGTTCTTGAATTTTTATTTATGTACATGGATTGGAAAAGTCCATCCAATACTTGGATGTTACTAGGTAGGCAGAACACATAAATATTACTGTCCTATTGAAAGGCTAATAAGCACCACTGTGAATATAAAATGTCATTACTTATGAACTTAAAATTATAAATTTCATTAATTCATGAAAATTATTTATATTCTATGAAAATTATTCCATTAATTTCATACAAAGGACTCCACATCTTATAGCATGAGACATTTGGTACCTATAGCTGGAAGTTTTAATTCTAAAAAACAGGTATTCCAGCTTTTTTCAAAAAGTACTCATTCAGCAAAAACTCATGAAGATAAAAACAAAATGAATCCAAACAACAGGGAAGAAGAAGAAAAGAAATAATATTTGCTAGAAGGTTAACATGTGAAAATGAAAGAACAAATGAAAGAATAAATTACAAAGAATTCAAGATGCAGTGGCTGAATGAGTATAGACTCAATCCAGCTGTTGTTACTGAAACCTGACAAAGTTTGAGGATTTATGGGGTTGTGATATTAACACAACTTTAAACCACTGGGTGCCCCACATACTCAACAAGTCAATTTATATGGCAGCAGATCCTCACATATAAATCTCATATTTTTGTTACACTGACAACTTCAACATAACTTATTTATGTGTCAGCATTCTCACGCACAACAGAATAAAAACCAGTTGGTATTTATTATGAAGCATCTAAAAACAGGATGATCAATTTACTTTACTGAACTCTCAAAAGATGTAGAAAAATGAGCTAATCCATCATGTTGAAATCTTCCACTTCAATATGTACACCTACGTTTCTGCCAGTACTAAAACATCTGTGGTTTCTTGGGAAACTACCCTCTAATAAAGAAAATAGTGCAATATGTGGGCACTTTTTACCAGATTCATCTTTCATAAACAAAGAGGAACTAACCACAGAACATGAGACTCACAATTTCAGGCAGAAACGTAACTTAATTATATTTGTTGTGTCCAAGCAGGATAACGAATACCATTATTAATGCAGTTAACATCACTTTGATAGGGATGTATGTACAACTCCTAAATATGTTATTACAAGACGTACCTCCCACTTTTCAGATGCACTGCTTCCACGCTTGCCTGATTTAATTAAATACAGTCTTCCTGTACCATCAGAAAGGGTAACCCATGTGGAGGATGAGAAATGCATTGAGGCACAAAGGCGGTTATCACATGCAGTCAAGTCTGTAGGTAGCCTGAAAACTTCTCTTGGTTTTTGTAGAGCAGTGTCCTATCAACAAAAAGTCATGAACTAAGACTTCATGAAGTATTTATTAATTTCAGTAAATATTACAGGCAAATTAAGAATAATAAATCTTAGTAGCAATTTACCAGTTTTGCGTGTCATTGAGCATATTTGGGAAAAAGTGGGTAGCAAGCGTAATTCCCACATATGTGGAAAAGGTGGTGCGAATTCATCGAACTGGTTTCTATGAGTGTTTTCTAACTGATATTTCAGCACTTTTATTCTTCAACTTTACAGCAGTAATTATATTGTGTATTAGAAAAGGCTTTTATTTTCCCCTAGCATTCCTATATAATAATCACTTACCTCAAATAATCCTAGTCCCAGTAAAAATGTGGAGACTTAAAAAGAAGTGAAAGCCACAGAATTGTATTCGAACTAGCACATAAAACTCACCTGTAAATTTAAAAGAATTTTAGCTTATTCTGTTGCACAACTGGCAAATACAATTTCTCAGCCTTCCTAGAGTGGTCACTTTATTCAGTAAGTTAAGAGAAGTAAGACCTGTGATTAGCCAGCAAAGAAAAGCTGTGCTAATTCATACCATAATTAAAAATAACTTTTCCATCACATTATTATTATACTATGGAGTTAAATCCAGTTGGCAGCCAGTCACTAATGGTGTTCCCCAGGTCTTAGTATTGGGGCCAGTCCTGTCTAATATTCTTATCCATCATCTGGATGAGAGATGTGAGGGTACCCTCAGTCAGTTTGCAGATGACAACAAATTGGGCAGGATTGTCGATCTGCTGGAGGGCAGGAAGGCTCTGCAGAGGGATCTGGGCAGGCTGGATCAATGGGCCAAGGTCAATTGTATGAGGTTCAATAAGAAAAAGTGCTGGGCCCTGCCCTTGGGTCACAACCACCCCATGCAGCACTCCAGGCTGAGGGCAGAGTGGCTGGAAAGCTGCCCAGTGGGAAAGGACTACGAGTGCTGGTCAACAGTAGCTGAACATGAGCCAGCGTGTGCCCAGGTGGCCAAGAAGGCCAATGGCATCCTGGCCCGTATCAGAAATAGCGTGGTCAGCAAGATTAGAGAAATGATTGTCCCCCCGTACTGGGCACTGGTGAGGCTGCACCTCAAATCCTGGGTTCAGGTTTGGGCCCCTCACTACAAGAAACACACTGAGGGGCTGAAGTGTGTCCAGAGAAGGGCAATGGAGCTGGGGAAGGGTCTGGAGCACAAGTCCTATGAAGGAGCAGAGCAGCTGCGGGAGCTGGGGTTGTTTTGCCTGGAGAAAAGGAGTCTCGGGGGGACCTTATGGTTCTCTACAACTACCTGAAAAGAGGTTGTAGCCAGGTGAAGGTTGGTCTCTTCTCAAGTGACAGGACAAGAGGAAATTACCTCAAGTTGCTCCAGGGGAGGTTTAGATGATATTAGGAAAAATTTCCTCACCAAAAGGAAACAGCCCTGGAACAAGCTGCCCAGGGTAGTTCGGGGCATCCGTGAATAAATTTCAAAGATGTGTGGATATGACATTTATGGACGCAGTTCAGTGATGGACTTAGCAGTGCTGGGTGACTGATTTGACTCAATGATCCTAAGAGGCTTTTTCAACCTTAACAATTCTATGATTCTACTACACGTCAAGACAAGTTTATTTAGCATCCTGTTGCAGTGTCACACTGCAATCTTTTTTAAGATTTATCTGAACTACAGATAGCTTTTGACCAGAATAAACAGAGACACTATGGTGAACAAATTGCACAGATTATGTAATTCTTCAGTGAACAATCAAGACATATGGATTTTTAAAAAATTATGCATACCACTACATTTTACAAAAAAAAAAAAATCCATTATTTCCTGCTCTGTTAACTTTACACAAATCAGCTTGATTCAATAACAGTGCAAAATGGATGTTAGATTACCAATTCCATCTGTATTTCTAGTAATTGCTCTCATAAGTCTGCTTTAGTTCTGTTTTGTGTTCTTAATTTCCTGCTAATTCTAACAGAAAAAAACTGCTTTCATGCTGCAAACTGGATTTCCGACTGTTTTCATTAAGTACAGCGACATGTCTTCCAGCATATCTTTTACGGATTATTCTTTATCTTCTGCCTTCACTCTCACATACAGCTCTTTGCTGAATAAGGCTTTGTGACTTTCTGTTCATTATTTGGCTCATGGAATGTCAGCAATGCTGCTGCCTGCTTAGGACTAAGATTTACCTCCATTTTTTGTGTTGAAGTAATCTCTGAATACCCAAGAGGCTTATTAGGTAAAAAAAAAAAAGCCCTAACAAAATCTTTATGCTTTGAAAAGAATTTGGCATCACAGTTTAAAAAGCAGTCAGGACATGCTTTCTCAGCAATACAGTTTGATCAGCTACTTATGAAGTAGATCAGGCTGTAATATTAAGAGCACAAACAAATTATTCTTACAGAAAAATATAAGATGCAAACCGCAGATTCAGTGACATCAGAGTCACATCTCTGTGATCTTTTAAATAACCAAAATGGAACTTAATAGTTTGAAGCTTTTCAACTGAAGTAAGAAGCTGTTAAATAAAATGGGCTGGAAGTTTGTCACAAGTGGGGTCCCTCAGGGATTGATACCAGGCCCCACACACTGAACATCTTCATAAGTTACCTGGGTGATGGGATTGAAAGCACCCTCACCACATTTGTTGATGGCACTAAACTAGGTGATGAGGTAGACGTGTACCTACAAAGAAAAGCCATCTGCAACAGAGAGCCTGGAAGAGTAGGGCAGCAAGAATGCTGGGAAAATAAGCAAGGACAAGCATGGTCCTGCACCTGGAATGGCATAACCTGAGAGCTCAGAATAGGCCAGGATCTGTGTGGCAGGGAGCAGCCTTGCTGAAAAGGACCTAAGGGCAACAGGGACAACAAGCTGACCATGAGTCAGAAGTGCAATGCTGCAGCACCAAAGGCAAATTGGATCCTGCGCTGCATCTGCAGAAGTTTCACTAGAAAAGAGGTGTGATCATCCCACTCTACCCAGTGCTTGTCAGGCCCCACCTGGAGTAATGTGTCCAAAACTGAAAGAAGACATGGACAAATTGGAAAAGGTGCAAAGGACAGCCATGAACACCATCAAATGGCTGGAGAATTTGCCCTATGTGAGAAAATTGAAGGAGTTAGGCCTCATCTCCCTGGAGAAGAGTCAGGGAAGACCTCATCACAGTACTTCAGGGCAGCTACAAAGAGACCAGGGGCTCTCTCTTCACAAGAAGTTGCATAGAGAAGACAAGGGACAACAGCTAAAAGTTGCATTAGGAGAGGTTTCATCTAGACATAAGAGAAATTTTTCAATGAGAACAATCAATGACTGGAACAACCTCCCCAGGGACATGGCAGAATCTCCATCACTGGAGGTTTTCAAGACACAACTGGACAGAGTGCTAGACAACCTCATCTAGGCTCCTTTTGCCATGAAAGCTTGGACTGTATGATCTTTTGAGATCCCTTCATCTGGGCTGTTCTGTGATTCTAAAATAAACACAGGACACAAAAAATATAATTTAAAATATTATAATTCATAGACTTCAGGACCTGATTTGTGGTCTTCAAAGAGGTCTTCCAGTAATGATAAAGAAAAGTAATTCCTGTTGTTTCTTTTCTGTATCTTAGAGGAATATTTCTCAGGAAGTTATGGTCCTTTCCCCTAATCTCACAGAGTTTTATATATATGTGTATCATATATGAGACAAAATTAGATACAATGGTATCATAGGTATTTTACAAGCTAGTGTACCTACACATATTTGAACAAATAAAATCATCTCTGAAAAAAAAGGTGCCTGACTGACCTTTAGAGATCATCCCTTTTCAAACCCAATCTATCTTCTTAATCCAACAACAAATAGACCACATTGAGAACATAAAAAATGGTTACAGAGACAAATAACTATTTTTTGTTTTATTTTACTAGGCTCATTTCCAGTCAGTTGATCTACAATTATTTTTGAAGGTCCACATATCAGAAACCTCTGTTGAACAAGAGAGAAATTCTTCCCTCATTACTAAAAGTCAGCATTACTGTCACTAAAATGAAAATATATTTAAGAAGAAATATATTTGTAAAAATAGAAAAACAAAATTTGAAAAATATTACAGGGACACTTTTAGAGATATCGACAAGTATGTAAAAGGAAGCACAAACAGAAGCATACATTTGTATTGAAAACCTGGGTGGGACACAAGTAATTATTGATTCTGTGACACCCAAAATGTTTCTTAGTCTCAGGCCCATTCTTAATGTAATAAGGCATGAGACTAAGAAATATCAGTGAAAACATACCAGATTAAAACTGTGTCTCATTACAGACCCTGAATATTCAGCCACAAATCATTTGAACATCCTCTGTCCCTCTATTTTCACCCAAACAATCAGTAGCCTGGGAGGAATAATCCACTTTTAGCAAAAGAAACTTACTCATTCTGCTCTGTGAAATAAGGCAGTCAAAAATATACATACAAAGGACCATCTCCAAGAGAGTCCTTTGCACCTGGGCACGTGTATACAAGACACAAAGAGCACGCCGTGCGTGCAAAGCGTGCAGTGGCCTCATTTATTGAGAATCCCGCCTTCGAGGGGATTTCAAATCTTTCATATTTTCCAGATGTTAGTAAAATCAGATATGCATTTAACATATGTTCAAAGGTAAGCAAGAGAAATTTGATTTGGGTAAGTACCATTTTAATAACCAACAGCAAAAAAAGACCAGATAACAAACAGATAGCCTGCTTGCCTTTTGGGCCTACTTAAATTCGTATTAGAGATTACTGTGTGCTACAGGAAGGTTATGAAACCTGCAATGGAAAACATTTTGGCAAATGGCAAATTTGATTTTTAATTATTAGAAGCATTCAGGGTCAGTTTATAGATTCAGTTGTATCACTACACCCCTTGGACTATTCTGCTAATTTGTAACACATTCACAAGGCGAGAATGAAAGAATTAAAAGGAAAAAACCCAAATAAACCAAACCCACAACCCAAACAAATATCACTCAAACACTAGATACATAGAATTTTGGCTTCCCCATATTTTATTTAATTCTTAGATTTTACGGAAAGGCATGGTTTTTTTCTACAAAGAAAGTAGAAAAGCTTTCCATTGTAACTAGTAATGACTACTGAGCCTAGGAAAAAAAAGTCAAAATCCTGTGTATCTAATCATGGAAAGAAGAAGCATCATTCCTCTTAACAGGGACTTAGAGGGGTATACTATACAACATTACAGAAGACCACACTTTTGTCAGCCTTCAAGTGAATCTTAACAGTAAGCTTCAAATAGTTTTGGATGCAATTAAAATAAAAAATTATCAACTACTTAATCTTCTAAAGCTCACATCAGATTTATCAGCATTGAGCAGGAATTTCAGAACTCAATCTCCTGAAAAAACGAAAAATAATCTTTATTACAAAGGCTTTCTTTCAATAGGCAAGAAAGGAAATAATCTCATTCACAACTTTTCTGTTCACTAATTTAACTTTAGGCATTTATTAGAACAGTCTCTAACCTCACTCTGACAATGAAAAGGATCGACTTCCTTGAAGACGAAACAAAACCTGCCCTCAAACCCCTTGTGTCAGATTAGCTTTTTGACTTGCTGTTTTTCTCTGTTCACCAGGTGGCTAACTGAGGTAATAGTAACTCCCTGCTTTAGAAGTATGAGGGGATGGTGAGAGTCTGTAGTCATGTATTATACTAGCAAGAACTGGCTAAAATAACTCGGCACTGCTCAGGCAGCAATGATCTGGGCATTGGTCAGCGCTGGTGAGCAACTGCATTGTCCATCACTTGGTTTTCCTTATTTTATTTCTCTCTCTTTTCATTATCATCATTATTTTTGTTGTTATTATTAATTAATTTTACTTTATATAAATTGTTAAACTGTTCGTATCTCAACCCATGGGTTTTACCTTTTTCTGGTTCTCTTTCCCATACTACTGGGGATGGAGGAGGGGCAGTAAGCAATCAGCTGCATTGTACTTAAGTTGTCAGCTGGGGTTAAACAACAACACTGTACAAACATGAGATATTTTATAAAAAATTTAAAATAAAAATTAATTTTTCAAGGAAGTAACAGGGAATGAGAAAGGAATAAAGTAATAAAAAAAGAAAGGAAAAAATGAAGTTGCAAGTCATATGGCAGGCAATTCCCACAAAGTAGCAGTAACAAATACAAGATTTTGTTTTTATGAAAAATCAAAATACCTAGGCATTTGACACATCTCTCTAACTGCAAAAAAAGTCCTTACCCAGCATTCTGAATAACAAAGAGACAAGTATTTTAAACCCTGAAACAGAACACTGAAAGATTTTGTTGTTCTCTATCTGCTTCCTTATTCTGACTTGTTTCAAATACAATTCCCACTTTGTGTCTGGTGCCACTAACAGTTGTTCTGAATTGAAGTTAACCAAGTTACAGAAACGGTATTCCATAGATAATTCTTACTGGAAATTAAAAATATGAAAATATATACACAATTAAGGATTTTAATTACATGTCAGAAGAGTTCCTATTGGCACAATTTTTCAATTTGATTATTTGAGCATAAAAAGAAACAAAGTTGTCTTTGCAAGAAGAGCTTAAGGTCAAGAAACCAAGTCCAACTGCTAAAGGAGAAAACTTCGAATGTTTTCCAGCTATATTTGAATACTACAAACACCAAGCAATCAACAAAGTTGAGTCAGATGCAAAAAAATGACCTAAAAAACCCCAACTTGGTAATCTCGTCACTACTCTACCCATTGGGTGTTCAAAGCAAAGTATCGATTGCTGCTGACATATTGAATGAAAATGTCCAACAGCTGTAAAGGAGAATGTTAAAGCTATTATACAGTATTTTTAGCCAAGTTATAGTAACAATTTCCTCAACCTGGTATAAAAAGCCCACCTCAATACTCATCCCTCAATACAGAAGAACTGCTTGTGTTGATCAGTTTTCTTTTTTCAATTATGTGTGATTTTGAGCAAGTGGAAAGGTGTTATATGCACTTCTTTTCCTTCACAGATGGCATCTTTTTAAACACCTAAGTTGCAGGGATAATTCATGATATTTGGATAACCAACACACTGTCATATTAGAATCAAAGTTGCAACCAAAATAAGAAACAGAACTAGAAATAATGATGTGTTAGAAAGCCTGTGTTCTTTCACTCTGATTTTAGGATGAACACATTAACCTGTTCCATCTTCTGTTTTAAAGAAGACTGACATTGATTTTAATTGTAAGCTGTACTTAGCCAAAAACAATCCTATTTTTAATATACATTTGACTAATATATGGCCAGGCACATTTGTAATGAGACACCTTGTTGATGTTTCTGAACACGCTTTTTATACATATGCAAGCACGTTTCCTTTCTATAACAGCACAGTATCATGTATTAGGACACAAGATGGTGCCTATTTATTTCCCAGTACAATCAGTTTTATTTCCCACTTCAGGTGGAACCGAAAGTTGTGATCAGATATTAATCAAGTGCCATTATCTTGAAATAGGTCCTAAGGAAGAATATTTCTTAGGTCAATTTATGGCCTGTTGTAAAATCCTGTATCTGCTAAGAAATAAATTTACACACATAGTGCCCTCCTAATAAAGGCAGGGTATCCCTTTATTGTTGAGTGTCTGTGTTGTGCAGGCAGAAGGGACCTGCAGGGTTGGCCTCAGTGAGGTGGGGCCTGGGCTGCCCTGTACACATACAGCCATTTCCAGCCAGCTCCACTGGCTTGCCATCAGAGATAGTTGAGCTTGTCAGCTAAGACAGTAGTGTGGAACAGAAGTTTGCCTGCAGCCCTTGGAGAAGACCATGGAAAAGCAGGTTATCCCCCTGAAACCCACAGAGGACAGATATCCACACCTTTGGCCGTGCAAAAGCACACAATGGAGCAAGTTCCTGGTACAAGCTTCGTGTGACCTTCTGTCTTACCATCCTACACTAGTTCTAACTGGCAGTAAATTAAATAACTTTCCCCAAAGTCAAGTCTGCTTTGCCCATCATGGTAATTGGTAAGTGATCTCCCTGGTTTTAGCCTCATCCACAAGCTTTTCTCCTCTTTTCTCCCCATCTTGTTGAATACGGGGAGTGAGAGAGTGTCTGGGTGGGCATCCAGCAGCAAGCCAAAGTTAATCAACCTCAAGGATAAAACAAAAAATGAGATTGTGACAAGCCACTATTAACAGAAGGCTTTCTTTTAGATGTTTCTACTAGGAATCCAGATGATCTCAGAAGTTTTGGAAAAAGTCCTAGAAGATTATTTTGTCACACTAAGAGTCTGCCAAAGGCTCTAACTGCTATACACTATGAATAGCAAATGAACTATTTTGCAGCTTCACTTCTCAGCCTATCATCCTCTGGAAACCTTTATTTCCTGAAAATCTAAAACCACAACTTCAGAATTTTTCTTAGTTTTGTCCTGACCTAGTAATTTCTGTCCCCTTGCACAGACTAAGCCACATGCTCTCACAAACGCACACATTGCCCTGTGTTTTCACAGGGTTACAAGTCAAATTCTCTGGTAGCATGACAATGGGTATTCCTTTCCACACAGTCTTTTCTTCATTAATGCCCAAGCACTACAATTGTATGTGCTAGAAACATGGTGTCCATAGGGGTGTCCTTTCCCCTCTGAAATGAAGTATAGTTTTGTAAAGGAAACTAAAGCATCCATGCACTAAAATGGCTCAAAAGAAATACAAATTTTGACTACTTAGGACCACCAGTATAAAAGCAGAAATTTCTGACTTGGCCTAGCTTGCTTACACTATTTTGAGTTTCCTCAGGGCCACCAGCATCTTTTTGCATCCAACAAATGATGTCTAGATTAAACATTTCTAATTCTAACATATATACAATGATTGGGTTCTCAAGGTAGCAAACAAACATCAAGAATGTCAGGGAGAAAGAGACAGCAACTAGAAAAGCATCTTCCCTTTTCCTCAGCTTGTCATCATGTCCATCTTCCTCAGAATAGAAGCAGATGTAACACTATATAGAAGCCTAAAAGAAAAGGAGCTAATGTGTATGTCTCCAACAGTGATAGCCATAGGTTGTGGACTCAACCAAGGATTGTTGGTAATAACACACTGTGAGAAAGAACAGGATGTGGCTGGAGACGGCGGCCATACAGAGGTAGGACAGCACTTTTCTGGGACAAACACCCTTGTTCTGGCTCCTAGAGATAAGCACAGCACAGTCCAGCACACATGTAGAAATAATGTGGAGAAGTGCATGTGGACATGGACTGCAGCAGGGAGATCAAGACCACCAGAGACCCCTCTAAGCCCTCCAACCCATTTCCAGAAAGGTCTGGAAGAACAAACTGCACATGATAACTAACCTGTATAGAAAGGGAGTCACCTATTTTCCAAGCGGAGAAACCGACCCATAAACAGGTACTCCCACCAAGCCCAGGCAGCATCTCCAGGACCCTGGACATCCCATCAGCCCACTGCTGTGTGTTTATACTAGGAGGTCAGGGACTAACATTCCAATTTCCATGCCAAGTGTGTAACTCACTAAAAAACTCTGAAAGCTTTTGTGAACCCTCTGGCTTTTGTTGCTCCTTTTGACCACGAGCATCTTCAAATCCTGGGTACTCCTGTCCCCTTAAGGGTGGATGCCACACACTACTGCAACACTAATCAATATTATTAACACAAAGAAGTCAGAAACCTCACTTGAAATCCCTTCATTCTTCCTGGTGAAATGCATTTTTGTTGACCAACCTGTCTTCCTGGCAATAGCTTCCCTCAGTTTTTGCATTTGGATCCTATTTGCAATATTTTCTATCTCATCTGCCCCTATCTTTTCAAATTCAATGTTTTAAAAAAAAAAACTTTATTCTTACCAGAGTCACTGACAGATTCATAATCCTTCCAAACTGATCAACATAGTAGACATTATCCTGGTACCAGGAGTCAAGGTGAAGATAATTATACATGCCAAAAGCACGCATGTGGTCAAGGGTATATTGATCATCACGAAGCTGCACTTCTGCTACAGCTGGAGGGAGAAGAAAAAGACTATTTTAACAATTATGTATTTACAATTTAGTAATTTAAAATTCAAACTAATAATATAAAAACATTTCTTCCATTTTCATTCCATAGGTATGCTTTATTTGAAGAAAAATATATTATGTATACATAGTTTAAAATTTCACTATAAGCTTGGAAAGCAAGTCATCTGCCCTAAAGGCCACTGCAGCCATTTGCTTTGATTATGACATCACTATTACCATTTACAGTGGCCTATTGCGGTGGTTTGCCTTGGCTGAATGCCAGATGCTCACTAAAGCTACTCTATCACTTCCCTCCTCAGCTGGACAGGGGAGAGAAAACATAAGGCTCATGAGGGAAGATGAGCACAGGGAGACATCGCTCACTGTCACAGGCAAAGCAGACTCAACCTGGGGAAATTAGTTTAATTTACTGCCAATCAGACTAGGGTAATGAGAAGTAAAACCAAATCTTAAAACACATTCCCCTCCAACCCTCCCTTCTTCCTGGGTTCAACTTCACTCCCACTGGTCTCTCCCTCCTCCCCCTTCCAGTGGCACATGAGACAGGAATGGAGTTGAGATCAGTTCATCACACCGCTCTGCTTCTCCTTCCTCCTCATTCTCTTCCCCTGCTCCAGTATGGAGTTCTTTCCACAGGAGACAATCCTTCACGAGCTTCTCTAAGATGAGTCCTTCCCACAGGCTGCAGTTCTTCACAAACTGCTCCAGAGTGGCTCCCTCCCACAGGTCACAGTCCTTCAGGAAAGACTGCACCGGGGGGGTGCCCAACGCGGTCACAAGTCTTGCCAGCAAACCTGTTCCGGTGTGGACTCCTCTCCCCAGGAATTCACAGGTGCTACCAGGAACCTGCTCCAGCCTGGGCTTTCCATGCCATCACAGCTTCAGTCAGGTGCATCCACCTGCTCCGGCATGGGGTCCTTCACAGGCTGCAGGTGGATCTCTGCTCCCCCATGGACCTCCATGGGCTGCAGGGGAACAACCTGTCTCACCATGCTCTTCACCACAGGCTGCAGGGGACTCTCTGCTCTGGCACCAGGAGCACCTCCTTCCGCTCCTTCCTCACTGACCTTGGTGTCTGCAGAGTGGTTTCTCTCACACAGTCTCACTCCTCTCTCTGGCTGCAGTTCTGGTACAGCAACTTTTTACCGTTCTCCAGTATATTACCCCAGAGATGCTACCTCCATGGCTGATGGGCTCAGCCTTGGCCAGCATCTGGTCCATCTCGGAGCCAGCGGGGATTGGCTCTGTCAGACATGGGGGAAGCTTCCAGCAGCTTCCCACAGAAGCCACCCCTTGTAGCCCCCTGCCACCAAAACCCTGCCATGCAAACCCAATACACCTCCACCCTGTCTCTCACCAGCATGAGCTGAGGTCCAACTTACCAATAACCCTCACAAGATGAAACACGCATCTACACACATGCAACAGCAATATCAAACCTACTTTGCATTACAGTAAGGGGAAAAAAGTCTGCTTTGTAGTAACTCTAGGAAAACAGCAGCCAAAAGAAATACTCCATATAACTACATGGATTTCATAGTCTTAAATTTTTAACTAATCTATCAACACTTGAAAGGCAAAAGATTAAAACACTACAAAGCAGAATTAGTTCACAATAATTACAAAAAAAAAAAAACCAGAAACAAAAGCACAAAACAAAACAACAACAAAAATCAAAAGCAAACAAACAACAACCCCCCACCATGATTTTAGCACTCTCATTAAGGCTGAAATTTTCAGAAATGTCCAAGATATCATCAAAATTTCAGACTAAGTTTTTCTAATTGAAAGAGGCTGCAAAGAATGGCTGTTCAGTTGAATAGTACCTTCTTCAAGGCAAGAAGCATACTACCTACACTCATCCACTTGAGCAAGATTTTTCCAAATAGAAGACATCTACTCAGCTACCAGTAATCAGAACTGGATTATCTGTCAAAGACTAACCAGGTTTTTACTTAAATTAGGTGCAGCTTTTTTCTTCTATTCCGTATTTATACAGAGATGAAGCAGCTGTAGACCAAACATCTCAAAATACATTAGCAGAGGTCTCATCCATCCTTCTGTACATAGTCTCAGATAGACCAGAATTCCATTTCATTCTCCAGTACAGGCAACCCAGGATTCTTAGCTTTCCTACAGGGAACTTACCTTGAACTTCACACAAGAAAAATCCTTTAGAAAGTTACAAGTAAACTCTGTCAGTTCATGATGATTAGCACTCAAGCCCAGAGTATGGCAAAAGCACCTCAAGGCTAATCCTTCTCATAGCAGCAGTTCACAGTTATTTTAGTCCCTAATCTTTCAACTTCTACTTTCTCCCCTTTTCTGCTCAGAAACAGAGCAAATCTATTTCCAGTATTTCACTTCCATCCCTCCCCAAACAGGGGCCATTCAAAACTCTGTGCAGCAGCACTCAGATTTCTTACTCTTCTTTAGCATCTACTTAAACCCTACTGCAGCAGAAGTCATTTACTCTGTCAGAACACCAATTCTGCAAAAACCAGTTCACTTGGGAGTGCCATCAGTGCCTCTGCACAGCTATCACAGACTCAACAACCAGAGAGTCACTATATGGCTCAGAGCAGACCCCATTAGAGACACTGGCCATTATCATAAAAGTGGCTTTAGGAAACTATGCAAGACTATACTGCCTGATTAATAAAAAATCCAGTCATACTATACAAAACACTTGCAAAATGACAGCATAATTAGCAATTAGTCTCCTAATCACTGTTGATATTTGCAAACCAGCAGTTTTAATTCCACCCAGATCAAATCATTATTCATATTCACCACACAGGAGGGATTTCCGTACCTCTGCAATTAATAAATTACTGTTCCACAAGCTATGGCCCTTCAAAAAAAGCTAGAATATCAACAAAGGAGTGAGAAGAATATACACCTGTCTTAATGGCAAGGACTGCTACCCATTCCAATTCCTACTTTAATTAATTAGAATATTTTACCATAAATAACACTGTAAAAAAAATAGAATATATTGTGAAAATGCATTTTAAAGCTGTTTGTGTAACCAAGCTTTATCACAGAGGTATTTTTTCCCAACACAACAAGAGATGACATGAATATTTTCTAAACAATTAAAGACCAAACCAAATATAATCCAGGATAATTATTTTCAGTGAAACCAAGCACTTACCATCTACTTCCTGTATAGCTGATCTTATGAAATTAGAATATACATGTAGAAACATGTAAAGATTTTTTAGCACAAAAACCCTAAAATGGTAAGGCTTCCTTTCTCCACTTCTTCCTCCCCACTCCCCTAGTTATGTTGCTCCTGTCAGAACTGTAACTAAACAAACAGGAAAAATACTCCAAACCAGATTATTCCTAAAGTAAAGGTATATAACTTTTCAAGAAAATTCTTGGAACAATAAACTATTGATTAGCTGATTGTAAGGTGATAAGCTTTATAAAATCTGGAAGAACATGAATTCTCTATCCTTGATTTTTCTAGACTGTAGTTCTGATAAGCCCTGAATAATACAGGGAGTCAGGAATAGGAGATCCAAATCCCTTGTGTTATTGGAATATGTAATTAATTCCACATAAACAGAAGTCAGAAACTATACAATTCATAGGTGATTTTAAACCAGGAAATCTAACAAATGTGTACTGTCTTGTCATGAAACACTTCAAATGAGGGAACCAATGGCTTTCAGAATGTAACATACATATGTGTAGCCCTGCCAAGATGAAGCAATTATAGAACTGTAGGTTATGGGGTTCTGGGGTCCAGTCGGGACGGCCGGACGTAGACGGTGACGGATGGAGACGAGAGATCTCTATAGACAGGTCTTGGGACACAGTCGGTTTATTGTAAAGGGCGTGGGTATTGGGGCACTGCTCAGAGCTGGTAGACTCAGCTCTGAGCAGGCCCAAGAGAGCAAGAGAGTGAACGGGTGAGAGAGAGAGAGTAAGAGCAAGAGCAAGAGTAGAAGTGGAAGAAGAGCAGGAGTAAGGAAAGGAATGGAAGTGAGAATGTCTGAAGTCCTGGTTACAATACAATAAATCATCTTCTGTACTGAATATTCTAATTGTCACTAACCAATCTAATACAAGATACAAATCCTATAGCATTTACATACAGCCTATAAGAGTTCTTATATTACCATAGAGTGTTACATCTTAACTTCTAAAAACTACTCTTTGGACCCCTTCTGCTGAGCTAGTAGGGTCTGCTCTGACCCTTGGACCTGCCTGCAATCAGAGGGTATTGTTCAATCAAGAGGGGATTACTTCAGTGGCCATACCATTGTTTTCTAGTTGTTCAGTAACTAAGACTTGGTATTTCAAAAGTGGCTTTCATTTCGATGTTGCCTGTAGTTTTCATATTCCCAAAATCTTTTGTCAGGCAATCATATTTACAAGGCTTTCTTGTTTCATCTTCCCCAACATAGAACCCATTCTATTCTCCATTAATTGAAACCCATACTGTGATCAAGTGAAATCTGTGCACAGTTGCCATCTGCTATGACATACCATGTGCTTAGATAGTTTATAGAAGATTCTATACTAGGGTGAAATTCATTCCTTCCCTTCTACAGCCTTCAAGATTCAAGGTTTCTTGATGGTCCTTCAAAAAAAAAGAGAAAACCAATAGAGCTGAGTGCTAAAAAATAAAGGACAAAAGAGAAAAGAAGTGGAGACTTTTAATAAAGTAAATTCAGAGAAAGGTAACTTACTATAAATGGAGAAGAAATACTTCAATCAGATCATCACCTTATTCAGTCTCACAGTTACACACTCTTATGCGTTTTTATTTTGTTGTTCAGTCAGGATTTTTTTCTGATTTGTTGTTGTTTGGTTTGGGTTTGTTTTGTTTCAAGGTTTTTATTTGGAGGGTTTTGGTGGTTTTTTATTTTGTTTATGTGATTTTTGAGAGTCAGACTAATTCACAAGTCTCAATGGGTTCACTAGTCTGTTTGGGTTCAATTAAGAAGCAGCAGTTAATGGCAGCTATTCAACAGAACAACGTGGTCTTTATCAAATTTCTGATAAATACACCTGCATCAAGAAAACTCAGAAACATGGATTCATACACTGTCATTCATACCAGAAAAGAAAGCAAATATACAGAATGCATAAATTAAATCTCAGTTTTCAATATTATTTCCCAACAACCCTAGTTAGGTGGGATATTTTGGACTAGTACAAAGAAAACTGTACTACTTTTCTAGAATTGTATTTATCTCTACTAGTTCCATGCTTACAAAGAGTAATTTGACTCAAAATAATTTAAACATAGTTAAAGATTTTTCCTCACAATGCTTTACTTGAAAGCAAAAGCACTAAATACAAAGTAATCCATAATAATCAACAGAAGATAGTTAACTGTTACAATAAGATCCCTAGCTGATTATTATTACAATTATTAGTCTCCAATGCAAAAAAAAAAAAAAAATCTCCTCTGAATAAAGAACACTATCAAGGAACTTATACTTTAAATGAATAGAGAAGTCTTACATCTGCCATCAAACACTACGAAGCAGAACTGGGGTGAAAAAAAAAAGAAAGAGAAAAAAAGGGTGAGGAACAACCCCCCAAAAGCCCCTCCATTTTTAGATGTTTTCCTGAATACTCCAAAGCAACTTTAAAAAACTGCAAAATATGCAAAGTAATTACACCAGCATATTTTGTGGCATCAAATACTATATGCTTGTATGTCATGCCTTGTTTTGCAGTGCCACCCAGTGGAAGCAATTTTGTATTTCAGATACACTGATCTACTAGTGGAAGAGGTAATTTATTTTCTAGTATCAGCATTCAAAGATCCTTCTAACCCTGCATTAATGCTTTTTCTTCTAATTATAAAAAATATGTTCTTATTTTTAAAGGCAGCATCATCTTGTTGTTGTTAACATGTGCCTGAGACCTAAACTTTTATGAACTACAGCTGCAAATGTCTCTAAAAGCTCACAATTTCTTACTATTTCCCATACATTACTTTAAATTTATTTTTATATTTAATTTTTCAAATGCAAATGGAAAATGTAAATGAAAATCTCTGTAAAAGTTTGAAACACTAGTGCCTTTTGCTCCATAAAGAGTCACAAACATGTTTTTTTTCCATGTACCACTACTAATGGGCAACTTTTCACTGAAGTACAGACCTTCTAAACAGGATGCATTACCACCATTTTTCAAATAAAGTGATAAAACTCATAAATGCTCATGATCAAAGGAATGCATTCTCTGCATATTGCCCTGGCTTGCAACAGCAGCTCATGTCTGAGCAAATGTCTAGTCTGCCTTCCAGCTGTAGCTATATTGAAAACATCCACTACTACATCATAGATACAGTGGTCCTGCCATATAGACAAGGTAGAGAGGAAAGGGATCAGGGACATCTGTATCTGAATAAATTCTAAGCCTCTGGAAAGAAAAAGGAATTAAGAGACATCTGACCAGTAAACAGCAAAGGTCTCAATCCTTTAAAAATGTTGTGCAACTTGGACATGTTCATTGTTGGAGACAAGGATTTGCCCCACAATCTCTGTTTTGGACTCTCCTGAGATCAGATATGGGCAGAAAAGACAACCATAAACAAAATGCTCTTTTGTCCCTCCTAAAGGTTCAGTGATCAAAAAAAAAAAAAAAAAAAAAGGCAAAATTCAGTGCAAGGGAAACATTTGAAAATAAGTTATGGAAAGAAACTAAAAAAAGTAAGGAGAAGGGCAAAATTTATGATGAAGAGCTAGGAACTAAAGGCATAATAATGTAGGACTCATTACTAGTTGAAATATATTACCAGGATGAGAGATGAGAAAACAAATGACTGTGAGAGTTTAGCATTAACTAGGACAGAATGCGTTGGAATAAGAAAGAAATAAAAGAAGAACATGCAAATCATAGTATTTAAAAGAAAAGGGAAGGTATCATATTTCCCCCATTCTTCTTCACTGTGACCATACATTTTAAGCAATTTACAAGGAAATCACCTTCTATCACAGATCTAATAAATATTTTTTGAAAAATTATTTCTTTGTCAGTTGCACATCTGACCACAGCAAATTCCTGGCAACCACAGTCAAGCAGTTGAAGCATATTAGAACTGAACACTAAGTTTTACACGATGGTCAGAAAATGAAGCTCGCTGTAGTCCTCAGGAGCATGACAACCACCACACATTGTCACACAACACCATGTGCTGCTATCCGCCTGCTCCAGTGGCAGAAGACTGCATCAATTCCACAGGGCAATTTTTCTGGTCATTTTATTTTATAGTTAGCAGTGAAATCCATAAAAATAGATAAATATAAAAACAGAGATAAAAATATTGAGACAAGACTGATACTCTAAAGTTCACTATGCAAGTTTGTAATAACACTGCATAAATACTTCAACTACAGCTGAGCTAAAACTCAGTTCTACTTAGGAATAAGCACCTATTTATTTTTATTGTCATGTATTCCAAGTACTCTAAAACTCACATATTTATCTTAACTGCCACCAAATTTGGGATGCCAAACAGGCAGAACTATAAATCTCAGGTCATTTGAAACAAACACTCATTTTCAACACTCATTTTCAACAAATTCAACAGCCTTTTTACATTAATCTTCCAGATTCTACTATGATATTTTTGCAAGCAATTGTGAAAAAAATCAGAAATAATTATGCTGACAGTGTTCCTAAACATTTGACATTTTTTCAGCTATTGCACTCAGTCCCACTTTGACGAAATCAAATCAAATTCTTCACACAGTGACAAATATTATTTTAATAATCAAAAAACTACCAAGCTCTTCATTATGTTCCAGAGGCTTTGAATGTGCACACAAGTGTGCTGAAAAGCAGAAGTTCTTGGCCTTCCCACAAAATATTGGTTTCTTCTCCCATGCAGTAATTTGAAAAAGCCCCAGCCTTCACACCCATCCACAGTCTCTACGACTCACCTCATTATTCCTGTACAAAACAGAAATCAAGTTTTGGAAGGATACCCTAAATCTAACACACATGTAGAGTACTGACACTGAGAAATACAAAAAGTCAGGTACAGAACACCTCTGCACTGTGAGGAAACTGCCTGGAAGGAAGCAAAAGAAAACCAGCAACGCGAAAGAGGCAGCTGTACAGCCTAAGAGCAGCCTGAAAATAAAATGTCTGGAAGACAGATCTAAGGCCTGATATGTTTCCTGTTATTAATTCCAAAACACAGTAACAACAATAAAAGCTTTCCACTCTCCAGAGGACCAGTATTTGTATGCGCACACAGAACAGAACAAGTGAGTTAGTAGTAGCGACTCTGTAGGACAGTTGAGTGGTTAGACTGAAATGAGTCAGGGTCTTTGCGCTGTGAGAAGTGGGGAAAGAAAAGAACACAGTCACACATACCAATCCTGTATCACACGTGTTGGGGTTTTAGTTTAGTCCTATTTTTTTTTCTGTTAAAGGAATTTTCCCCTATACATGTTGCTAGGGGAACAAATGGCTGAGTCCATAAGGAAAACAAAGGACCTGGCTGCTCTTTTTGTTTCACCTGGGGGTGTGGGCAGTTGGGTCTCCGAGTTCAGAGAGAGAGGAAGCTGTTTTTCCTACTGCCGCTTTTCTTTCTGCTGGAGAAAACACCAGGATCCCAAGCCTGCCTTCCCCGCCGGGAGCCCGGCCGTGGCCGCCCTGCCCCGCTGCTGCTTCGAGCCTTCGCTGCGTTGTAGCCGTGCTAACCCTGCCTGCCCAGACCTCCGGGGGGGGTTCCCCGTTTGGATACATCTCCTCTGCCATCTGGGATTTGTGCTCGTCCCTGCCGCTCCAGCCTGCCCTTCCAGCCTGCTGTTCCCGAGGGTCCGGCCGGACACCGGGATCGGCTGCCCAGGGGTTTGTGAAGCCTTTGTTCCATCCCTTCCCGGGATCCCAGGGCACCAGAGCCGCGGGTTTCCCGCGCTCGCTCCGGAGCGCCCCCTGCAGCCGCGGGGGAACCATCGCACCTGCCCTGCTCACCGGGAGCCGCCAGCGCCCCTGCCGGCTGCGAGCGGAACTGCACCCGAGGGGAAAGGGCCCGACAGCCGAGAAGGCTGGGACTGGGTTTGTGATTGTTCGCTGTTACTGCCACAGTTATTGCTGTTTGTTTGACTGGTATATATATAATAGTAAAGAACTGTTATTCCTATTTCCCACATCTTTGCCTAAAAGCCCCCTTGATTTCAAAATTATAATAACTCGGAGGGAAGGGGGGTTGCATCTGCCATTGCAAGGGAGGCTTCTGCCTTCCTTAGCAGACACCTGTCTTTCAAACCAAGACAACACGAGTTCCTGTAATTGTTATGTAAAATATGTGAATGGACAAGAACTGAGAAGATCCATCTCTCCATTAGCAACTCCACTGTTCATGTACTCTAATGAAAATCTGTACTCCTCACCTACTTAGAACAGGTGCACAACTGACTATCCAGGAACCACAGAGGTAGCTTGACCATAGGCAGAACAGGAAATAAGGCAGTAATTAAGGCACTGCACCTATGCTACACATCTCTGTACATCTCTGACACAACTGCAGCACTCTCGTAACACGCACCCACTCACCTGCACTTGGACTGTCTTTTGAAAGGTGACACCTAAAGCAGTCTTACAGTAAAAATGTTATTCTTGTTAAATTTTCCAGTCCTGCCATAGATACACTGACAGTCTAATTCATTTGACCTTCAATACAAAATTTATCGAAAAACTTCCTTCTTACTGCTGACAATTCAGCATGGCAAACATACCTTTCTGATCCACTACAAATACAATGTATTGTACACAAAACTAAAGTAACATATAATGGGTAACTTTGTAGACAGGTATATCGTTCAGTAAATATACCGAGACAGAGATTACACAAATTGTGTAATTACAAACTGTATTTACTGTCTCAGCTTTACAAAAAAACCCCAAACTAATTCATCCACCTTACAAAAAGACCTGAATTTCACAAATCGGTAAACGTAGGGTACTGAGAGATTTCAGGGCATGGCTAAGACTGTAGGCACATATCCAACAGGACTTTGTGCTAATGTACTCCTCATGTACATTAATTAGCCTGTTAATGGAGCAGCATCTCAAACACTAATGATGCTTGGCAGAGAAAGCAGGGCATGGAATGCATGGCCTGAAGATCCACCTCTGAACTGCGGGCAGAGTAAGAAAGAAAAACAGCTGATTTGCTGAAGTTTGTATAAGATGTTGATTTACTATGTATTTCTCTAAATCGCATGTGCTCCCTTCACACTCCGCTTTGGACTACCTCAGCTGGTAACCTGGCCTCACCTCGCCTGCACAAGCAGGCGATTTAGGACACAGATTTAGGACACAGGTTTCCTTACTCATTTGGGAACTAAGCGCACCAGGGGCAGACAGCTACAAGGCAGAGGTCTGACAAGTCGGAGACCTCTGTCCACCATGAAGCCACCTGGGGGGGAGGACGACGGACGTCCCTGGCCAACTGCAGCAATCATAATGAGAAAAGCCAAGACGAAGCGCTCGGTCTCTGAAACGCCCGCCGCTCGAGAGGCGCGGGAGTTCCGCTGCTGCGGGCCGGGCTGTCCCCAGCTCGGGGCACCCTGCACTGAGGGCCGCTGCCCGGCCGCGGAGCACCGCGAAGGGACGAAGGGAAACGCTGGGGGATGCGTCCCCCCCGCGCTGCCCAAGGGATGCCCGGCGGGATCAGCCCCGCGCCGCGCCCGCTCCTCACCCGCGTCCAGCCCCAGCTGGTAGCAGGCCAGCGGCTCCAGAGACAGCTTGTATCCCTCGAACTTGGGGTCCAGGAGCAGGCGCTTGGCCTGCAGGGAGCAGTGGGCGGCGCCCGCCATCCCACAGCTCCGGGAAAACTTCGGGAACCGCCGGCAACTCCACGGGCCCTCGGGGAACGCGCGGCAGCGGCCGCGGAGCACCAAGGGAAGAGGGTGCGCGGGCGCCCGGCCGCCGGAGTACGTGCTGGGAGTTGTAGTCCGGGCCCGGAGGCAGCCGTGGGACCGGGGCGCGCCGGGAGCTGTAGTCGCCGAGCCCGGACTACGTTTCCCGGCGGAGCCCGCGCGCAGGAGCGGTGGGGCGGGCGGCGCGTGGCGCGTCTTGCCGGCGGCTCCGCCTCCTGCTGCACGGACCGGCGGCGCTGCGGCGGGCGGTGAGCCGGGAGCGAGCCGGGAGCGAACCAGGTCGGACTTTCCCTTCCTTTCCCCGCGCCGCTCCCTCGCTCCAGGGGCGCCGCTGGGCGGGCCGAGCGCCGGAGGCGCCGGGCGGGAGGGCCGGGCTGCGGAGAGGCCGCGCCCGGCGAGGGTGGGCCGCGCCCGCGCAGGCGGCCCGGCGAACTGCCGGTGCCCCGGCACTCGAGCAGCCGGGCGGGTGCTGTACCGAGCTCGTCCCCTGAACCGGTCACACACTGGTGCTCCGGTCATTAACCACGGGCATGTGTCAGCGAACAGAACACTGCATGTCATTCTGTTTTGGTGACTTTTTTTTGTTGTGCGAATGATACCAGCACTTGTCGAAACTCTCTTCTGCTCTGGGTAGGTTTGTGGAAAACCTAGATTTCCAACATGAATAAAGATGCCCAGATGAGAGCAACCATTAACCAAAAGCTAATAGAAACAGGAGAGCGAGAACGGTAAGTTGACTTCCTACTCCATCCCGGTGAGAGGCTTTAAATACATCAAAACTGCACTACACCTAGTGATGCCATGAAGATTTTTTGCCTTTTCTTTTATACCCCTGTTATACCTTTTTACAACTTCTGTATTCTTAGTGCTTTTTGCCTACATTCTTGGACTTGTTTGTCAAGCTAAGAGGCTAAACATTTTAGAAGCTTTGTAGGTAGGTGTTAGTGTGCCCCAGACCCCAAGGTCCTCTCCAGAACATATTCTGTAAACCAAGATAGAACCATCCAGGAGAAGGCTCCTTGGGGAGGGGGGCTCACTTGAGCCTCTCACTGGGGAATCTTTGATAGATGTGCTAATTAGTAAAACCTATAATGTTATACCAGATCTTTTGGGGTAAGCATTTTGGCAGGGTGTATTTCGATGCATATGACCTAGGCATGTGCACCTAAAGATCCTTAAAATAAATACCAAGGTAAAATCTCTTTTCCCCTTCTAACCGTGTTTGACTCTTGATTTTAAGACCAAGAAAAGGCATCACTAGAAGTAAAGTAAACTCAACTCTAAATTCTTTAAATGCTTGCACATGAAAGTCTTGAGTGTTATACAAAACTATTTTTAAAAATGCCTTTTGAACAGTTTTGTTTTAGTTTTACAACTATAAAGAGATGGTGGGGAGTGACTGGCTTATGAACTCTAAAACTTTCTCTTATTCAGGTATTTTGTGTTGAAATGCCCTAGGTTCATGTAAGAATCATCATTCCATGCAGTTTGTTGCAGTTAAGTCTTGTTATTTCCTGATAAGGAGAATGAAACAAAACTTTCCTTTCTGCTTTTAAGTTTTTCTTGTGTTTCTAGCTCTTCGCTTGTTAGGTAAAGCAACACACAGTAGAATACATAAAACAGCACTTGTACAAGTCATTGTAGAGATCCCAATACAGACAAACAAGTAAATTGCACAATATTTTTGGTGTTTTGGTGTCTCTTTAGTCTGTTTTATTGACATTGTATTCACATATCACTAGAGTGCTTGTGCCATTTCCCTCATCATTGTTTCACTGTGCTTGTAACACCATGCACCAGAAGCTTCATTTTTAAAGGCCTGTATGGCAATTTTTTTTCCTGGGTCATAGCCTTGTACCTGGTGTAACCTTTTGTAGCCTGATGTGGTATCTCTGCTCTACATCTTTCCTGGCTGTGACCATCCCCTTGGAGATTGCACAGAGCTTCAGCAAAGCAAGCAATTTCTTGAAATGGTATTGAGATCTATTTTATCCTAATTTAAGAGTTGGAAGGGTTTTATCAGGATGTCAAAAGCTCTCTTACAAACAAGCTTTATCAGAGCTGTACTATGATCAGAGGCAGAGCACTTGGATTTCTTGAATTGAGAAATATCTAGAAGCAGCCAATGTCACCTGTATTCTTACTCTGCTTTTTGTCATCAGTTCATCTGCCCTCTACACAATTCACTGAGTAAAAGGGATTAGACCTGCACAGTTCAGCCTCTTGCTGCAGTCATTTCATTCATAAAAACAGGGTTTTGCTAGAGTTATTTAGGATAGTACAGTATAGGCAGGAGAAAACAGTAAAAATATTAAAGTTATTTATCATATTTTTACTTTCATTTTCCCTTCTTCTGTTTTTTAGTACTAATTTTCATTTTTTTAGCTAACTTTCAATATTCTATTTTGATATATGGAGTAGATGCTTCATTATGGCAGATTTTGTCTTCTCCATTAATGCCTGAATCCTTGTTGCTTAAGCTTACATAGCTAACCATGCTTAGGAAGATAAGATATAGGATCCCTTCATTTTCACCCAAAACAAGGTAATGTGTAACTGGGAAGATAAACCTGCAGTTGAGTAGTGCAAAATTCATGTTTCTGAAAGGTGAGCGGGAAGGTTTTACTTATTTTGAAGACCTGGTATCAGGTGAAATACTCCAACTTAGAAAGTTTGCATACATCTGCTACCAGAATAGACTCAGTCAGGTTGAGTAATTCAAGGGCTTCTACCTTTTTTCAGTGGCTGCAGCATCAACACTGCCTGAGCAATTCTGTGGGTTAGCTCCTGAGGCACCAAATCCTCATAGTCCAATATGGTGAACTAAAATTGGAACTCATTTGGGTTTGGATTCACCTGATGTTCAGCCATTTCTGCTGCTGGTCTGGGAGCTCTTGGGTAGTAATTATAGGTTTAACTTTCACACTGGAGCATATTTAAGCTGTCAGGAATGTTTGCTGTTCTAACAAGTTGTATATTGTCTTAACAGCCTTAAAGAGTTGCTGAGAGCCAAGTTAATTGAATGTGGCTGGAAGGATCAGTTGAAGGCACATTGCAAAGGTAACAGTGGTCAATTAATTAATATCCTTTGTAGTCAGCTGAGACTCTGGCCAAATAAAAGTCCCAGATGAAGGCTTTACTGCCAGTTTAAACAAGACGCAGGCAAGAGGAAAGTATCCCTGGCAACTGGGTTTGCGTGCAAGGAAGCATCTTGCTGTCTTGGCAAAAAAAATCTTTAAAGAACTCTGATCTGAACCTTATTAAGCTTCTCAGACAAGTATAGGAATTGATTCCCTAAATATTTATGATGATAACAGCTTTTTGTTTTGAGAGTGATGACTGTTGCTACAGGAGAAGAAAAAAGACAAAGGAGAATTGAACAAATACAGTGGTGTGCAACTTAAAACCTTTAAACTTGGAGAACTTTGTTATCTGCATATGGGAGAGAAAGAAGTGCCTTTGTACTCTTTCTGAATACAGTTCTTGAAATTAAGGTCATCTCCTTAGAGGAGAGAAAACAAGCAGATGAACATCTGAATACCCAAATCTTTAGCGTTAAGTGTTTGGCATTGCTGGAATTAAATGACTTATAAATTGTATGAAACTGTTATGAATAGTACTTAAGCATCCAGAAATATTGCTGCATGATGAAATTTCCTTAAAGCAAGTAACAAATCCCTTGAGCTTTTGCTTAAATTCTGCTTTTGTCTCTTGTGCCTGGAAATTCAATATTCCACTACAAGTGTGTAGGGAACTACACTACAAGTGTGTATTCCACTACAAGTGTAGGGCTGAGTGTGTTAAATTGTTTTCATAGCTTGATTTGCAAAGAAGCCTGAAAAGATTAATGTTTGCCATTGTCCACCTAATGGCACTGCCAGAGATCACCCATTTCAGTACTACAGAAAACAAGAGGGGTGTTTATCTGCCTTCTTAACCACACACTTCATACTCTGCTATAGTAAAGTTACGGAAAATTATTTGGTTTACATTAGTACTTTGGACTGTAACTGCAGTTGCTGAGACTGAAAAATACTCTGAAAAATAAGTTTATTTGTCTGTGTTAAGAGCATAATAACCTCCAAAAGGAAGGACAGAGAGACATGCAGCTCCTAGAACAGGTCCAGCAGAGGGTGACAAAGATGCATAAGGGATTGGAGCATCTCCTCTTAACGAGGAAAGACAGAGGGAGCTGGGCCTGTTCAGCCTTGAGAAGAGATGACTGAGGGGGGCCTCGTCAATATCTATCAGTATCTGAAGGGAGTGTGTCAGAGGATGGATCCAGGCTCTTCTTGGTGGTGCCAAGCAATAGGACAAGAGGCAACGGGCAGAAACTCAGGAAGTTTCTCTTGAACATGAGGAAGAACTTCTTTACTGTGCAGTGACCATGAACTAGAACAGATTGCCCAGAGGTTGTGGAGTCTCCTTCACTGGAGATAGTCAAGAACTATCTGGATGCAATCCTGTGCCATGTGCTCTGGGATGACCCTGCTTGAGCAGGGAAGTTGGACCAGATGAGCCACTGTGCTCCCTTCCAACCTGATGCATTCTGTGATCTAGGGAGTAGGGGTGGGCGTTTGGGGTTTTTTTTTGTTTGTTTGTTTCTACAAATAGTTCATGTGATGTCAGTTCAGAAAACATATTTAGTGTCTTGGGGACAATCAATCCTAGGTACTGACATACAGTTAAAAACATTTATGTTTAAACAATATTTTAAGTTCATGCTCTACTGTATTGAGATTACTTCTCAGCTTTGACTTTGCACTTTTCAGTAGTGTGCAAGGCACAATAAGTGAACAATTGTTTAAATACTGATGTGTATTAAAAATAACCTTTATTTTGCTATATTACTGGTTATTTTTTTTAATGTGTATTCCTTTCTTTCTGACATACTTTTTGACTTGGCTGAAATATGTACAGAAATCTTGTTTAAACCAATTGGAAGAAGAGTAAGGATTTACTGTGCTCTTCCTTGTTGTATGTTCCAAAGTTTTTTCCCAGTTGCACCTTTCTTAGGACTGTATAAATAATGTGTTTTAAGAGAGAAGTGAGCCAACTGTGAACTGCTCCAACACTCCAGTAATAGGCACATCTGGTAATGCTCAGATGACATAAAACATTTTCATGTTTGTTTTTAAAATATAAGCTGATCAAGATGCATCAGCAGTGACAAGTTCCCATCCTTAAACCTATGGCATGAGTGAGAGACTAAAATCCACTGTACAATGCAGTAGGTACTGAGCTAATAACCTATATTTAGGTCCCATGCTCTTCATGTTCTCCCATGACTATGTAGGCAGGTTTTGTCTCTTAATCACCAGCACAGGTTTCGTCATCTTATGAATGGATTAAAAGACTTAAAATATCGGTCTTGGTCTTCCCCAGATGTCATTAAAGAAAAAGGATTAGAACATGTTACTGTTGATGATTTGGTGGCAGAAATCACTCCCAAAGGCAGAGGTAAGAAAATACAAATGTGGATGTAATACTACATCTATAAACATACCTACCTCTATTTCATTAATATTTTGAAAGCAGCATCATGAACTTGCCTGTGTTGGATTCAAGGAAACATGTTAATAGCTTGATATAAACTACAAATAAAACATGCAAATTTGTATTGCGTAGCAGCCTTCAGAGTATTTTTGCAGATTACATTATTTAGTCATGTCTATATTCATTTTTATAATTGACTTAATGGTCCCAAGTTGTGTGTGCAACACAGATGTTTTAAAATTCAAAATCTTTTAAGATGGAAAATCAGAACTAACAGTGTAATGGGAATGGGAAGAGTAAAGGACATAGCATACAGATACAAAAAAAATTGAATCACTTAAGGAAACTGCAGTCCTCTTTATATTGTTCCTCTTGGGCTCTCTAGCAGGCTTTGATGTTAGTGGTAGTAACTTCATTAAGTTCTAAATAAAAATAGGCCTTCAAAATAGCTTGCTGGAGACCCTTACTTAGAGGCCAGGGTTGGGATTTTTTTTTTGTCTTAAATTTGCGAAGAAAAAAGGTAGGATAATCACACTTCTTCTGGTGATTATATCCTGTTTCCTGTTGAATAATCCTTTTCCTCAAACTTTCCAATTTTCTGGATGAATAGGCAAAAAAACCTACCAATAACAACATTGTTCTCAATAGATCCCAATTTTAGTCTATTTTAAATGGGAAAAGTATAGATGTGCTATAGGAAAATTAAGTATTTTCAGTTACTTTAGGTATTAACGGAATTGCAACAATGAAAGAATAGAAGTAGCTGTTGTAAAAGTATGGTATTAGCATACTTCTTGTTTTGTCTTTTTTTACTTCTTACTTTCTTATTTGTGTTTCAGCTTTGGTACCAGACAGTGTAAAGAAAGAACTCTTGCAAAGAATAAGAACCTTCCTTGCTCAGCATGCCAGTCTTTAACTTTGACATTCATCTGGGGTACAGTGTTTCTGCATTACATCAGTCATGTCAGGATTGGAATGCAGTTTACATACTTAAGGATGGAAAATCATTACTTTTTCTTTGCACTGCATTGATTTCTTAAACTTGGTGTTATTTTAATAAAAAATTTTGTGGACTCATGGTTCTAAGGTGCTTCTATCTCTCAGTGGACTGTAATGTGGTGTCACCTGTTCCAGTTTTTAATAATCCGTAACTTTATACAACTGTGAAACCTTGCAAAGGTTTTCAGAAAAGAAGCACAATTAACAAGTGTGTTGACCAGAAATGCAGAAAACAATTTAAAAAAATGTGGAAAATGGGATATGATGTACTGCTGAGCATATCCTTTCTGATTTTCCCAGAGTAAGCAGGAGAAAGTTAAGACTACATGAAACTGTTGGTGACATTCCTTTGGTACTTCTTTTCTAGCAAATGAGTTGTTTGAAGTCTCTGATGTGGGTTGGAAGTATTTACTCAGCAATTCATAAGAGGTTCAATTCTTCAAGAAAAAGGGAGTTGTATCTTTCCTCAGCAATTCTTTTCACATTTACTTTGAGTTGCTATTCTAATTCTGAACAACTACTACTAGCTTTGCCCATATTACTGGTTATTTTTTTTAATGTGGATCTTTGGGGCCTTTTGAAATTGAAGTATAATTCAATAATTTGCCACCCTAAGTCTCGTAACATGATGCATTTTAAATTCTTGTATCTGGAACTGTAACATCAGCCAGGTCTATAAATAGCTGCAAAAATAAATTCCATTAATAGAGAGGATCAGGAAAGGGGCTTTGAAGTGAGAATGTTTAATTTTTCCCAGCTTCTATTTGTGGTGTTGAATAGGCTGTAAAGTGGAGGTGAAGCATAAGCAGAAACTGAACGAGCAGTCGGATACTGTTGTGACTCGGTGGCTACTGTGAAAAATTACTGAGTCAACATAATATTCATACGCCTAATTGGAAGAATACTGTAAAAACTCTCACTTAGAAAGTCATTCCTGTGCCAGTGGGTTGTGCTGTTGCTGCGAGTTTTCAGCTGAGGAGCCGCCCGGGGGCACCCACGCTCCGTGCATGGGGACGGTGGTGGCGGCTCCCGTTCCACTCTGCAGCCCCTCTGCTGCTGCCCAGTCCCTTGGTCTTCGAGGAGGGAATTGCGGTGCTGTGGCGCAGAGCACAGTGAGCGCTCCCCTCGCTGCCTGCTCGCTGGGACAGGCTGCGCTCAGCCCTGCGTGGGGCTGGGCAGAACGGCAGCGACAGCGCCGGCCTGAGAGGGCTCCGGGGGCTGGGCAGACGGGGGAACAGGTCTGAGAGAAGTCTGGCAACAGCTAAAGGTGAAGTTTGGCAGTAGACAGGAGCTGGTATAAACAGGGCCATACCAGCATCAACGGGACAAGATGTAACTGGTCATGAAATCTTTTGTCTACAAAGACCAAGTTCCTGGTAAGACTGTAACTGGAGCCAGGATCGTGGATCTGCTGCAGATACTCCTCCTGAGGGCCTTGCCTGTGCTGTTTTAAATCTATCTTCATGTTAGTTTGAGCATATTTGCTGTATGTCATTGCCTCTGTGCTGTAAAATAATGGTGGAGGTCGGAAAGAAGAAAATTCTTTTATTTCACTTAAAGATCCATCTTGTTTTTTAAGATGTGTTTTTGCATTCAGTATGTACCATGGATCAAACCCAGCTGGCAACTCAGCCCCCCACAGCTGCTCGCTCACTCTCCCCCAACACCCACCCAGTGGAATGGGGGAGAGAATCGGAAGAGTAAAAGTTAGAAAACTCATGCGTTGAAATAAACACAGTCTAATAGGTGAGGCAAAAGCCATGCACACAAGCAAAGCAAAACAAGGAATTCATTCACCACTTCCCACTGGCAGGCAGGTATTCAGATGCTTCCAGGAAAGCAGGGCTCCATTCTGCATAAGTTACTATGGAAGACAAATGCAACCACTCCAAATATCTCCCCGCTTTCCTTCTTGCCCCAGCTTTATGAGCTGAGCATGTCACCATATGTCACCAGGGTCAACTGTTCCTGGGTAGGTCTCCTCCCAACTCCTTGTGCACCCCCAGTTCCCTCACTGGTGGGGTGGAGTGAGAAGAAGAAGAGGCCTTGATGCTGTGTAAACACCACTCAGCAATAATAAAATATCTTAACACTGTTTTGAGCACAAATCAAAAACACAGCCCCATAATAGCTACTATGAAGAATATTAACTTTATCCCAGCCAAACCAGCACAGTTAATTCAAATTTGTAAATTTGCTGTATGTTCTATTTGAATTGCATATATGTATAATTATTATGAGTTCTTAATTCCAGACTTGATTTACCCAATGCTAGTAACTGATGGAGTACAGAATGTTTCTTCACACAATCTAGCAGAATATTATATATGTCATGGCTGTAAAATACCATCTATAGTTTTACTCTTTTTTTCTTAGAGGTCTTTGCTGATGTTCTTCAATATGTTGCACATGACTTTAAAATTCTTTGCTTAATGAACGGCTGCAGCATGTCATGGGCACACAGTTAACTTGCTCCAGAGCTACCACCTGCTTTCCTTCACTGTGGTAGGAGAGGGCCAGGTTTAAGGTGTTCATACACTGAACTGTGGAAGACTTGTTGTCCGATCTGTAAACATTTGAAGTTCCACCTGGAACATGACATTTGAAGTGCAGTTGCTCTAAGTGCAATGTAGTCCTCTGCAGGCAGCTCATGCTTGGCACAGAATAAAGACTGAACACTTTACAAATTTTCAGAAAATTGTGCTGACCAATCTGACTTTAAAGGCTTGACAACAAGCTCTTTCACATGCTGCCAAAAATAAGCTGTAAAGTTCTGCCCAGACTGGCTTAAAATGCAAGAGTGTTCAGAGACCCAGGAGGAAGAGGAGAGTGACTGCATTCCAGAAATACACCACTGGCTCCTGTCTCAGGGTACCACTGGCTGCTCTTTGATGTAAGCAGCCCAACACCCCTTGTTCCCCACGAGTTCTGTTAATCACACCAGTGAGGCCTCCATTCAGTAGCCAGGCAAAGAGCATGTTGGACATGTGCAGATCCAAATAACACTGCAGTGTCCTGGTCAGAGGTATCTCAATGGATCTTCTAAGAATGAAGTTAGATTTGCGGTGATATCAGCAATGAGAGATGGTTTCTTAGAGGCCTCATATTTTTGTTTTAACTGCAGGTTTATTCTCAGATGCATAGGCTGGCCTGTTTTGCTAACTTCCCTGCACAGTCTCAGTTTCTACTCACTTGTTTGAGTATTGAAAACAGTAACATTTAGGATTTAGTCAGAACATTGTCCTGCTGAGGTTTTTTTTTCACACACTGAAAAATACAATGATTTGTGTTTTTAAAGGTTCCATACCTCTAGCATATACAGACAGATAGATGCATTAACTAATTTTTCTTCAAAATTTCTGCATCTTCAGTGTCATGAAATGCACTGATTCCTTACAAAGGCCGACAGCACCCAGAACTAAACAGCCATGAAGTGAGAATTCAGGATTGATGTGAATTACCTTAACTGTGGGAATATACTTCTTTTAGCTGGCCCAGTGCATATACATTCCGGTAGCTGGTTCAGCTCCGTCTTTTTGTAGGCAAGTCTGCAAAAAATAAAATCAGTTTGTAAACAGACATTGAAATAATGGTTGGATAAGAATGAGAATGAATTCATATAGCTCCGGATGTGCACTAATCCAAATTCTATGTGACAGCAAATTGAATAGTTCTGCTACTGTCAATGAAAGGCCAACAGAAAAAAGTTAGCTTAGCCTATCCCTTAGTCAGGCCCTGAGGGGTCTGAAATGCACAATGAGCTGAAATTTGTTTAATAATTATTCTCCCATGAATACTTCTCTATATTGACATAGTCCAGTCAAAAAATGTTACAAACCAGTGACATCACCAAGAACTTCTGCTGGGATGTCAAACATTTACTCACATCTTAGATAGAATGATTTTGCTATCATAGGTTTTTCCATTTTTGGGTGGTGGGGTGTTATTTATCTTCTTTTCCCCCCATTCTTCTTCATTCTTGTTTACTGCCATAATGTTTCAGTAAGGACCTTTATCACTCGGAGAACAAGTACATCTGAAGTCTGTTCGGTGCTATTACAAAATATTTGCTGCTTCTCATTTCGCTCTGGAGGGTCCTTAGAGGTGACAGCTCTGCACTATCTCATCCATGCCATCATCTTATGGAATATGTTTAATTGTAACAATGGTAGCCCCTTGAGTGTTTGGCTTTAACTTAGTGATTGAGTTTTCACTGGAGCAGTGAAAAATATCCAGTGTTTCTACCTGCTGGGTCTATTCGGCTTTATTTAAGTTTCTAAATATTTGCAATTGAAATCAGAGTTGTGTTCTACTTGGATTGTTTTTCTCAGCTATTCATTTTCCAAAAGAAACAGCTGTGGCTGCAGAGCCAAGTGTGTAATGACTGGAGCTCAAAATGAGCAAAACCAAATTCCTTTCATCATAAATAATTTATATTTCACCACCTTAGTGTAATAAATAGGTTAATTGGTATTTTGCTTGGAATAACAAAAGGCCTAATTTCAATTTAGTTTATTTCACATTTACCATGATGCTTTCCATCTGAATAGTATTATTCTTAAAAATGTTTTTTATGCTTACCTTATAACTAGTGAAGTGATTTAGTAACAGATCATAAAAAATGTCCTTCTAAGAAATCTCTGCTAATTTCTGTTTGTTGGAGTCGCTAGGAAAGAGATATCCATTCTTTCAATCACGGATCCTGAGGTAAGATATAAAGTTGCTGCTGATAAAATCTGTGTCTGGCAGCCTGTGTGTGAACACTGACAAGGGCAGAGCAACCTGGCCTCTTCTGCTGCCTGGCTCTCATCCACTGTCTGTGTACAAAGTCAGCATAGCGTTGGGGTTTTGCATCTAGTGCACAGGGCAAAAGCAACGCAATTCCCTTGAAAGCAATTACACTGGAAATCATAGGGAAAAACTCAGCATCTGCTTCCAAGGGTTCTTTGAATACATACGAGCAGAGATGAGCATAACACTGATCCTAGCTTTGTGTGCTGCAATGGTGAGTCTGATGCTCAACTTGCAATTTTGAAAGGAAGTAGGAAAAAATGGAGTACTGAAAGAGAAAAGGAAATTATTGAGGGCTAGCACTGCTAGCTAAGCTTGAAAAATCTCCCAGTGTTATTCTATTGAAAAGAAAGCCGATGTATGGCTGTGATGTGTCATAATCTTCTCAGGGAGAAAAACGAAAACAAAGCAAACTTTAACAGAGAAAGGATTAAAGAGTAGACAAAAACAGAAGTCAGACAAATTCAAATTTAAAAGTACTACTGCTTAATCACTAGAACAAACTACGAAGAAGTATGGTGGATCCTTCATTTTTCAATGCTTTCCTGAGTACAACATGTCTTTAAGGAAGAACTGCTTTAGTCCAGTTAATCAAACTTTCTGGAAATGCAGTACTCACCTATGCATACTCCCTGGAGCTGGCAGCAGTTGCGCAGTTTCTTCCAGAAAAGAAAGGAAAGCCAGAAATAAACACTTTCCACAAAGAGAAATGCTCCTTTAGTTGAACACAAACGTAAGTTGTTAGCCCCAAACACAGGTGTAGCTGGGTGGAATGCATTGACCTTGGAAGCTACAATGGAAGAGGTAGTAAAAGTAAAGCATTACAAAATCTTTTTTTGTAACCTGGATTGAAAAATGCTGTCTCTAGCTAATCTGTTAACTTTTTCATGCACATTTCATTCTGAGGTAAGTTTCTGCCCAAACCCTGGATCAATTTGCTAATATTTGAGTTGTTCGCTTACATTGCAAAATACCTATTGAAATGTATTTTGCAGGAGGAGTTTCATGAAATAGTCATTGGCCAGAAGAGGACTGATCTTTCTCTGTTGAATAAAGATTAAAAAGAGTGTGATCTAAGCCTAGTTTCAGCCTACTGACTGCTGTAATGATAAATATAACTTAAAATGCTTCCTCACTATCATGAAGTGGAAAGGAGAAGGAAAGAAGGAAAACTTGATAATCACAGAATTACAGAATAAGCTGAGTTGGACAGAATCCACAAGGATCACTGAGTTGAAATCCTAGCCCTGCACAGCACCATCCTCAAGAATCACACCATGTGCCCGAGAGTATTGTCCAAATGCTTCTTGAACTCTGTCAGGTTTGGTGTGTGACCGCTTCCCTGGGGAGCTGTTCCAGTGCCCAACCACCCTCTCGCTGAAGAACGTTTTCCGGATATCCAGCCTAAACCTCTTCTGACACAGCTTCAGGCCATTCCCTCTGGTCCTGTCACTGGTCACCACAGAGATGTGATCAGTGTCTGCCCCTCCTCTTCCCCTCAAGAGGAAGCTGTATCATGAATTAAAAATGTATTTGTTTTACTTCCTCATATCCCTTCTTTGATTGTTCTCTCCTTTAGACTGTATCTACATGAGGTCACACAGTTATATTCAAAATGACCTGTGTTTTTTTTCCCCCATCACAACTGGGATCTACATTTTCCAGTCCAAATTTTTCTGAGACAGTAAGGTTTGTCTGAAGCTGGCATTGTTTTTAGAAAAATTTTGGGAACTCAACACTTCCAAAAGCCACTTGGCCTTGGCATGTAGGTGTTCAGATAAGAACACAAGTTTTGAAGTTTTGGGGCTATAATATGTCTTTTTTGCTGAATTTTTTGCTGTTTTAAAATGGGAAAAGGGAGGATTCATTATTAATTTTTTTCTATTAAGTTCTTTCCCTAACTTCAGAATAATTCTTCTTGAAATTAGATAACTTAATGTGGCAAAGGGCTTGAATGAAAGGAACTTGTATTTTCTAAATTCATAGCAATTACTCTATCAAATACTGAAGTATGAAGTAACAAAGAACAGCTTCATTAATCTCTTCTCTCCAAAACCAACTGACCAACCAACCAACCAACCAACCAAAACCAACCAAAAACCACCCTAAGAAGAAAATCCTTTGCTTTTCTAAATGCTTTTTCCAACAAAATGTCATGACCTTTTGTTTCCATTCTATGCTCTCTCTCTCCAGTTTTCCTGCAAATAATACACTTGCAGGCACGCACACACAAATATATCCATGTAGATAAATATTTTTATAAAGCAACATGCTACGTACTCAAGTGTTTAGAGGATTTGAATTCAAATGCTAGAACAGTGCCTAGGATCTAGCTTCTGATAACTTGAACTTAATGCACTTTTTTTTCCTTACAGGCAAAAAAGACAGGCTGTGTGTGTAAGTCAGGAAAGATTACTTAATGGCTGCATACAACAGGATGGAAAGGAAGATTTTCTGTTTAGTAATGAAGTGGTAAATTAGCGGTATAAAAAAAGAGGTCTCATTATCCTCTCCTGAATTTTTAGTTGAGAAGTATGAGTAATATTGCAGGGACAAGGAAAACTGGATTTTGGTACCTACTCCTACCATCTATTCTGCATATTAACTCACCACATTAAATACAGAAACACCCTAGGAAGAAGGAGCTGATGCTGTCAGCAGAGAGAAGAACCCAGGATAGTCTCTTCAGGAAATTACTCAGCATTAGGCTAAAATCACACATTCTTTATCACCTCTAAGTTCTTTGTAACACTGAAAAAAACAGCCTGCCAGTTTCAACCTGAGGTGGGTATTCCTCTAGGCTGACTAGAGGTTCTGCCCCATAAAAGGTCCTGTCAGCTGGCCAGGTTCCAGTGTGAAGGTCAGTGCCTCAGAGAGAGATGCTTAAAGGAGAGGGAACCCCTGAAACATTCTCAGGGGTGCAACGAAGCTGCCCAGTCCAGCAGAAGACCAAATCTGCAGAGTTGTCTGAGCTCAGGGAGATCAAGGCAGTCACTGCTGCTCTTTGGCCTCTCTTAGCCATTGCTTCCAAAAGAGCTACTTGGAGTGTGCTCCATTTCAAAGTTGCGAACATTATTTTTTATATATTATATGCTTGCTAAAAGTCAGTTTGTTGAATTTGCATACAAAGGCCTCTTACCAAGATCACTGGTCTGGAATTTTCCTTTACAAGGTATATCAAGCCTTAGTGGGAATAAGGGAAGGAATCTAAGATATGCTGGCAGAGGCAAAGGAGAGTACAGCTTCAGCCAGGAAGACCTTCAGAGAGAAAAGGGGCTTTTGTGACTACTTGGCTACTTACTTGGGTCAGATTTTCACACAGGCTAGGATACACATTTGTCTAAACTTAAGCAAATTCTTTGGATGGTACTTAGATATTACCCAAAATAGGTACATAGGAATACTACAAAGGAATAGAAAATGTATCTAACCATGGAACTGCCTCTTCTCATCTGGAGTTTCAAGATGATTTAATGATTAAATTTGTAGCAGCAGTACAGAAAATTGCTTCTGAAATTTACACTAAAAACCTGCAATTTTTCTGTGCTTCGAACTATGAAAACTCTGCTTTGACCAGGATCGAACACTTGTTGAAGGTATAATTTCTTCTGTCAATGTAAAACTCAAATTACTACACAATCAAACAGAACTGTAATTGAGGAAAGGTACTCTTAGTTAAAAAGCTATGGTAGCTTTAAAAAAGGACTTAAGTGAGAGAACAAACAAATGGAGCACATATCCTGTAGGAGGGAGAATTCATATTGAAAGAGAGACTGTATCCCTTTTACAGACAGAATGAGGTTATTAAGTAGAAACATGAATGTGTCAGGATGATGGAACTATCAAACTTCGAAGTGATGGAAATTGCTATAGATGTAAAAGAAGTGACATTAGCACACTTGCAATTTGTCAGGTAATGTGATTTAATACGTTTGAGTCTTAATATCTGTAAAAGAAAAGCATTAATTTAAAAAGTATAGTTCTCTAACAAACTTGATTAGTTTACCGTAGCAGTACTGCATTCGATGTGGCAATGAAATATACAAGGTTTCCGGAGATCTCTTGAGGAAAATTAACTGAGCCAAAGGAATCCAAGTTTAAAACTTCAGAGCTGAGGGCTAATGACATTTTTGAACAAAGAAGTACTTATCTCTGTGGACATTGCTTTTAGAAATTAAGATATGTTTATATTATTACTAATTTTGAAACTGCATAATTATGTTTTTAGAGAAGACAGTTATTTTCCATCAGTGGTCAGCCAGTTTCCAGCATTTCTTCATTAATGCAACAGTCAACACAGGTCTGTTGTGCATTTAGGAGGATAGTGTGGGTGAGCCTCTCTGGCAGTTTTTGTATTAAGTGTAGGTGTTTTATATGCATATATTAAAATGCTTCCTTCTCACCGTGGCATATTCCCTACTGAGTATATACACTGTAATGCCAAAACCTGAATGTGTTCTCAAAAGAAATGTAACTGGCTGTCTTCATAACCTGACTTTTCCCAGTGTGTCATGCTTGCAGTTTTGCTTTTCTGTGTGAATGCAGATGAAGACTATTTTCCAGTTTCTGCTTCAGATAGAAAGTTATACTGAAAGGTGTACCTCTGCTACACAAATGGTTTTGAAATGGTTTTAAAATATTAAAACCAGCATTGCATATGAGTTTCTCTTATTGAAGGTGGGTTCTGCAGGCATAAGGGTGTCAATCCCCACTTCAGCAACATCATAGGAGTGACGCCCTTAAGCATGGCCACAACCGTGTCCCGATTCGCTATGGACTCTACTGATCTTGGACCAGTGCAGACTCACTGGCTTGTCCTCAGATCTGCCTCATCACCAGAAACCTGCCTGGTAGTCTGGACTCTGCGCTGCCTCCAGACCACCCTGGTCATGTCCTGGCTGACAGGGTCCTTGCCCCATGGCCAACTTTATCATATTTGGCTCCTTGACCCTTTGGAGCCTGCTTCCTGATGAAGAGTTGTGGAAATGCTGTCATGGTGTCTGTCGGGACATGGAAAAGGGAAATGAAGGAAATTTATCTGATACCAGTGCCTCCTCACAAGAGCCATCCTCCTATCATCCATCTCCATCTCCTCACTGCCCAACTCACCTATGGAACACAGCAGCTGAGTAAATCCAGTGGCAGAACAGGAAGTCTTTATAGGAAGATATTTAAAGAGCACACAAAGAACTGAGTGCTACAGCTTGGAGTTGAAAGGAGTGCTGTATTAGCACTGTTCTAGAACTGACTAGATTTCCCTGGGAGAAAGGGACAAAATATTCCTTTACTTCACCTACCGAGTGTAACACAACTGGAGGTTTACACAGAGCTCTGTAATGCCTTACATTAACCTTAACATCACTTAACCAGCCATTAAAATGGACAAGCACTCAGTGAACAGACTGGGACACGGACTGCACCTGTCAGAAGAAACTTCAGCAACGTCTGTTTTTCAGTAACATCCAAATTTACAGCTCAGCATCCTGTCGACCACAGAGGAACACCTTTACTGCCACGTGTGCAGCAACCCGGCACGGTTAAAGTCCAACGCCGTTTTCTCGCAGTTCCCCGGAGGGACAAAGAGCCGGCTCAGACCCCTCTAGCCACTGTGGGCGCGGGAGGAAGGCGGGCGGGGGAGGGCGCAGGCCGCTGGCGGGGCGGTGGCGGGGCGGGCCGCGGGCAGCCCCGCACAGCCCCGCACAGCCGCGCTCGGCCGCTGCCCCAGCCCCCGGGCGGCCACGTGTGCCCGCGGCCCGAGCGGGGCGGGCCGGGGCGGGAGGCGGTGCGGCCGGAAGGGGCGGGCCGGGGCGGGAGGCGGTGCGGCCGGAAGGGGCGGGCCGGGGCGGGAGGCGGTGCGGCCGGAAGGGGCGGGCGCGTCTCCCGGGTGACGGGGCCGAGATGGTGGCGCGCGAGGCGGTGGTGGAGCGGCGCGCGCCTGGCTCTGGATGAGGGGCGGCCGGAGGCTGCGGGAGCGGCCGCCTCGGCCCCTGGAGCCCCGCGACCCCCGGCGAGGCCTCCCCCCCGGAGCAGGTGAGCGGGGAGGGCTGGTTGCTGCGCTGCCGGGTGCCGCTTCCGCCTTCCTGGGCAGGGGCCCGGCCTCGGCGCCTTCTCTCCCGGGCAGAGCCTCCCGCGCGCTTCTCCCGAGTCGGCGCCCCCGCCCCGCTCCGTGCTCGGGGCGCCCCTGCCCCGCCGCGCTGGGGCCGCCACCCCCCGGGCCTCGCCTAGCGGTGGGGCTGCTCGGCCGGCCGGGAGCGCCAGGCCCGCGGCCTCTGCCCGGCTGGTCCGGGCCCCTTCCGGGGCGAAGAGGCGGGCATCTCATGGGCTGGGAAGAACATGAAGTGGCCGACCAGTAGATAGGCAGTGTTTGGGGTCTGGGGGCTTGGCACCCTGTGGCAAAGGGTGAGGGCACACGTCCTGTCGGAGCTGGTCGTGGGATAGCATTGCTTGGGGTTACCTACTGTTCACCCTGAGCGGCAAATTTCATAATACGTAGTGTGACGGTTTCTTAGCACACTTTTAAAGCCTTAAGAATCGCTAACAGCTCACAGAAAAATTAAGTGCTGCCATCTGGCCTCGATGCCGTCTCTAGTAATATTTAAGCCTTGGTTGGTCGGTAGTACCATGGCTGGTAGGGCACTGTTTTTTGATCATGAATTCACAGAGTAAGTGCCTGAGTTGCATATCTAATGAAAAATTGCATAGCTTGCTGCTTTATAGCTATGTGGAAATATAGATGTGCAGAGATTTCTTTAGGCCCTCTTGCAGTGTGCATTGTTTGTAAATAGCTGGTTCTTGTCAAGACAGGCATTGCAAGATGATTTTGTGGTAGTAACAATGAGTGTGTAAATTTGTTGTCTGTGGCATTCCATGTAGTTACAGAAAATTTAGGTCCAGGATGGCAAATAAGGACTGGAACAGAATTGGGGTCTCTTAAACTCCAGTTTTATGTCTGAGAACTTCAGTTTTATGAAGTGAGTTGTTACATGAATTACTGCATTATGTAAAAGACTTGTTGCAAAGGTGAATGAAGTTACAGTGTAGTCTTACAAGATTGCATTACTTCAGTGTTCTATATGCTGGTTTTCAGAAGACAGTGGCAACAGGTAAGGAATTGTCAAAGAATAACTGATCAGGCAGTGGACATAAACTTTCTGTTTTAATTAATATTGCTTGAAGAGTAGATTTTTTTTTTCTAATTCAGAACAGAAAGCTTCAGGAGTTCACATTAGTATGGCTGGAGCTATATTCAGTTTCTTGGAGAGGAAGGGGTGAGATGTGGTGGTATTACTATAGAAAGTTTATGGCTGTGGGAGTAACATGTTTAAAAAAAGAGTTGAAACTCCGTACATTGTATATCACTCTAGAAATAACTGAAGAATTGCCAGCAGTCACCAATTTTTGCTGCCTTTAGTTGGAGCAACAAACATTCTGTCTTTTGGTATCTTCTGCAGCTTTTGATAGTGTCTCTTTCTGGATTTGAGTGTCTTAGGTGACTTTACTCTGCCTATGATTTGTGTGAGGGAACTTTCTTCTGTCCCAGCTACTTTAACCGTGTAGTTAGGGTATTTGCACTGAAAGTTGGAACATCAGTGTTGAAACTACAGTACCTTTACCTCCCACAACCACTTACCTACAATTAGATAGAGGATATGCCTCCTAGTCTTCCCTTTTGATTCAGCTTCTCTCACTAATGCCATAATAGCATGGCTTTAGGGTTCAGTCATGCTGCCACTTAATGTGTCTATTTATCAAACTCAGTGGTCAAGACAGGTAAGATTTTTTCCCTCCATACACAAATGTTCCCAATTTTACGTTTCTTTGTAAAGTGATGAAAAAACCAAGAAACCAAACAAACCAACCAGGAGGAGGGCAGTGGATCCTCTCATGAGGCTACAGAGTCGTGGTTGCTGTCTTTGAAATGCAGGAAGTGCTGGTTGTGTCTTTCAGTACATGGTTGAAAGCTGTTCTTGAATCATTACATTGCCTTTTTAAAAATACAGAGTATCTATACATCTTGTAACATGCATGATTTGGAGGAGGATTTGTGTGCTTGAAAACAGGTTTTTTATCTATCTACTAATCTTCATAAAATTCCATCTCCCTATAAACCTACTTGCTCATCTTTAAGTTGTTGTGGCCGTTCTACTTACGTAAATCTTCATACAAAATAAACTTTTAAGAAATTCTATCCTTACCACTGAAACTTTGCTAGGTTTTTATCAGCTGTTTTGGTGACAACACAAAAACACCACTGCACCAGTATGGAGTTTGGTGCTGACAAGTGTAAACACTTAAGGCTGTGGTAATCTTCTGTACTAGGAAATGAACTTCTTGTTTTGCTTTAGGAAGGTGAAGCTTTTTTTGTGTCTCCTTATGTAAATTGGAGGGGAGCCTTTCAGTTTCAGACAAGTTATTTTAGGCATCATCATCTGGTTATTTATCTAGCTGTGTTCAATATGGGCTAAAATCACTGATTCCAGGGTGTGTTCCTGTTTACATTCCAGAGTCGCAAGTGAGCTGATGTGAAAGAAAATGTAATCAATTCACAAGACACTGGCAATACAAGGTGGAAATTGCATTTCAAAGATGATGATATCTAAAGAAAGCTGCACTGTACAAACAGTTGGCGTTGTAGAGGATCAGAGGAGAGCAGGATGGGTGCTCTATAATGACTGTATTGCATCTTTTTCACTGACATTAAAGATGAGTTCGCTGAGAGGAAACAAGTTTCTAAAATAATTTTAGTGCCCCAAAGAGACTTTATTTTAGGGTTGTCTTTGTCTGTAGAAATCCTGTTTAAGTGGTATTTGCGTGTACAGTTAGATATGAAAGAGGAAGTGTTTCTCCAGGTGCCAGTGTGGTTATCATTCAATGATAAACAGTGAGAGTCTTGCTTATTGCACCACAGTTGACTAACCAGTCCGTCTGAGGGTGGACTACACTGGCTACTGTCAGTGAAGTCAGAGGTGCCAGGAGTTCTAATGAGGCCACTGTTGCAAGCTGTAAAAAATGTAAAAATGTTCAATAAATCTCTGAACTTTCCCTCCCTTCAATTTCCTTTATGGGTCCCTAAAATGTTTAAGTTGCCTCATTCTTCTGGCTTGGCTCTGAAGTGTTTAACATCTCGTGGCTGCTGTCCTTTAGTCCTTTCTGTGTTCATATTCCATGTGAACACCTGTTAGGACTTTTTACCAATGGAAGGCAGTATGAGATGCACAAATCAAATTCCAGCTAAATTTGGCGTCTGTTACGAAATTGTTGAGTTGACCATGAGTATTAAATTGATTAGGATTCATGTCTTGACTTATTTCCTTGTTTATGTCTGTTGAAACGGAAGTTCATTTGACACAAAGTCTGATAAATATAATGCATTAGAAACAGTTTCAGTAGTGGGAGAAGAAAATCCCTATCTCGTTTTATAAATGGCAAGCTAAGGCATGAGGTGTGATACGCAGAAGGATGTATCAGGCTGGCAGACAACTCTTTCCAGATTTCCTGGATTTTAGTCCATTGTTTCACATTTGCCTCTATCAGTTAAGAAATGTTCTAGGATTCTTGATGTAGCACTGCAACTTTGTATTATGTCTCTGTCATCCTGTGTTATAATTGACTGCTGATACAGTTGTAGTTCCTTTTGGGATTGCGTATCAAGGAAAGGCTTAAGAAAAGAAAGACACTATGTTGTGGCCTAAATTAGGGTTCTGTGTACATCTGTATTCATACAACTACTTTAGAATATGAAATGGTTTAGCTTGAGAACTTTAATTAACTTAAAAAAACTCCCAAATCCAAAAGAACCTAACCCCAAAAGGTACCAAACAAAACTCAAAACGTTTAACAAACCTTTTAACTTTTCAGGTAGTGCTGTTCTTAGAGCAATGATGCACATGTTTCAAGTGCTGTTTCAGACAAAGGGGAAAATGCTTGACTTGTCCTTACTTTGAGACAATAATTGGTTCAAGATTGTGTTTAAACAGCTTGTAGCATATTGCTAAAATGAATATAGATATACTGCTTCATATCATAAATAGCAGTATAAAACCTAGGTACACTGAGAAAAGTTCTTTTTAAAGATGAATGATTGCTAACACTAGTATGGCTGGCTGATAGCATATTGTTGACAAATCTCTGGTTGTGCATCTGACAGTTCATAGTGTATGGAGCTTAATGGGGAAGACTGCAATCAATGCTCAGAGAAGAGGTGGGCAAAACAGTACTTACTGTCTTAAACCATAGAGTCACTAAGGTTGGAAAAGACCTCCAAGGTCATCAAGTCCAGCCTTTGAAGGGCCTAATTCTAGCTCAGCTGAAATGAAATGCAGCTCTGTCACAAATATGTTAAGTGGCCATATGTCTCGTTTTAACTCTGAAATCATTGCTTGGAAAATCTCCACAAGGAAAGTGGAGAGGTGCAAGTTACCTGATTGTCATGGGGAATGGTGATAGCTATTGAACTCTGCCAGATGCACACACGGGAGATACTGGAAGTGTAGTCATTCATGTATGGGAATGACCTGGCAAATGGATTAACTTCTGGTGGTTAATTCTTGTCAGCAGTGGGCTTCACAAGTCTACTGACTCTGCAAGCCAGCATCCTTGTGGATTCTGTTTTTTTCAGTTGTTTATATTGAGAACTCAGTACAGTATACGATTTGATATATGAAAAAATGGAGATGAGTGGAAAACTGGGCTCATTTATATGTACACATATATGTATTTGTAACTGACACACTTGAACATTGTTCTGGTTTTAGTTTTGCATTTAGTAATCTTCCTAATTCCTTGACTTTAGGCATAAATAATAAGGGTTTTGGTGGCTTCCTAAAACCTTCTCAGTCAATAGTTAGGAGTTTTCTAAAATTAGGATCGATCTGTACTGTCCAGTGTAGCAGTTAAGACAGCCTGAACAAGGGAAAACAGCTTTACTCTCGCTAATATTGAGTACTGTTCTACTCCTTCCCTCCTGCCCCCCAAGCTGGTAGGGTGGAGTGAGCTTCTAAACAAGCTTCTTTTCAGAAACAATGTATTTTTATAATCACTTCAGCAGGTCATGTGCTCTTCATGCCTCACATCCCAGCTATCCCCTAGATAACTTCTAGCTGCCTCTCCTAAAAATAGCATTTTTTTTCACCAATTCAGTGTTAGTTTGCAGTAATTTCTACCTTTAGGATAGAGAACTTTCCATCTAATTACTATTCACTTTTCTTTCACTAACTTTCATTATTTCCGAATCATCAAATTCTTGACTGATGCATTCTTCTGTCATCTAGATATGGTCAACATTTTTCATTCTCAAAGGTAAGGAAGTGCTTGAGCATAATATGAATTGATGGTCCAGTCTGTTAAACTAAAAGCTAAACATGTCAGACAATATCTGTTCTTGCTTCTTTGTGGGAACTGACTGCTTTCTAATTCTGTTAGATAAAGAGCCAATCCAACCTTGTATAAAGTCCTCTACATTTTTAAGTCTCCCATGAAATGAACTAAGATAACACAAATGTTGAAGTAGAGGTGATACGTGTCCTATGAGGCCTTTCTCCTGAGCTACAGCTCGGTAGCGCAGTCTGTAATTTGGTGGTTGCTGTTGACTTAAGCCTTCCATTTTGCAATTAAAGGGCTCATTTGTTTAATAGCCCCTGTATGATTTTTCAGTAACAGAAATTCCTGTTCTGGACAATATGTGAAACAATATTTCCAGTAGTGTATAATTCCAGTGTTTAATAGTAGTTACATTATCTAACAAATGAGCACCAATAAAAATAAATCTATGCTCCGTGAAGCTCACGAATCCCATTATGTACCTTTTTAATAAAATCCTCAGGACAGTATTGGAGCAGCCTACCTAATGATCCACCTTCCTGACTCTTCCTAACTTAAAGCCTGGAATATAAAAAGTGATTTAAATGCCATAGCATATTTGAAATCAAGCTGTCCTTCCATGGAATACTCATGGCCTGAGGAAAATGTCACAGGGCTGCCTTCTCTTCTCACCAGGAGGTATGTTAAACTTGCAACAGAAAATGTTGTTACAAGTGTAGATGTATATAAGAAAGCTATTTGTGAAGCCTAACCTCTTAGTCTTTGCTCTGAAATGTTCACCTGTAGAAGAGACAAAGGATCCTTGAATTCCAGCAGATTATTCTGAGTCAGTCTGTAGCTGTTCAAGGTGGTGTGTTGGAATGATGTGATATGATGAGTATAAATTCTCTAGATTATCAAATTGTCAACTGAAAAAATAGCTACAAACAGGAGTGGCTTCAGCCAAAGATGAATTTTTTCTTGGCTGTGTTTGCTGTCATGATCCAGTCAGGCACAAAAATAATCAATAGCTCTGTGGGTTAGCTGGTGCAATAGTGCACATAGGATGAATAGTCTTTCTTTGATGATAATTTTTCAGTGAGACTAGTTCTAAAATAAGCAATATTTGTTCTCATCATACATTTCCAGCAAAATGGAAGGTAAATTTAAACGACCAATTTTGGGGTTTCACTTACTGAATACATCTATAATTTGTATATGCAAGACATGCTCAAGCAAGCAAGAGCTTCTCTCTGATGATTGTTCTGTTTTGCACTGCCAGTGTCCAGTGCCACTGGTAGTGTCTGAAACAGACCGGCTGCACACGCACTGCAAACAGTTGCCTGTGCTTCCCCTTTAAGAGTGTCTTTAACTGTGACTTTAGCTGTGATTTTGTGCTGTTTCTTTAAAGGCCATGTATATTAGATACTTGTATTATTTGCATCAGTAAAATATCCTGATAGTTGGCAGGTAGCATCTTTGCTCCAGGTACCTGCTCTCTTTAGTTGCATTAATATAGTTTCACGGAATGCTCCTTGCTTAGCAGCAGCTGAGATAATTGGCTTTAAGTACTGTATAAAGATGTATAATCCTCTGCATCTCACTTTTTTCTTTTGCAGGAAGGGTTTCTCACCATGGCCATAACACAGTTTCGACTCTTTAAAGTCTGTACTTGCCTGGCAGCAGTGCTTTCTTTCATTAAAAAGTTAATATGCAGGTAAACGTGTCTTATTTAACTTGGTTACCTTTTCTTTTTTAGTTTTTCAATTACAGGTTCTTGCACTTCTTTTCTTCTCCCAGCACCCACCCACCACTTTAAACAGTTCTGATTTTACTAATTGAAAAACAATCAAGACAGATGAAAACTAAATCAAATTCATTCTTTAATTTGCGTATTTGTTCAGAGTGCCAAAAGTCTGTGTAGTGTATTTGTGAGTGTATTTTATTGTATGGTAGCCGAATGAGGTTTTGTAAACAGCTATTGACAGGGTTTTAAAATGGCCATGTCAGACTTGAAAAGCTGTGCTGCACATTTTCGAAAAGTACTTGGCAAGTGATAGTTCATGTTTTAAGAGATTCAGTTAATGGGAGCATCCACTCTGTCATCAGTCAGTAGGCTTTCATTATGAATGTAAGCAATTCTCATCCTGTTTGTCAAAAAACAGTTGCCTGAGACTTTAGATTCTTCTGCCTATTGAAAATTCTTTCAAAAGTTTGGAGGACGGTGATTAAAGTTCAAGGGAACCACATTTTTTTTCTTTTTAATGATGAATAATGTCTTCTTTTTTGCACTTTTTTAAGTTAAATGTGGTTTTCTTTTGAGTTGTAGACTCATGAGTGCTGTAGCGTAGTACTTGGAAGCAGTCTAAAAACACTCAAGAGTTTAATGTTGTGGAGTAAGAGAGTTCAGTAATACATTAGCAGGGTACCTGAGGCAGATGATCTTGGCACTGTGCTGTCATATGAACTATGGTGCTTCCTGCCACTTTTGCAGCATGTTGTTTACGTGAACAAAAAGCAGTCTAGAGCATTGTATTCTCTTTTTGTGTATGATGACAAGTACTTTGCCAGTGAGTTTAAAGCACATGCAGAATTTGTGGTAGACACAAAATAACTGTTTATTTCCTCTTCGCTTTTACGTATTCCAAGAATAAGAGGAAGCTCTTGACTTGTTGGTAAATTTAATGCTGTATACAATTATATAGGTGTCAGCCTTAGTTCTGTGATTTGAATTCCAAATTAAATTAAGAATACTTGCTGTTCAATTTCTGAAGGAAGTCAAAACACTGGTTGATGTTAATTTCTATATTATGTTGATGCTTCATTTCTCTAAGTGTAAAGGTATTTTTTATGAGCAGATAATTGTTTTGTAAGTGTAGTGACAGTATTTTCATCCTTTTTTCCAACTTCTAAATGAACTGTAATCTTGAACAACTGAGAAACTGCTTCAGAGTACAAAAAGTAGAAGACCCTTTCTTTGGTGAAGAGCAGTTAGTTGAAGAAATGAAAATTTTAAATCTTTCACAAGTCACTGGATCAAAATAATTCAGACCACTAACTACAGATGTTTCTTCTGTTTACTGTCAGCTGCAAAGTGTAGCTTGATAAATTTTGTTTTCCTGTAATGCACCCCTGCATATAACTATGTTTAATAACCAGCAAATGTGATTTAATTAAACACGCATTTTAATTCAATGGATATGAGCTAGTACTTAGATTACATGCCTTACATTAGGTTTTCATTTGAACCAGTATCTGTTGAGATTGTGAAACTTTCTAGGCAGCATAGAGGTTACATACAGTACTAGTTCTTTCTTTAGTTAAATATTTTCTTGATAAACGGCAGCCTGCTTGAATCCAGTTTTCAGGAAATAAAAGGTGTAAGTATAAAAAGAGATGACACTTCCTTCCATTTAAAATCTCTAGTTATCCAACTGAGAACTCTGGATGCTGCTTATTAGTAGGGAGAAACAAACCAAAGAATTCTTGAGGCATTTGGCATTCAGAGCAGTGGTCAGTATCTAATGATGGCTGTGGAGCAGCTGTTTTATAAGCATCTTGTTCCCTTGCTAGAAGAAGTGGAGATACGTAGCCTTCCTCAGTGCTGCTCCGGGTACCACATTCTTTCCGATGTTGTATGACAAAAGCTCTTTCCTTCTACCTTCAGTCTTCTTAGGGTAACCATTTTGACTTCATGAGTGTTTATTACAAGCCACTTGCTAGAGTCTTCTAGATCATATAAATAGAGAAACTAAGTGCATAAGAGATGGCTTAGAATAGTATTAACTATAAATAGTATTAAAGATGTGTATGTTGTACAGGTCTGAAGGAGGATGTCTCCAAGCTTCAGTTTCCTTTAGAGGTGTGAAGTAAATCTTGTCAACTGGAAGTCTCTAATGTGTTTGAGGGAACAGTGTTTTCACCTTCCTTTACACCTAAGCTCTGTTGCTTTTCAACTTAAATGAACAGTTGTATATATAATTATATAAAACTTAAAAATTTGATAATAACGCCTGACCTTTCCTAAGGAGGAATATTTTTGGTCTAAAGTAGAAAAAATACATCTAGTCACTCACCAGCATACAGCAGAGGTGATATTACAAGCAATTCAACTAGTCAGAGTTGATAGTATGTTCTCTAATACTAAAACTAATGGATAGAAACTAGAAATTGAAGTTTCCCAGTTTTATTCTCATCAGTAGTAAGAAAAAACCCTTCAATTTTCTAAGCTACATAAGGTCAATTACATGACTGCTTTGCTGTAGGAGCTTACGTTCTTTGGGGAAAACTTAAGTGTGAGCCTGAGTTGCATTCTGTTGTAAGGTGTTAAAATGCAGTGCATGTCAGCTAAGAATATTTTAATTATTATTCTGATCTTTGAACGCTGTCATGAAGTAAATATCTAGGTGGTTTATTTGCAATTAGTGCATTAGTGTTGTTTTCAGTTAAAATTATTTTATATAGTTGCTGAAATACATTGAAACAGTATTCTTTAAGTAGAAGCGTGACTTGAACAAAAGCTGTTCACTTGCATAATCTTGTACTACCCCTGTTTAGACTTTGAAGGAAAAAGAGCTTTAGAGGGGCTTTCAAGTCAAGCAGCTCAGAAAGCTTTGTTAGACACAGCTTAAAATTTAAGACAAATAGAAAAATTTCTCATTTTACAGTAGAAATGGTTCTTTGACAAATGTAGATCACTAGCGCTTGCTTCATAAGCACTGACAATCTAAAAATTGTAACTGAATTATGCAAGTGAGTTAGTCCATTTTCATATTTCTCAGAATTATTTCTCCTCTATTTCACTGCAATTAGAAAAGTAAATTGCACTTTGAAATTCTTGTGAGCACCACTTTAAGTTCATGATGAAATTCCTTTGCCTAGCAGACTTATTACTGACAATAATTAACACAAAGGTAATTGAAGCACTAAATGTTTTAGCCATGACTATTTTCAGTAGTGCTGTTCTCAGACTTCCTTTTTTGTTTTTTTTAAACTTAGTGCTCATGTTTTCAGAGCTTGGAGGAATCCTACATTTTTCTTTCAGGTCTGGAAGAGGGCGAAAGTTAAGTGGAGACCAAATAACTTTGCCAACCACAGTGGATTATTCATCTGTTCCTAAACAGGTAATTGTTAAAGTGGTAGGTAACTTAATCTCTTAACAGGGTGATTATACAAGTCCTACAATATTGGATTGGTATATATCCAAGAAAGATATAATACTATTATATATGCTATATAGTATTAGGTATATATCTTAGCAAGATATAAAAAGACAAGTTTTTACCTGCACATAATTAATATTAACTTGTACCATATGCTCATATTCAGCCTGAAGTAGAAGACTGGTCTTCATGGGATGAAGATGCACCTACAAGTGTGAAGATTGAAGGTGGCAATGGTAATGTGGCTGCTCAGCAAAATTCTTTGGAACAAATGGAACCTGATTATTTCAAAGATATGACACCAACTATAAGAAAAACTCAAAAAGTAAGTATTCCACTTTCAACTGTACTTATGGAGGGTTTTCCTTGCTTTAAAATAGGCTGTAAGTAAATTGGCAACTTACAGAAGGTGTTGTTGGTAAATGAGAATAGATGCCAGTGTATAGTTTAACGTGTTCAATGTTAAGATCTTTGAGATCTTAACAAATATGATGTCATCACATGTTCACATCTTTAATCTTCATGTTATTAGAAACTTATGAATAGTTTCATAGTCTAGAAGTTCTGGAAAGTATAATGTGAGAACCCTCTAGTCACTTGTGTTCATATCCTTATTTGAACAAAGACATTCCATGTCTTGCTCTACTGAAGTCTGAAGGAGCAGCCCTGCTGTTTCAGAAAACAATGATTATTTGTTTCACCAAGTTATATTGGGGAGGCTGGAATTAGGGAACTGGTATTTCAAAATAGCTTGTTCTTCAAATATCCATTTTTACTATGGAGACAAGACAGAAGGGCATATCTACAGGAGCATCAACATTGTAAATAAATGCTGATTAAAATCTGGTGATTGCAGGTTTTGTTTTTATGTGTAAATCTTCCAGCTGGGTACTTACAGGCCTTTGAGCCAATTGGAAAACCTCACAAGTACTGGAACAGTTTACCAGAGAAGTTGTGCAGCCTCCATCTCTGGAAGTTTTTTAAGCCCCAAGTGGATAAGCCCAAAGTACTTTCATCAGCCTCAGAGCTTTCAGGAGAAGGTTGGTTTACAAACCTTCTGAGGCCCCTTCCAAACTGATTCTTCCTGTGGTCCTATGAACTGGAGGTGATACTGGTGTCAGTTTTCTGTACATTCAAGATCTGCAATATCCTGTGGACTAAATTCTTCTAAGGATTTTGATTTCCCAAAATCTGAGGGACAGAAGAGGACTAGGGAGAGGTAGATTTCTCCTTTATATCTCTTGACATTTTTTGCCTAACAGAACGAGCTTCAGGTTCAGAACTAAACATAGGAAGAGTCCATGCTGTTTGAGTACTGTATGCTGGGTTTAGTTTAAATATATCTCTAGGGATGACTGCAGGCACTGTAAAGAACATCTCTGTTAACTTGTCCCAGTTAACCCCATTCATGATGAATTTGTATTTCCACTGAATGTCTCGATAAAACCCTGCGATTTGAGGCAGAGTCTATTTGTGTTGCCACTCATCTATACTCATCTATTTGGAAACAGAACCTCAGTCAAATAACAGAGGCTGTCATTGCTCAGTAAGATTGTCTAGTCCTGTTTCCTTTCTTGGATTGATGCTAACATTTGTACAGGCAGTGGAGCTGTGGATCTGCCTCATTGGGAAGCAGCAGAGACTCTAAGTAGGCTAAACAAAGTTCGTGACTTGAGGTCAAGACAAATGAGGGATACGTGATCTTGGCAACTGTTTTGGGAAAAGCACCATTTTTCAGCCAAACCAGTACAGAGCTTTACTAGTTGATGTTACTAGAGAATTTGCGGCTATTGAAACTGCACAGATACACTACTGGAGTAGCTGAGAGAGCTGGCATTATAGTGCAGTAGAACTGTGCAGACAGCACTGTCCTCAAAAGTAGTACCTTGAAGTGACCTGTCACAGAAGCGGGATTTCTTCAAGGAATTGGTAGCTTTTATGAGTACTGGGAAATGTGGCTATTTGATCTATGATCCTTTGTGCCCATTCTCTGTCTTGATATAGTCACAGGTTTCCATGCAACTAAAGAAAAAGATAGTGGGGGCAGGAGGAGTTCTTGTCTCTTGCATTTAGCATCTTTCAACTTATCAGTTCATTTCGCTGTGCAGCTTTCAGAACCTGACTAGGTTTGAGGCACAGTGAGGTGTTGTGTGGCTGAACCTTCACAGGCACAGAGATACATGATCACCAAGGAATCTGTGCAGTGCTTTGATTTACCATTTTTTGTTCCTTTTTTTGAATATTTTCAGATAGTTATTAAAAAACGAGAGCCTTTAAATTTTGGGATTCCAGAGGGAAACACAGGATTCTCTAGCAGATTAGCAGCTACACAAGATATTCCTTTTATTCACCAATCTGTAAGTATGCTCTAAATATTGATCTTGTACTTGTTGGTTAAATGATGTTCTGTAGGGGAAGGAATAGTCTGCCTAAGGTCTTGTGGAATAATTTAAATTGTTTTAAAATTGAGTGAAGAATGAAGTAGTCCAATATGTTCTGCTGAGAAACTTGACCGACCAGTGATAAAAAGGTAAGAAGCTTTCATGTACTTACATGCTTGCAAATCTGCTAAAACAATGAACTATACGTTTTGGATTTTACACAGTAAGTTACTAACAAAAGAGTAGAAGGCTTTTTTGAAAGCCTCTGAGTTACCTTTGCTTTATTATCTTGGACCTATTTTTAACCTTCTGCTTTTCCCTTCCTTTCTGTAGGGATTGTAATGTAACAGTCTCCTAATTTTTGCTCCTTAGCCTTTGAAAAAATTGCGTGATGACCTAACAGCCTCCCAGTTAGCAGGAGATACTCTCCCTCCCTTGGCCTTTGCCTTCTTTAACAGTGCTTCTCCTTTGATTAACATTGTGCACAAAAGGGTGCAGGCAGGAAGCAGTATAGAATGGTCATACCACCTCCTTGTACTGTTTGTAATGAAAATAGTTCAGGAAAGGACTTTCAGTGAGTAAAAGTGTCACTCGACTGATACTGGACATAAAAACATGTGGATGTACATGTTGGTTTGTCCATGCAACCTCCAGAAATCTTTTACATTGCCTACTCATATAATCTGCACAATTTATGTTCCTCTTGTTAAAAATGCACTCCACTACTTCCTTCCTGCCTTTCTTCAAAAAAACCTTTGACAACTGAAAAAACTCAGTATTAGAGGAGGGAAAACAGCATAGACAATAAGATGAGAAGCACTGCAATACCTGAAATATTTCTGAAAGTCTGAAACATTAAGGTTAAAAATAAATAGGTTAAAAATAAATGTTAAGGAAATTTTACTGTCATCCAGGAGCCACTCTGGCAGTCGCACACCAATGTTTTATCTAATTTTTCTATGTGCTTAGAACTTCTCTTTTGTTTCAGCCTGAACTGGGAGACCTGGATACTTGGCAAGAAAATACTAATGCCTGGGAAGAAGAGGAAGATGCTGCTTGGCAGGCAGAAGAAGTTCTTAGGTAATTGAAATTAATATAACACCATGTAAAGGTTTTACATGTAAAAGAGTCACTTTTGTTTATCTGACCCCTTTCTGGTAAGTGCCAAGAATTGTTAAATGCCTCTTAAGACAAATTATTTTTATGCATCTAATCTCTGTGTAACTGGTACTCAGTAGAAGACATTTTGGATCTAATTAATTTAGTAGATGAGATAGTAGGGGAAATATGAAGATCACTGGAACATTGGAACAACACATTAACACACACATGCGGGTGCTAAAAAACCCCTACCCCAACAAAGCCCCACCAATCCCAACAATTTATTGTGTTCAGATCATGTTTCAGCTTGATGAAGTAAAATACCTCTTGATGTCCTTATAAAAAGTTTCATAATCATGTGCTTAAGGTAAAAATAGTTCAGGATAGAAGATGAAGTGGTAAGTATATGCTTGGAATCCCTGTAGGAGCTAAGCTTTTCTTGCTAACTTAACTAAACTAGCTGATAAGGCTGAATGTAAAATCAAAGTCTTGCACAAAGTTAGTGTGAATACTTCTTCTGTTCAGTTTGTGTTCTTTTTTACTTTCATTTCCTTTAAGGAGTATGGAAGGTAAAGAGATGCAAATTGAGTTTAAATTAATCATACACAATGATTTGAACTGGTTGAGACTTACAGTTTTGTCAAACTTTATTGCTTGCTACATCATCAGGTAACCAGCCTCAGATAGCTTTAGCTTCCTAGGCTGTTCTAATTCTACTCATTAAATCACAAGTACATGGCTTTTGCGGTTAAATAGTGATAATATGAAGTAAAGACATGATGCATTAAAAAATCATTCTAAGGAAAATAGGTGTTTTGGAAAAAAAAGTATTTTGATCAACTATTTATTTTAATGTTTTGAAAAATTTACTTTTTCAATCTGTGTAATAAGACGAGGAAAGTTACCAGCCATTTTCAATGCGCTAATCATAATTAGAATTGATTCAATTGATTATCTCTGTGTCGTGTTCTGCAGCAGCTTAACATGTGAGAATAGGGTTGTAATGCAAATATTTTTGTAAACTTAATCAGGTATCTGAATGTGTACATTCTGGTCAATACCTTGTCTTTTTTTTTTTAACTTCATTACTGTTTCAGGTCTTGTACCAAAATACAAGCTTCGTGATATGAATGATGTGCTTTTGGACTGTTTTTGTTCCAAGGATAGTACTTTTTCCTGTAAAGAATATAAATAGGCTCAGTAAGATCTCTAACAGCTCAAGTGCAGTCTGCTGAGACTGAAATGAAAGGCAGTGAAAATACTGATTTATTTTTTTTAACTGAGAAATGAAATAGCTACTTTTGCTAACTGCAGAGGCTGCATTCTACTTTACTTAACCCATGCTACATTCCATTACAGATGTTTTTAGGACTATCAAAAGTAGTACTCAAACTCTCTGAAGCAGGGATTTGTCGTATACAAATTAGCTGCTAAAAATTGTCTGGTGTATGTCTGTGCCAGTTTATTCTTGGAGTGTAAAATCTATGTAGTAGATATTTCCAGGATGGTCTAAGGTATATTGTCTGCCATCTGTCAGGTTCATGCTCTAGAACACTTAGGAAGAGAGATCTCTTCTATGGTGATAGCAGTGGGGTTTCCCAAAAGCTTAATTTTTTAAAGTGTCATGTTATTTGGTTGAACCTATCCTAAAAATTTCAGCCTTTCATCTCTAGTATTGAAAGGGTTCAACTAAAAAGGTTAATTTACATAGGATTTCTTTTTGGTCTCAGTAAAAAGAATCAAACTGTAGTTACTATAGAAGGGATGTGTATCTAAATATTTCCAGTAGATAGAACGTGATCAGAGCTCCAGCTGTCTCTGTGACTTACCGCTTGGCCAGCTATGGCTGGCTACCTCAATACAGTTGGTCATTGTCTAAGCTGTATCGCAGCTGGGTAAAGTAAAACCTTTGTTTTATTCATGATACAGAATTGACAATGTTTGTCTGTAAATGAGTGAAGTATTGGCTGATTTTTAGCAAGATTGATAGAAAATACCTTCTGAGTTTAGTTTCTCTTGCAGTAGACATCAGTGGTGTCTTTAACATCTGACATTTAACATCAAACTTAAGTATAGTACTGGACAGGCCTGGCTCTGTTTTCAACAGTCTGTAGTAAGGAAGTGGTATGGAGTCTCTTCTTAATGCTAGAAGTCTACATCTTGGTCTGCAAAATGATCTGCAGATCCTGTGGCCTCTCTGGTGACTAAATGCATAAGGGTAACACTTGAAAGAAACATTTATAACATTTCAGACTGCCAAATAGAGGACAGAGTCCCCCAACGTTCCGGAGTGCTAATGCTGACTATATTCCAGTGGTGCTTTTGGAGAATGAAATGAGTATGCAGAAAAAGTAAGGGTCACCCTTAACCTGCTGTGTCTGGTACCTGTTGGTACTCAGTAAGACCAGAATAATTTTTGTGTAGTAATGGAGTGCTGATCAGCCATGCAAAAATGGGCTGTGTCCTGCTGAATAGCAGTGAAGACTCTATCCTGTGGCGTCTCCGGTGAGTTGATGTGTAAGCATAACAGTTGAAATGAGTACATACAGTAAGTCAAATGCTCCCTGGAATCAAGGTATGCAGAAAGACAGTGCTGAGGAGTAGGCTCTCAGAGCCTGAGAAGTTCCTGTAGTCTCTTTTTTCCCCATTCTCTGGCAGCTTCTGGGCTGGGATGCACTGAAATTTTCCAGTCAGGGATGAATTGGTGTAGTGGATGATAAACTGGATTTTCAGTTAACTTGAGTTAGTTGGCACTTCGTTTCTTCTGCAAATTTTAGATACCTATCTGCAACTTCAGACTTTATATTACCAACGAAGTTTTTTTCCCAGTGGAAGCAGTAGAGCTCACATGTTTTTAGTTTATAGCAGCTACTTGTTTGTATTTTTTGTTGGCCAGTTGCTGTGTCTGAGATGAGGTGAAGGTCTGTCTCTGGGCAGAACTGAATGCAGGTTCTTGGCCCATAGAGGGTGCAGAACCGCTGCTGTGCGCAGGAGCTCTGTGTCCTGTGGGTCATCCCAGGGGAAGAAAGGCAGCTGCCATGATCCCTCACTTCAGAATTGCACATGAACAGCAGCATTAACACCATGTGGCTTTTTGAAACTCTACTGCCTCTACATATTGGCTGGTGTGCATAGCACTTCTTCTCTTTTGCATCAGTTCAGATATGCGGGAAATACAAAAATCTGCTACTGTAATGTGGCAAATATTATTACTCTGCATATTGCTAGACTGACAGCTCTGTCAGCTATCAGCTGGAATGTACAATAATGGGTGACAATCTCAAAAAAAAAACCCAAACCACCAAAAATGCCAAAACTTTTGAGCTGCTGCTGAATGCATTAGATAGACTTTTAGTTTTTGCTCTAGGCCTTATAACTGTCCTATACTCTCACTGATTCACTTACTCTGAATCTTTGAGAAGCTAGTGGCTTTAAAACTGCAAAATAATTGAACAAATATTATTGACTAAAACTAGATTGGATTAGGTTGGATGTTGTAAAAAGGTTCTTCACCCAGTGGGTGGTTGATGACTGGAACAGGCTCCCCAGGGAAGAGGTCACAGCACCAAGCCTGACAGAAGTATTTGAACAACGCTCTCAGGCACATGGTGTGATTCATGGGGATGGCACTGTGCAGGCCAGGAGTTGGGCTTGGATGATCCTTGTGGGTTCCAACTCAGAATATTCTACAGTTCTGGATCAATCTGAAAAAAGGACTTCAGCACAGTGAAACAATGAGTGTTCTGAGAATGACAGTAGACTGAAGCTCTTTTTTTATAAATTATAATAATCTGTGTATTGACAGAACCTTAAGGTATGACCATACTGAAAATTGAATGTCTGTTATTTAGTAGTTCATGTTTTCTTTAATTACAGACAACAGAAGATAGCAGAAAGGGAAAAAAGAGCAGCAGAACAACAGCGAAAGAAAATGGAGAAAGAGGCACAAAGGCTAATGAAAAAGGAACAAAACAAAATTGGTGTAAAACTGTCCTAACAGAAACCAGGCAGCAATGGCAGTGCCAGTGGAAAGAGAATTTCAGCTCTACAACATATGTATTGGTATTGATTTAACTATTTATAGGACTTCAACACACTGCTTGGTTTCAATGCATTCTTCAGGTCATCTTGGAAGCCAGGATTTTCCCAAAATATCTTGAACTACTAGGACGTAGTTCTTAAAGGAGAAAAGCCCCACAGAAAATCATGCCTTGATGGAATGTTTCCTGCAATAGTTCTTTCCCAGCACCCTTCTTTGCAGCAAAAGTGATTGACAAGGATGGTGATTGAAAAACACTCTTAATGAACAGCTCAAGCCTAGAGAAAAGAATGTAAATATTGAGTGGTGGGAAATCTACCTGTATTGTCTGTGCTTACCTGAAACATGTAATTAAACAGTTTTAAAGAAACCTTTGCTTCCTGCCTGATAAAGAATGTCTGCTTTTGCTCTTTTATCAAAGTATATGTAAACACTTGAGAGTTTTCCATGGGAGATCATATTGACCTGTGTAGAAGAAAATAATTGGTTCTGGATGACCTGCAACTCAAGATATGCTCCTGGTAGGTTATGCAACAGTAGAACACAAGTTACAGCTGAACATTGAAAGTGGATTTCTTGTCACTTTGCCACTTCCAGCTTCCTGTGCTCCCATTTACATGCGACACTGCAGTGACTACCAGCAGTGGCATCACTACACAAGAGTGGTGCACCTTTCCTACAAAGGCTGACCTTGCAGATGTAAGGGAGCATTTTAATCACTTACTTGTATTGGTAAATTTGTATTTCTAGCAGAAATTCTTCTTACAGATAGGAATCCTCACACCTTATACTTGTTGCATAGTTAGTGTAATTGAAGGAAAAAAAATCGTGTCTTCCTGTTAATAAAGCTAGTGTGACAATTCTCAGTTCAGTTACAAGCACTTTTCAAACTGCATTTTTGGTACACTTACTGTATGTATTTACACTGTAATTCCCCTGGTGCAGTGGGAATGGTAAATGTGCAGTAGAAGGCAGCTGTGCTTTAGTGAAGAAGAGAAGTTTAAGGTCTGCTGGAAAGAGGTATATGGGAGGTGCGGGGTCTGTGTGCTTCCTGTGTCCAGCCCAGTGCTTCAGTGATGCCTGTTCCAGCTTCTGTTTTGTGGATGCTATTATCCCTCAGTTCATGGGTTGTATGGATTTCTTCCCTTATGACAGATGAGTGACCTCAGCACATTTCGCACATGAGACTTGTTCCCTGTGCGTCGAGGGGGACAGCACAGGATGTCTAAGAGAATGGGAAGTGGAGGAGGGGCATGTGACTAGATCTTTCCTGCCTACAAAAATAGAATTGTTAACTAAGTTCTAGTAGGTTCTGGCACAAGTTTTGCATAGAGTATAAGTAATTGAGAAAACAAGACAGTAAGAATTACTTTTAATGGCTTTAGTCACAGAAAAGTTTAAAAATGTTTAGTATACTTGTCATATAGGTTCAAATCTTGCACAAGTCAACTGATTTGACAGCAATTTTCAGATGTTAAATTTTAAAATATATTTTGAAGCCAACACTGCCATGCATGTTTTCTCCACAAGTGTTCTGGCTGGAGTAGAATGGATTACTTCAAGTGCAGACTTCAGTGCAGCAGTATGGCAAGCAAATTGGCTCCTGCTACACACCTCCAAAGTATCTGATAGGGGATGGGAGATTAGAAAGTTTATGAATAAGCTTTAATAACAATCTGTGTTTGTCCTTTTAACAGCACTCAGTAAGCAAGGAGGTACCAATTCTTGCACTATTGCTGACAAGGCAAGGAAATTGGCTGTCTACTGCATGTTTAAGGGGAAATCTGTTGGAAGCTATGTCTCATTTAAAAAAATTTAGTGATTACTGTTGCTATATTTGAGACAATATAAATATAAAACAGATGTAAATCAATACTATTTATTAAAAATAACAACAGGTGGGCTAGTTACTAAGTTGCAAACAAAGCCCCTGAATATATCATGAAAGCACATTGATTTTTGAGCCTTCTGCCATTTTAAAAACCCTTGGGTGCTGCCACCTTCTGCGTGAGAGTCCTGCATTATTTTCCTTCCTGCTGTGTACTGCTTTGCTATTCTTCCTTCCATCTACCTGCCAAACCTGAGCACAGCTGCTCTAGAGATTCCTCCCATCTCTGCCCTGTGTTGACATGGTGCCAGTAGGGAGGCCACTGCTCTTGGAGGAAGTCTCTTGAATGGTGATAACCTATGCATTGTTATCAGCTTCATCTTTTTCCTGTGCTCTCTCTTCTTTCCTCCTTCCTGTATCTTGATTTTTATCCTTGACAAATATGGAAACACTTTTGCTAAACTTCCTGAGGCTGCTGCTCTGTTACTATCTTTTCAATTGGTTTGAGTTCCTTGAGGGATCCTTTACACCCCTGTGTGCACTTGTTCTCTTTCCTTCTTGCTGCCGTATGCTCCTCCTTTTCTCTTTCATATTTTGATGTTGGCCTTATGCTTTTTTTTTTTTTCTTGGCTGAAAGCTGGACTTGATTGCCTTCACTGATAGTCTTGACTGTGGAGGATTGACCTGCCAGGATGACGGAAAAATCATCCTTTCCTTGACTGTGCTGTAGTTGTTCATGCTTGCCAGGTCCTGCGTTGATTTGTCTGAAGGGATTTGGAGCAAAATACGCACTTTCTATATAGGACATACGTGAAACAGTGCTGAACATGTTTCTGAAGTTTGGGATTTAGGAGAGAGAGTTGATTTGCAGAGAAAGGAAGGAGAAATGTGTAACGAGAAGTTAGGAACAGCCTTGTGAGAGGACATAAGCAAGGGTGACAAGAGGCAACAGGGAGAAATTGATGCACAGAAAGTTCCACCTCAACATGAGGAAGGACTTCTTCACTGTGCAGATGAGTGTGCACTGGAACAGATTGCCCAGAGAGGTTGTGGAGTATCCCTCCCTAGAGATATTAAAGAGCTGCCTGGATGCAATCCTGTGCCATGTGCTCTGGGATGACCCTGCTTGAGCAGGGAGTTTGGACCAGGTGACCCACTGTGGTCCCTTCCAACCTGATGCGTTCTGTGATTCTGTGAAGGATAGAGATGAATCTCTGGTGGGAAGGGGGCAGTGCCTGAGCCTCAGCATCTTCAGCAGCAGGGCATGTTGGATACCTCTTAAGCTGAATATTAAAGAAAGGCTTTTTCTGTTCCTGGGTTGGAAAGAAAATGTGTAATGGGATTATGAACATCCATCCCTTCAGCCCAGGAAGGACCTGACTAGGTTCCTATACCATAAGCTCGAATTCAAGCGTCCGCTATTTTACCCATAGTATATGAGCTGCATGCCTTCCTCACCGGCATGTTTTGAGGTGAGACTTTCCAGTGGGGTATGGGTGTGGGTATGAGCATTTTCTGAACTCAGAAAAAAAGGATGGGAGTTTTTATTTAACTGTTTGGAGGCTGATGGTCCTCCCCTAGTTCTGTATAGCACCAGCGGGATTCAGGTGAGGCATAAGTAAGACTAAAGTGTAACATTGGAGGGAAAAAAGTTTGTCTGTTTGGAGCAGCAACTGGCATATCCTCTTTGGATCGTGGGACAAAGACCAAAGTCTGAGACTGGTGCATTATGGTACTTCAGGTGTGTTTTAACAAAGGGCACCTTGAGCTATGTCCTTGCAGGATGAAGGAGGAAAGGTGGAAGCTTAGAAGCACACTGAATTTTGGACAGAGATCAGAGCATGGACTTTTATCAGGAACGTGATGGGAACGCTGTCACCTCTCGCTAAGCATAGCCAAATGCCTTGGAGAGCTGAGCAGACTGAAGAATCTTAAGGGCAGAAAGAACCTTTGACATTATTCTGGTGTTAGCATCTTTAACAGCACATTTAAAAACACTACTGCTAAGTGGAGCCTGCCCAAAACATGGTTATAAAATTGGCCTATTGGCATCTTAAACTAAGTGTAGGTTTTTGCTGCTTTGTTGCCTCTTGCTGCAAAAACCCCCCACGCAGTCACCCATGAATGCATCTAGAACTGAAACTCACTTTTTCCTCTAAATTATGGTGTATTTCACTGTCACTCAAAGCAAAGATCACTTAAAAAATAGTGGCTGTGAAAGAAAAATCTGACGTCGTAATGAAGTTGGTAACACCAGGTATAAAATACTGCTCTCTTGGCCCTGCACAGACATATTTTGATGTAGGAATAAAATTTTCTGTAATGTGTTTCAGTCCTGAGAAGAGATATTTAGGAGTTATGAACTTCCATGGTTGTGTAAAATTTACATTAATAATACCTCCAACTGGTAATTTTGGCCCTAGTGTCCCTATAATTTAAAAGCTTTTGAAAGTGATCTTTGAGCAATATGCATTGCAGCAGTATCACAAGGCAAGCCAGATGGCTGCAGGCACCCAGGAAGGTGGGAGAGCATGGAAGACAAAGTTATGGCAAAGCAAGCAAGATGCTCTCGTGTCCATCCCTGTTAGATGGGACCTATATTACTTCAAATTATGTGTTAGAGTTCTCTTCATTAATGTAGTGCTTAATGAAGCCTCTAGATTCTCTACTGCGAACACAAAATAATTCACCACCCAGGTGTCACAGGGACATGAAAGGTGTGCAAGTCACCTCCGTAAGCATCAGTATCGCCCTCTTGAGTGTTGCAGATGCTCCCCACACATGGCCAATTATACTCCTCCTTTGTGGATTACTCATAATTTCCTTCCCAAAAGCTGCAGAGCAATACATGGCACCATCAGGCTTCCCTGGATCCCTTCTGCTCTGGGTCACACAGGGAAGTACTACACTTGTTTTGCTGAAGAAGAAAACAGGAGGCCAGTGAGGTTTAAATGGCCAGAGGTGGTGTTGAAATCTTGGGTGGAGCCAGATAAACCCCACTGTTTTGCCTGTTGGGTAGCATTGCTCTCCTCCGATTGACCCATAGATCTTAGATTTTGGACGTGGAGAATTCATGTTTTGATGGTCATAGTGTGTACGCACACTGAGACCACAGGACTGTCAGATGGTTTAAATTAGCCATTAGCATTCTGGGCCTCTGTTAAATGCCAGGAAGACTGATACTGTCCTGGGACTGCAGCACTGAGGAGTTACAGGTTTCCAGATTATTGCATTGGGTCAAAGATTAGGTCACTAGCATCTGTGAATGCAGTGTGAAGCAGCAGAGTGGGTTGTGTGTGCAACTGCAGCCTGGCTGGAGCCTGTAATCAGCCTGGTGACTGCTTGTACTTGGAGCTGTTTTCAGGTTTTCTGTCTAATTCTGTTCTCCTGGAACAGTACCCAATACAGCACCTTCCCTAGCTCAGCCTGTACCCGACAGCTCAGCTGGGATGGGGTATTTTTTTATACTTTTCTACAGTAAAACACTTACACGTTTGACATTTCTATCATGCTTTACTGAACTTGTGATTATAAAGGTCATTTACAATAAAGCAATTAAATAAACAATAAGTTAAAACACAATACATTTATACATAGTATTTCAAAGGGCTCAAAAGACTATCGGGTTCCAATACATAAAGACTTTAAAACAACATTAAGAGCCAAAGTGTATCCACGCCTATACTTATCATTGTAACAAGCGTTAAGACTTCCAACAATGTACATTTTTGGTTACAGTCCCTGTATATGCACAAGACTAGTGAAATGCTCAAGCAATTGCACAATTGAGAAGAGCACTACACAAGACAGGCACAAACGATGTGCTGGAAGCTGCCTGGGGAATATGGGTTTTACCTCTAAATTGAATTGACACTTGGGACAACAAATGGAAAGCGCTAGCATGCTTTCTGGAGCACAGGTGTGATACCCTAAGGGAAGGTTAGTGCTGCCCAGAGAAATACCCCACCTTTCTCCGGCCATTTGTTCCCTCATGCATCTTGCACTATCCTTGAGCAAGTGCAAAGTGCTGTACATTTGCTCAGTGAACCATCCAGGGAGAGTGACTGAGCTTAATCCTAGCTCAGCAGTGGAACGTGCAAGAGCTCTAGGCTCAAATTCCTGATTTCCCTGGTCATGTTCACTGTGCAGATGCACTGGGACCAGAAAGTCACCAGCCCAGGGGAGGGACATGGTGCCTGCAAGCAGGAGGGCTATTTCTGTAAGCAGCAGTACTGTTAAAAACACCAGTTAAAAACATCTTGTGGAAGTACAAGGTTCAGCTTTTTTTTTTTTTAAACAAGGAACATGTTTTTGAACTGATTTATAGTGCAAATCAAATAGTCAAAAGCAAATGATGGACTCTGCCAGAATATACATTAACCTTTTATGATCTACCTCATCCCTCTTTCTCTCTGCCTCAGCCAGTTGGTGCCCAGGGGCAGAGTAGACTTTAGGTTTTGATATTGAAGGGTGTCCGGCGTAAGGAGTGCAGGGCCACCAGGCAGCAACCACGAAGCAATGCTCCAATATTGTAAATAGGATCTGTTCCTCCTCTCTGAGTACTCAAAGCCCACACAATAGTTGGTACAACAGGGGCTGCTACAGCCAGAAGATCCCCGAGGAGACTGCTGCTCCAGTATCTCCTCTTTATTCCTGTATTGACATACTCAAAGGCTTCATCATCATGAGTTTCTGTAAAATCAAGTTCTTTCATGAAACGGTTTTCATTAACGCTGTGCTCCACCCTCCTGCATGGAGACTCCATAGGAGACAAAAGGATGGCAGAATTAGGATCACTTGGAGTTAAGTCCACTATGATACCAGAATCACTGAAGCTTCCAAGAGAAAATTCACTCAATTCCTTCAAAGAAGAAGGTGGGCTTAGAGGACAGGTGTCTTGAGCCCTGAAGATGTTTTGAATGAGTTGCTCCACATCTAAGCTATATGGCACCACGTCAGTCTGGATGGCCTGTTCTGCTGTCATGTTGTTGCTTTTCTCTTCCTCCTGGAAATAAGTTAGTTTTCCATCCAGAATGATTTCAAGCATCTCTTTATTTACAGCAGCACTGAAGGGAGCTGGATCACTCAACTCAGAGGTTGTGGTGGTCAAACTCTCTCCAGGTGAGTCAGTCCCGTTAGCTCTGTCCTCACTAAGAAGCAGCTCACTGTCAGCCACCTCCTCCAGACCTTGGTCCTCTGGGATGGGGCTGTCTGGCATGGTGGCACACAATGCTAACAGCTTCCCCTTTGAATCGCTCGTGTATTCCAGGCACTGCTCATCCCTCACAGAGTGGCTCTGAGCCATCTCCATGCTCTGCAGCAAGGATTCCAGTTTCTTGTTTTGAATGTTTATGTCTATGAAATATTTCTGAATTTTTTTGTCTTTCTCAGCCAAGCTGTTTTTCATACTTTCAATAACCTGCTTGAGTTGTTTAATTTCGCTTCTTGCTTCCTTTAAGGCCAGCTCTGCCTCCACACGATTGCACTCTTCTTCAATCCAGTCTTCCCTCATCCGTCCCAGCTGAGCTTTAAGCTCTTCTATTTCTGTTTCCCTGTAGCAAAATAAAAATGTTGTAACACTTCTGCTGACTGCTCAGTTAAAGTCAACGTGAGGCCCCACCGTGATGGCTCTGCTGCTGAGATGTTCCAAGAAGGAAGCAAATTTCTCCAGGTGCCATTTGCGGCCACCTCTGAGAGAGCCAAGACATGCCAGCTGATTGCTAATGGGAGTCACCGACCTCCCCACAAAACCAGCAGCCTTGTGGGCTGTGCCATGATCCTGGACAATTTGAGGCACAAGTGGTGACCTTTAGGTAAGGCCTAACCAGTGCAGTGCTTAAAATCTCCCCTACTGCCTTGTCCTGGAGGAAATGGGAAACAGCTGCCTGGATGCATCCCCAGTGCCTGCCAGCAGCTTGTCACGTACAGCCAGAGCCAATGGTGGCCTCAGACAGCCAGAGGGCTCAGGTCTGCAGGCACATGGCTCAGCGAACTCTTCGCAGCAGGGAGCCAGAGGCTGCTGCAGGCACATGTGGAGCAAGTGGGGAGAGGGGACTCCTATGTCAGTTCCAGCCCTAGCAGATGCAGAGGCAGAGCATGAAACTCTGCCTTGGGCTCCATTCAAACAGCCCTTTGTGCCCCCTTGGGTTGTCTGTGCTGGACAGCCAGCTCTCAACATGCAGTTTTAGTAAAAGAGATGACATATGTTGCTGTGTAATGCACATTGTCACTTCTTTGCTCAGCATCCATACAAAGGGCTATTGTGAAAAAATCAGTATATAAGCAACAAAAACACAAATAGGCACAGTAGTTTGGGTATGAACTTTTCTTTCACGGGGGAGAAGGGGGACATTTGCAATCCTACTTCACTGAGAGACGTAGAACAGGACACTAAGGTAACACATGCTGGCAGGTAGAAATTGTTCTATGTATAAAAGGTCTCAATCTAAATCAGATTCATAGAAAGTTGTCCTTTTAAAGTATTCTATTGTGAAAGTTCCAAAAAGGAAAAAGAGACATATAAATAAACTCCTTGTTTTGCATCCTCTTAGTATACTCTGAAACCTGAAATACTGAAAACAACCTAATTGGACTGATCATATTTCAAATTTCTTAATGGAAACTTTACTGATCAAGAAATGAGTAAAAACATTCAGCACTTCCAGCCCTAAACGTTCCCAAATAAATTTTTCTGACTGATTTCTGAAGTGAAGTTTACCTTTCTTTAAGTTTGCTCTCAGATTCCTTCAGCTTGGTTTTCAAATGCCGTACTGCCACTTCTTTCTGCTGCAGAGGAGTCAAGTACTGCTCTGGATTTTGTGGCTTAATGCTGTGATTGTCACCACAAGAATTGTATCTCCCTGATCGCCTGAAAAAAACCAAAACAAACCATCACGTAACATCACTGTTACAGTTATTAAGTCCTGGCAGAATGAAAAACATCCCACTGACTGATAAATGCAAAGCTTGACTCATCTGGGGTTCCGTGGTGTCCACATAAGTTACACCCCCCAGCAAATCAAAGTACTTGAGGAAACAGTTGATTTGTAGCTATAGTGCAAAATTTACTATTTACTGTGCTTAGCTTCAGTGTCATTACATCAAATGAGGCTTTTAACTTTAAAATAATTAGCCATCCCCTCACCCCAAATGGCTGGTGTACCCAAGAGCAGGCAGGGCAAGGGCACCCATCTACAGACACAGCCAGGTGAGGCAGCACAAGGACTGAGTACAGCTCCACACAGCAGTTATAAAGCTGAGCACACTGAAATCTACACTCATCCTGTCTAGCTTTGGGCGTGTTTCTTTCATGCTTGGCTGTTAAGCTGTCTGGGACAGACGGCAACAGCAGCAGCATGGTGGCTATTTCTTCTCTGCAACGTGTCACATGCTCTGGCAGGTATCCGTGCTCTTTCCTGTACAGGAAACTGCACTCCTTAGGGAGGTGCCTAAGGCTAGGCGGGGTGAATTTTCACCCAAGTGTATCATGCTTCCTACACTACCCCACCCTACTCTCTTCAAAGTGAAAAGAACCCCACAACAAATGAACCAGCAAATCCTCATGAGAACTGATGGCATGAGAATGCATGAAGTAGCCTGTCTTGGAGTGAAAACCGCCTGCCAATGGCTTTGACTTAAAGTAAACTTGAATTTTACAGTGCTGAAACAATAAAGCTTTTACATGGTATGGAGCACCTTGTTGACTGTCAAGCCACCTATACAACGCATCACAGCTATGGTGAGGAGCAACATGACCTGCTGATCCCACACTACTGTGCAGAGAGGGTATCAATGTACGCAACACTGGCAGGCTGAAACACAGACTTGCCTCATCACTGGACTGCTGTCACTTCCTTTGTATGAGCCTGAGTTGCTGCTGCTGGCTGAAGAAGCCCTGTAACTCTGATGGATGTTAGCAGGACTCAGATGGTTTTTGCACAGTGTTGACAAAGTTTCCTTTCCATGGGAAGCAGGTGGACTGGCTCCAGACTTGTAGGATAAGGATCCATTATTCCGACCATAAGGGCCACGACTGGAGAAGAACCAAAATGGTGAAAGCATTATTCTCATCACACAACCCATTATGTGTCTTATTTTACACATGAAGTTCTCTAAACAATAAAAAAACCAGAGATAACTGTGAGTGGCTGGAAAGAAATAAAGTTCTGACATGACCAGCCACTGCATGTTCTTTCACTGACAGGGGGCTCTCAGTCTGAATTACATGATCTAAGGACATCTCAGCCATTTTGTATTTCTCCATGGACAGAACAGTTCCCAGTGACTCCATCAGATCATCCACGTTCCCTGAATCTTTGACTCCGTTAAGTAATGAGAGGCCTGCGGTCTGGACTAACGCCAAAAGAACCACACTCCAGCTTTCCCTGGCCAGGCCTGCAGAGCGGTGCCTGTGCATGGAGGGCTGCTGTAAGACTGCTTTCATGCTCCTCGGCAAGCAGACTGAGGGATCACAGTGTGCAGTGAAAACAGATGTTGTTTGGGCCACTGTTCTTTTCTGCCTTTGGCATACTGGGTGCTTCATCTGTCATGGTCAGCTATTCATTCACTTAGATATAGTTTGAATCCCACGGGGAGCAGGCTGAAATAGTAATAAAAGAGACAAAGGAAAGCACAGTCTTTTCTTTTTTTCTTCCAGTTTTTCTCATACATATCTACCTTTCTTTTCCCATTCTTTATTAAAGAAACTGTCAACCGTGTGTGCTTGAAGGCAATTGGTATCCTCCCTGCCTGACAGCTGCCCAAGGGCTGGAGTGCTCTGAGGACAGCTTCTCTGGGTGTGTCCCTCTCCTGCTCACTTGGTTTGTCATCCTGCACTACTACTCTGCTACCTTCATTCTCCCATGGAAGTTGTTCTTCTAAATGGTAATGAAAGGACATGTTTAAAAAAACAAACAAACAAAAAATACCCCCTACCCCCCCAAAAAAAATCAGAAAAAGGCAAACTCAGCCAGCAAAAAAGAAGGCTTGAATATAAAAATTCAAATACCACAGAACTATGAAGCAACATCTCTTCTTTAAATTGTTTCACTTGGTTTTTTCCCTTCTCTGCAAATGGAACAGTTTATAAGGAACAGATGGTTGAGTGGCTGCTGTGAACCTTCATCACACTGCTGCGGTTTGGGTGATTTTATCATTATTTTACAATGAAGTACAGGACTGTGGTTTGTGACAACACTGAAGTGTTTCACAGCGAGTAAAGTCAAGCAGTTAAAAGAGCAGTTAAAAAATACTGCAAAGGAGATATCTCTTTCCACTTTGTACAGTGTATCATCAACTCTGGTGTGCAGCAGAACTTCCACAGACTGTGCTTAACATAGCAGTGCATCTGAAGAAGCCTTATTACAGAGGACTTCTGTCCAACGAAGTATGTCAGTATGCTCTAGTTTAAAGTTATATTAAAAGGCACAGTAGTACATGAAATGATACAGAATCTTACTGAAAGTAAGGTGATTTTAGGGCTTCATATTATACTTAATACCATTTTTTCTCGCAGCCAGTAATTTGCTGGATGTAATCTAGAGGGAACTTAAGTAGTGCTTATTTTCCTAACAGTCTCATGATACAGATAGGAAAGCACTCTGAAAGCCTCACTGATGATCACTGTGTGCTGGGGCACATCGCGACCTTCCAGACAGACGCCTGTGTGACTCAAGCACACGGGTATCCTGCTGCCGGTCCCAGCCTGCCTGCCAGCTCTTCCACAAAGGGCAGGAAACCAGTCCTGTCAATTTGAACTCCTTCCTCCTGCTCCACAAAATGTAACCAGCAGGGATTGCGTGGGCAGAACGCAACGTGCGCTGCTCCATCTCAATGCCCCTGTATTCGCAAGCTGTCTGAATTTGCATTTACATATGACAGGGAGAAATCTTACAGAAATCTTCCATTAAAAGTTCATTTAGACAGATGACTGTGATATGATTTTTTTTTTAAAACTGCATTTAGCTGTAGTTACATGGAAGGTTGGGCAAGGGTATTTCAGAAAAAAAAAATCCAACATCAAAGGCAGTATTGTCTACTTCTTCCACCAAAAATAAGATCATGATCTGGAAAGGTGTAAGCCAAGCTGACAATTTATGAGAGAAATAAAACAGTGTTAAGACCAAAAGGTTTAACTGGTTAGAAATACTGCTGTTAACTAACATACACCCAGCTCTCTCCACTCCAGCCAATGCTTTTTCTGCCTTACCTGTTTTTATCTCCCATACTTGCCATAAATAAACAAAAAGCCCCATGAGTTGGCTGATCTGGCGTACTGGCAATTTTTGTGCGTTGAATACAGCATTTCTTTTCTTTCTTACATTGCAGTTCTCACCAGTGTGCTACCCAAAGTCTTGTGTTAACCCGATTGTTTTAAAATGCAAGACCTTACACAGTAGCCTATCTTTGCACTAGCAATATTCAGGAAAAATTGCTTTGCTTACTTGCGAGAAAAAGAAGATCTCTTGCTTCCAGCAGCCGACATATAGACTTCAGGTGCTGAAATACTGCCCGTGCTGCTTGAAGAGCTAAAATCGGCTTCACTGCCTGGAAAGGAAAAGGAAAGAGTGAAAACATTATGGAAATTTTAACTCAAAGATTGTTTTCAAAATAACAGTGAATCACAAGCATCCTTCCTTTGTCTGTTCTGGGTGAATTTCAGAAGTTGCTTGGATTTTCAAACATCCCTGAGGACAAGAGCTGGATTTGTTCCAGATTTTCAACATTTCTTCAGAACTGGCACTTCAACAAGAGCAGAAAAAAACCATTTGGACACAAAACCCTCACACTACAGAAGCCATTTTAGGTCTCAGATAGGAACACTTGTTGTGACAACCTGTTGGCTCTCTCACAGCCATCAATACATGAATGAGGCTGCTTAAACAGCTCCTTCAGGAGCACGGTGATTGCGAACACACCATTGTAACTGGATATTTCTCATGCTTTAAACCATACAGAAACACTGCTCACTGCTTCTGTTCTGTTTTCTGAGATGACATAAATGTGCATGCATGGTATGAACTTGTTCAGGCTAATGGTATATCTATATATGCATGTACACACATATGCAGGTTTTCATGTGGTGCAGAAGCATAGTGAGGCAGTTCTAATAACCTTAAAATAATCCAATAATCACATGTAGGTCTCAAGTGCTTCTCAGGTACCAAGTCACCTGTCTGATTACTGATTTTGTATGGATCACAGCTTTTATTTCACAAGCTCTGGCATATACAAGGAAAACTGCTCTCATTTTGCTAAGATCAATAGTAGATAGATGTACTAATAAAGTCTTATTGCCTGGAAAAAAACCACACCAAAGCTATAATTTTTTTCCCATCTGTCACTCCAACAGCAAATGTCCTAAGCCTTACTCAGGTCTCATGCTGTAGAGCCACAGTAATGAATGGTGACCTTGGCTGAAGGGATGGAAATAACTCTCCAACGTCCTTTAAGCAGATGACCAGGGGGAGCATGTCTCACCTGGGAATTTCTGGATGCTCTCCCATAGATAGACATCCCCAGCCAGCAGCTGCAAACTTGCTATTTTTGCTATTTTTTCCACACAGAGGAGATGCAGCTGCAGCTACCATCATCCCCACTGTGGCAGATAGACCTTCTAGTCCTCAATCTCTCTTATATTCTTCACAGAGCTGATGGTGAAGGACACATCTTGCACCCCGAATACCTGAAGACTGGGAAAAGGCTTTGTCAGAGCCTGGCTTCAGAGCCTTAAAGAGGCTGATCCAGCAACCATTCTTACCATCTGGCAACACTTAGCAACTGGCCCTAGGATAAGGTGTGATTTGATTTAACCCAATGTTTTCCCTACCTCATGATGACTGAGACCAGCCCCCATTTCTCTGTGCCTCTGCATCAGCCCATCCCAGGATATTCCTCAGCCCAGTATCACAGTGCTCAGATACAAAGCTTAGCTCCTCAAAAGGAGATCCCAGGGACCCAGCTCTAGCACTCTAACCAGCTCCATACCCAGTACAACACCCCTGATAGCCAGACCCAAGCCACCACAGCCATAACCAGATCAGAGCTGCATGCAAATTTGCAAGGGGAGGGAAGGAAAGCAGCAAAGCCACTTGGTTTTGCAGAGTATTTATATCATGTTTACAGATGTAAAAGTGAGTGACCCTCTCCCTGGGGAAGCAAAATGATAATGGGACATGATGTTCGAAGATGCAACAGAGTTTCCTGATAAAAAAACATCCCCATCTACAAGACTAATGTACACTCCAAATCATCTCTTGGAATCACACTACACCCAAAACTACTTTTCTAAACAAGACCCAAACAGGTAAACATGTCACACAGATGTCATACCTCTGGTGTTCGGGTCCCCAAAACATTCCTTTGCTTGCAAGACACCAGCAGCTTTCCCAAGGCAAGTCCTGGCTGTGGCGCAGAGAGCAGGAGCCCTAGCCAATCATCTCTGGGTAAGTAGATCACATCATAATCAGATCTCACTATCGAAAGCATTGCAGAGCAGCAAGGCTTAACAATTGCCTCTTCCTGACCTGCCTGGCTTGGAGCACCAAGAGCTGCAGAGCTGAGCACTGCTGGTAAGAGCCAGCGGAGCCTCAAAACACAACCACACCATCAGCAGAACTTTCTGAAAGACTGAACTGCATCTGAGATGTGGAACTGTGTCCTCAAAGCATGAACTAACCTTCCTGGCCCCAGTTCTAATAACAGCTACACGCAAGCTTAACACTTAGCACAGGAGACTACTTATGTTTAAAATTAGGCATGTAGCTATTTATAGGATCTTTGAGAACATTTTATAAGTTAAAGGGGTCACTGCTAGTAATGGTTCTAAGTGTATAAGTGATGTTCAAGCCAGCATTGTGTGTAGCAGAGCTTGACAGCAATTTTATTAGGAAACTTTAAAAAACATCTTCTCCAATTTGGTAGAGATCTCTGAGCAAAATAACATGGTATCTATCCATAAACTATCCATTGCAACACATTCTCCTGGGTAGGCGTGACTTCTGTCTTACAAATATCTAAACAAAACATGAAACTCCTTGTCTAGCAGCAGTGCAGGCAGGAGCTGAACACGGCTTCTCATTCTCCTAACGCCATTCTCCAGTCTGACAGCTCCCTAAGGACACCTGTTGACTATTTTTATCACTGTGACTATGTAATGACAAAAGCTCACACGTTAGACCCAGAACAGCCCATTAATTTAGTGTTTACTATGAAAGAGACTGACATTTCTCAACCCCGCATTCCTTTGTCCTAACTGGCCATAAAACTTGTTTAGCTCCAATAGAGACCTTCCTTTTAAAAGGACTGTCTTACTAACCCCTTCCTGAAAAAGATGCTATACGTTGAGTCACCAGCGTCAGCAGTATGTCATTTGGAGTTCACTCATCCATATTCCTCCACGCTGCAGCCGTCAGTGTCCCAGCCCACGGAGCCAGCCCGGTGTCCAGGCTCGGGAGCCCCGTCCTCCGGCCTCGCCCCGCCTGGCAGTGGGCTGCGAGCAGCAGCACGCCCACTCCACGAGAGCAGAGGTCTGCACTGCTTTGTGCAATGGGAGGAACAGCACAAGGATGGCCAGCGAAGTACCGTCACATTTTCCAGGGTTGCTCCTGAGAAGCAAGAGTGAAATCCTGCAGAGCCCAGTGCTGTCCCTGCACTTCAGCGCCCGATGGGCTGTGGCACCGAGCTGAGAGCGCTCTGCAGGCAGCATCACGCTCTGTGCTGCCTTTCGCCTCCTTGCTGCCCTGGCAGCGTCGCGACAGTCACTGAGCTCGGCTGGCACGGAGGGAGGACAAGGGAGGACAAGGGAGCCCGTGCCAGCTGCCGCGCTGCATGCGCCGAGCCGTGCGGCCCGGGCAGAGGCACTCAGGGCGACTGCCCACGGCCCGGCACACGCGTGTGGCATCTGCCACCACAGCTCGGGCCGCTCACGCCGTCCTGTCCCAGCACGGGAATCAACCGGGAAACTCTTACGAATGTCTCGAGGACAGGTTTCCCATCCTGCATAAGACGCAATCACAGGTTTCGGGGCGGGATCGAGGAGCGGGAGAAGGAGCTGCCTGTGCGGGGCCGGTACGCCTCCAGCCGGCACCGCTGCGTGCTCGTCCCACCGGCGCAGGGAGTGGGGACAAGCCCCACCTTTAACTCCACCCTCCGCAATGCCTCAGCCGCAGGGCAAGGACCACAGCAGGGCAGTGACTGTGTCACACATGCTGCTCTCACACCTCTTACAGGTAGAACAGATCAGGTACATTGGGCCTACCAGGACAGTATGCAAGCACAGAATACCATGTCACGGATGTATTTATATGTACACCGAGACAGCATTTACCTTTCTTACACAAGGTCACACAATAACCCCACGTGCACTCCTGCAGCATGGCGTCCCAGGCTGCCATTTCCAGCCATTAGAGATGGGTGGATACTTTGTTGCACGGTCTTCTGGTCTCAGTCTTAAAATTTTGCTGGCATTTTAGCATTTAATTTTTTCCTTCTGTAAGAAAAAAGCTCAGACTTTCCTGTTTGCCTTTTATTGCCCATTTGCTACTAAAGTAGTAAGATTAAAATAAGGCAAAAAAGAAAAAGTTCAAGCAATATCTGTGACAGGTACATTAATAGCTCAGCAGCAGCAGAACTGGATTCCCAAAACTCAGGATTTATTTGGCTTATTAAAATTTAGTCCTTTTGTGTACATCTTTCCTATTTCGAACTTCACCACTGCTTCACAGCTGCCAAAGTACATAAACCACAGAGCTTAGCTATCTTCTGGCTTCATAAACATGACCTCTTTATATGTATATCAGTCTTGAAGTAGGTTTTGCATATAGCCAGTGAAACAGAGCTGTAAATAAAACAGTGCTGACAGAAACAGCTTGTCCTCAAAATGTAAAACACTTAAATTGCTGAGCTTTCTTGCCTTCAAAAGCACTCTGTTATACAGCAAGGAAACCAAAATATGCATACATATTAACCACTTTGGTGCAGTTACTAGAGGAGTAAGTGGCATGCTGTCTCCCTAGATAGCTTGATTTAGAGACCCCAGGGGTAGAGCTTGGGCCTGACTGTGTGAAAAAATATCCAGCAAAGTCATTAGAACCAGCTGGAAAAGTAAAGAGAATTCAGTTGTAATGCCCACTAATGAAAGGACCTGTATTTTTAAGAGATTTGGTTCAATTTATCTTGAGAGCTTTAACTCAGCTACCTCTCTAGCTCCAATATTTAACAGCATAAGCAGTTTATTTCCAGGATGCAGTAATGCTGCTTTTATTTTTCTATTTAATAGGGGGTTGTTCCTGGAAGATAGATTTTGTACACCACAAACTACCTAAGAAAGAAAACTACACTGCTCGCATACACTGAAAAATGTGAAAAAAAAGTAACTTGCAAAGAAGCGATGAAATCTTGCTTTAGCATTTCAGGCTTTTCTTCAGATAACACCCTTAAAAAATGACCCATTTTGAAGGCAAAGTCTCCTAGTGGGAAATGTACTGAATTCACAGCATCAAGACCATAGATGACAGTGGGTTTTGGTTCCAGTCCCTGGCCTCTGACTTATTACTTATTTGACTTAGGATTATTGTATGAGAGACTCTTATTTTGAACTTAATTATTATATTTCACACTGAACAGTAACTGGGTAAAAGCAGAAGCAACCCTGAGAGTAAGGAACAGGTCACAGCTCTCCTCCATGTGGACTGCTGTCATCTTTGGGTGACAGAAGCTGCTCCCACATGCTCTGTGTCTCACTCTCTCCACTATAATGAGGTCTAACATCAGGGGAGGAAGCTGAGGATGCCCAGTAGGTTGCATTGGTTCAGAAACTCTTAGGAGAAGTGTAGATTTGAGCTCCTTTGGTCTAAAGAGGGCACCGGACTCAGACCTTTTCCTCAAGCTCTAACTACTCAGCCGTGACACAGCATAGAGTGCTAGCACTAGCACTGGCCGTATTTCAGAGGAATGAAACCTGCTGGATGCCTGCACTCACAGAGGTATCTGGCTCTGGTATGGAGGTTCACAGTGAATCCAGGGCATGCATGTGGGCACACTCAGGACTACCGGCAGGTGACTAAGCCTGGGAGATTGCCACTTCTCTCTGACATCTCCTGTGGGTGTGCCTGGCTCTCTGCTGTGAATCCTGGATTTTGGTACCTAACCAGCCCTCTGGTTTTATATGAGGTGTAGTCATTGAGCTCAGGTTTGTGAGCTGTGCTCCATGAATAATGGCAAGAAGCTGGGTACAGTAATGTCGGGCATAGTCAATCCTAAGAGTACCAACAGGCATCCCTTCCCTGTCCCACTGCACTGGCCAATGAATGGTCTTGGGTGGACATCCACCCAACTGCTCGACAGTTCTCCCTCACCAGGCAGGTCTGTGGCCACATTTCAGCTGGCTGCATGGCCCAGTGACAGCTGGGAACTTGGGCAGCTGGCAGAGACGCAGTCAGAGGGGACGTGGAGCAAAACTTTGGGTGTAGGTCTCCATGAATTGTTCAAACGTGTTGGGCAAGAAGATTCTAGCTCAAAACCAGACATATTTTGGGAAGGACTGCAACACACATCCTGCTTCCCTGTGTTTGGATCTAAATGTGATTTTACAAATGATTATTTATCTTGATTTTTGCTCATTTTTCTTGCTTGTTCTTTTTACTTTGAAAGAAGGATTGTTATCAAATAATTAATCTCATTAAGCAGTTTTCTGATCTAAGTACTACCATTTTAGTAGTAATCTGAACTGCACTAATGCAAATTATAAGCATTGCAGATCTCAACATGAATACATAATGTGACTTATGTATTCTGTGAAACCACAATCAATCAAGCTCTTCTCTCAAAACACAGTCACTACAAACTAATTACTGACATTGGCTGAGAGCCATCATGCATATTCTGCATATCACTATGATCTGGGCTTGTGTTTTTCTTAATTGTTTCTAATTCACTGATTTGTAGAGAAGCCAAAAGCGGATGTTGGAACAGACCTTAAGCATTACAAGTTGGAGGGTTTTTTCTGCTTTATGTATTTTTAAGGAGATTTTTCATACAGAAATCAGCCTGACCTAATTACTTTTTTGTTTCCATATGCAACTTGAGTCATTCTAACAACACCTTAAAAATGACTCCCATAAATTCACTCTTCTCAGCCTGAAGTGACCTTTGTCAGGGGGAACATATGCTCATGGAGCAGAAGGGAACAGTCTGGGGAACTTATCTTCATGTTCAAACAAAAAAGGCTCTTTGTTATCAGAGATGGAAGGAAGTTGCTTTCCTACACCAACTTCAATACAAACATTGAGACTGGAGGTTCAAAAAATACACTGCGAATTGTATAACACTTGCATTTGACAGTTTTATAAATTATATGTGTAAATCCACCTATGGACTAGTATTTTTTATAAGCAACCATGCAGTATCACTTCAGGGGATTTTTTTATGTACTGGGCAGTACTATTTGGTCTGTTTGAAGGGAAATGGACAGGCTGGTCAAAAGTATTTTTAGGAACTGGAAAATGTCATCTTTGGCAGGGATAACTTAGCAGTACACAGAGAGGCAGCAAACTTCATCACAGACTGGGAAAAAATCCCAGCCCTCCCGTCACGTTAGTGGCTGAAGTTTAACAAAGGGCTTTCAGAGGCCCCTTCAACACATCTCCTAAATCTGGTTCCCGTGTGCAAGGAGGAGAGAAGCTGTCTGGGGCACAGCAAGCAGCTGCACAGGCCCACGTGCACAGTGTATCTGCAAGTGCATGAAATTGCATGCAAAACCTGATTCAAGTGAAAGCTTTTGCATAGTCACCCTTAATATAAGACATATGGTTTTCATTACGATGTGCATAAAACATTTTAAATCAGTTTGACATGTTTTCAACAGGCAAGGGAAAAACATTGGAAGGAGAAACATATCTGGGAGGTAACTGACAAAACAACCCTGCAATCCCAGGATGAAAGGCAAAATTTGTTGTAAGTTAATCAAATATTTACTGTAACACACACACTGAAATGATTACAAGAAACTAATAAAGTTCAAATGCCATCTATTGAAAAGAACAGTAAAATGTTACCCAGTATACCAATTGGTTGCATAAACTGTATTTTTTACAGAAACAAATCCAAGGTAGGTCTGAGCCCAATGCATTTCAAGTTACGACTGCCATCATTTGCTGCTTTTTTCACCCTTACTGTTAAGAAGCACAAATGACAGACAAGAAGCCTGTGCTTTTTCAGCTTATTAATCCTTGCGCGTTTGTGGTCAAGCTGTATTCCACCAGCTCTAGCAAACAGACATAGCCTGCCCAGATTTCAAAAGCCAACAGCTTTCTATTATTTACAGAATCTAAGAAAGGTGGAACACAGACCTGTAATGAAGTGCCTCAGCATGGAAGCAAAACAATGTAATACTAATAAAATATGAAACAAACCTGGCAGAATTTTCATTTCTCTTAAATAGATTTTACATAAAGGTGTATATAAAATACAGTATTATAAAGCAGGTTTGCTATTTTTTTATGCCACTTTAAAGGCAGTACATTTCAGGCTCCTTGGGAAAGCTATGTCCACCTTGCAGTAGCTGGAGGCTGAATGCACAAAAGGAGGCTGGGTCTCCATCTCCTGGGAGGAGTTAAGGGAATTTTGGAACTGGTGCTCTCTCTAGCTGCCATCTCAACTGGGAAACACCTCCCACAAGTCTCACTCAGCAAAGCTGCTCAGCTCTGCCAAACTCTTGTTTCTGGGCATGCCTAGAAGCAGGTCAGCTTAAAAACGGATGAACAGTTCGATGCCTCTTTAGAAGACCAGGGTGGGTGTTTCACGCTACACCACATAAATCAAGTTCCACAAAAAACAGGCCCTAAGACAGCTCTTTTATGCTCTCTGCTTTACTGGGGAAAGAAAGGCACCACCTGGGATTCTTAGGGCCAGATTTAGCTTTGAACTGGGAGGAGGCTGCACGTCATCGCTCCATCACACCCCCAGGACCATGGCATCCAGCAATAAGAACTTGATAGATGAGGTCCCATCCTTGCAGCTTGTCATGCCCTTCTCCAGCTCCTCCATAAAACCACCCAGTTTGGAAGGCCTGTCTTCATTAACCCCTGCTACATGGGTGAAATTCAAACAGGCCTGAATTTCCCACAGCTCCCACCTCCATCAGAAGACTCCCCCCTGCACACAACAGAGCTGAGAAAATGCTCTGCAATCTAAAGTTTTGGCTAAGTTGGGCAACTTCTATCCAGTTGTTCTGGCTGCTGGGTTTTATTTTATGAGTATTAATTGTGGTTTCTTTACTGGAACAGGGACTGGACAGGCATTTTTCCTTTCTCCTAGGCTCTTCCCAAGCTCAGAATTATTAACTTCAAGTGAGAACCAAAACAGAGTGAAGACATCTAAAGCGCAGCTTCATCAGGATTTAGATACCTAGGTACGTAAAAGCAAGTAAAATACCACTGCTTAAATAGGCCAGATGCTCAAAATGACACCACTACCTGCAAAGACCTGGTAAGTTGTTTATGCTTGACCTTCCAGTTCTGAGCTCAGTCACCACCCACTCACCAATGTCTTTATAACTCAGTGAAATCAAATAAGTGAGATTTGCATGACTAAAATAAAGACATTCCCTTAGCTCTCCACTCCTATGCATAAATACAGATATATAAACACAAGGAATATATAGACCTATCCACTCAATACTGCTCAAAAAGTATTTGAAATAATGACTCAGAGGGAAACAAATATTTTAGGTAGTAATTTGGTCACCAAAATACCCAGATCAGAGAACACTAAAAGTATTTATGATTTGAAGTCAAACATGGCCAGAAAAATGGAGAATCAGATTTTTCTACTGTTTGAAATGATGCTTTAATTATGAAAACTAACAAATGTCTTTCTTCTTCTAAAAATGGGGTAAAAACATAAAAAAAAAAATCCCCAAACATTCAAAATATTTTAGATTGAATCTGGCCTTTGTTCAGTCTGAAACAAAGATTTTCTTTAATGTTTTGATTTGGCAGCTATCCCCAAATCAATTGCTTGCATAGCTCTGCTTTGAACATAGTAAAATGTCAGACAAAAAAGCGATAGGGGGATGAAAAGAAAAATAGAAAAGGAAATAATCTATCAATTCATGAGTAAACACTGCTCACAAAACACTTTAAATCCCATGATTCTCATTAAAAAGGCATTAATAACCTGGAGAAATTCCAAAAAAGGTCAACAATAATGATAACAGCATTACAGGGCACTGTTTATTAAGGGAGATTAAGGGAATGCAATTTGTGTTTTCTAAGATAAAAATGCATGCTGACAACAGTTTATCATGGGAGGAGGAATACAGCTGGAAAACTGTAAAGAAAACTATGTAACAGCTACACAGGGTTCTGACTGCGATGTATGTTATTTCATGAAAAATTACTTGAAATAAAAACTCATGGTTGAGTGGGAGTTGTGCGTAGTAAAATGTATCTGGAGTAGGTTCAGAATACTTTAACCAGGGAATCAGGAAGCTATTTTAAACACTGGCATAAATCATACAGATTGTAATTTAAAAGCAGAGGACAAAAAAAATTTCCTAAGGGAAGATTCATAATGGACTCTTTCGTATGCACAGTATTTCATTCGGTGAAGGTGAAGTGGGCTGAAACCCAGAGAAAGCAACCAGAAGGCACAGAAAATTCACTGCAGTAAATACACAAATTTCAAGGCATGTTTTATGTTGACCTTACACACATTTTAAAACAAATGCTTAAGGGTGTGCAGTGTGTATAGCATCAGTTTCTCCTTTCTGGCTCAAATTCTGCTCCGGATTAGCAGAGGAGAAAAAAACCCAAACAAACCTGCTTGAATATACAAAAAGAATTTTATTGTTTTTACTAAAGATCACAGCTTCAATACCTACCTCTAAATCCCAGGGCCCTTCTTACGCCAGGCCTTCAGCTGTGTTTTCCTGATGCAGGAGCACGTCCCCACAAGCCCCAGGAGACCTTCATTTCTATCAAAAGGCATTTGGATCTAAGAGATGTATTGTGTGGCAGGGATCTCATCCTGTGCAGCATCCCAGGCAATCCCTGCAGAAGCCTCATGTCCACACCCCCTACTCACTCTGATTTGCAGTTAGAGCAGTGGCTCTCTCATAGACCAAGGGCAAGGTTAAGTTCGAGGCCACAGGCATCCTCAGGTCACAATCTCCCTGTAACAGTGGCTGTCCCACTTTCTGTGTGTCTGGAGCACCATCAGTACAATTAATGGGCCAGGGAGAGAGAGTTACTGTGTGCCTGCTGGGAACTCAGCTTTGAACCCCCAGTAAAAGAGTAACTAAGTAAAGTGGAACAGCTTCCCTGGGAGCAGACACCCTGCATCCCCTCAGCCTGCCCGGCAGCTCTGTATTTGGGCACTCCTCTCCTTTGTGCTGAAGTCCATCCCCCAAAAGACACACAAAGGATCTAAATCTAAGTTTCTTTTTCCTTTACTGAACTAAGCAACAAGGACATCCTTTAATTTATTTATTTTATTTTTTATAAAGGAGGTATGTAACTGCAGACTTTTGCCCAAGGCCCTGAATTGCAGGTGGCCTGTGCCACCAGCCCAGAGCTGGGCAGGTCACTGTGTGGGACAGGTGGGACCCAGGCTTTCAGCTTTTACCTGACAATTTCTTGTCTAGAACTTGCTGGCTTCTTTTTTGGACCCTCTATTTTTGCTGTGACATCTGGGCACTTACTGCAGCCTAAGAGTCTTCTGAACAAAGAAATGTATGTCTTGAGAGGCCACGGTCCACCCACTAATAGCCTGTCTCTACTATGCAACATCTAAAACAATATTTTAGAAGGGGTTGGATTATAAAATTTGTGACACAGAATTAAAAGATTGTTTTTCTATGCCACTTTAACAGGAATTTGTAGATTTGTGTTAAATACTATGAAATGCTTCAAAGTTGAAGTACAACTTGTAGCTTCTATTTTGCTTATTCATGTTTATAAAAAAATATTTGGCTATTTGAACATGTTTTCCACATCAATTCAAGAAAATTTGTTTAAATTAAAAGTTTAAATCTAAAGCATATATTAATCTGAACTAAAAAAGTACTGCTATGCTAATAATTTTACCTACCTTTCTAAGTATGTTTTGCTTAAAATATTTATATTCTGGTTATATTCCAGTATTATTTTTCAGAAGTCACAGAACACTTATTTCAGTTCAGTGTGATTTAGTTAGCTTTAGGACTTTAATTAGTCCTAAAAACATTTAATTTCTGTGAATCCATAGTGCAAAATGGGATTCAGAATCTCCCTGTGCAATGCTAGCCAGCTTGGGCAGCAGTCCTCACAAAAGGGACAAATGGAGAGTGCCTAAGATTATCAGGGATGAACAGAAGAGGAAAAAGCATCTAACTAGAGCTACTTGAAGGTACATGTGTGCTCTTCAAGCACAAACTTTCTTCTACAACTGAATGTCTAAGAACGACTTCCTTTCCATTAAAAAAAGAAAGAAGCCAAAAAAGAGAAACAAGAGCCACAGAGACTGTGGTTGCCTTCAGTAAGAGCCAACAGCAGAAGTGTCAGAGGCCTGCTGAGGACACAGGAGATGCGGGTAGGATTCACCTGACTAAACGTGGAAGTCTCTCACATCTGAGCCAACCTTGGTCAACGTAAGTCAACATAACCAGTGAATCCTAAAGTAAATGCTTTAATATTTGGTCAGAAAGATCACACACCAGATCCACCATATTAATTCATTCTACCTCCTTTGAAATAAAATAGGACCCTAGTGTGCTTATGCAGGCAGAGATAATTATCCCTACACTACAAATTGGGAATTGAGGTCAGATAAATTAGGGGCCATCTCTGCTCTATTCAGCTTGGATGAAGACCATGAATTCACATGTCCCTTGCCTCCAAAACGGCTCCTGTAACCCCTAGAAGGGAAATGGCAGGTTCACCAGTTAAAGCTGTTCCATGTCCCTTGAGCAATGGAGACAGTCACTCAGACCAGAGAAGAGTCAGACCCCATCTGCAGCCCACAGCTACTGAGGGCTTTCTAAGGAGACAATTAGATTCAAATTTCACCTCTTCTGAATCACAAAAGGTCAGGGATTTATGCCAGACAGAGGCACTCCAACCAGTGGGATCTACTGGCTGCACTGGGTCTGTTGACCCAACTAGAAGGAAATATTCAAAGCGGCCATAAGAGTCTGGATATCCCAGAGTATGTGGGGGAGGCTGGGCTTTGCAAATGCCAGACCCTCAGCAGTATCACCCCCACCACCACCCCCAAACCTCATAGGCTGGTCACCTTCCAGACCTTACCGACTGCTACAACCACCAAACCTCTGCAGGGCGATGCCCCTCTGGGCACAACTCCAGGACACAAGCTCTGAGAATGGCACGGGCTGGAACCACAGACACGGTGTCCTCGCTCCTGGAGGGGGAGATGTGCATGTGCATCCCCCCCAGAGCACACCCTGCTCCTCTGGGACCCACAGAACTGAGACCTTAATAACTCCCTATGCTGGCAGGTCAGGCAAGCAAATCTACACAGCTCCATAGCAACAGACATGAAATTAAAACAGTAAAATATGCAGGAGGACTCAGTGCATACAGAATTAATATCCAGAAACATTTTTTATTTAGAAAATCAGCAGCAGCTATTTTGTGTGGGCGCAAAATGAAAGGTGAAGAAGAAAAGCAAAAGGAACTGAGGAAAAGAAATAGGGTCAAAAACTGCCACAACTGTATTTGTTAGATTCTGTGTCAGAGAAGATCTCAGAAAAACTTATTGTCACAAATGAAATTATGAAATACACATACAAGAAAGGGAGAAGAATGCGATTGAAACTGTACAGGAAACAAATGTTGCATATGGTTGGATTTGAATGTCAGGATGGTTATAATAGCTGCTATCAGATGTGGGATAGAATTGAAGCATTCAAAGCATGTGCTTACATCTGAGAAAGATGCTTCCTCCCTATTTATTGACAAGCTGATGTTTGCTTTAAAAACAAGATCGAACGTTTTCCAGAAGCACAAGTAATTGACCATTGTGTCTCTGCTCTTTGCCAAATATTGAGTGGTTTAAGGATCTGATGCTGAAGTTAAAGCCCTCCTCATCTGGTTTAAGTTACTCAGGGAACCTGGGCTTTTGCTCTTCCTCTTTTCACTTGCAAGCTCCTCTGCACCTGTCAGAGAATCTATGCTCTACACTTATCAATAAACATGGTCAGATCAAGAGATTCCTTGTTATTAATTCAAGTAATTAAGGGGAGAACTACTGGTCAGCCATAGACAAGACGTTCCATCATTTGGTATCAACTCAATTCACTTGGCCCATCTTCAGAACCTTTTTTTGTTCCATGAGCAAGTACTTAAAGTACACTGAACCTGGTGTATCTCATTTCCTAATTTCAGCATTCTTACGCATGTCACACCAGCCACATATCTAAGTAATTGAATTTTCCTAGGAATGGAAGCATGAATTTCCCAATTTCACCACTCAAGTATGGTTATCACTGGTTGCAAGATGGGAACATAGTGTTCACTGATTAAATACTGCATTTGTAACTGGGTTAAATGTTCTTTGACATACCCTTGTTCTTAATTATCCCTCCCCCAAGAAAAGGGGCAGTCTTGGAATATGGGTTATGAAGAGCTGTGAAATAAGTTACAGCAAAAAGACAGACACACCAGTCTTCTTATTTCTCTTACCTTTGTGTGATTCTGCTTTTAAAATGAAGAATGCCAATTTATTTTAAGGAATAGTCAAGGCAGTTTGCTATCTCCAAATACAGGTTTTCCATTGGTTTTGGTTTGTTTGGGTTTTTTCAAACAACCAAACAGTGTGACTTTGCATTAGAATACATAGTACAACATCAGCATTTTGAAAAGTGTTTCAACATAATAGGTAGATGTCCTGGCCAGTAGTTAAAAAGATTCATGAATTTCTGTGTGCCATAGGAATTGTTCAAGTTAGCACATTTTGTAACTTGGTTTTTGTATTCTGTACTGTTGTTCCTGAACAACAGGGACAACAGATCTATTATTTTCCTACTGCTTGCAGAAGTTTGGTACAGAGAATAAAGAAAAGTCATACAAAAACCAGATACAATGCTCTTGGATAAATGAGCTGGTAAAACACATCTTTCTAATGTTTTATCAAACTTTCCAAGATAAAAAAAAGTTTTATCATTACAAAATGCAATCAGAAAGAAGTTCTTGACAGTGAAATAAATCTTCAGAATTACCTCTAAGACAATCCACTCACAGAACTTACACACCAACTCCTGTTTTTCAAGTAAAGCATATACACACACATTCATCAGACACTCTTATTCCCACATTGTCATACTGAAATGAGGGAGTGAGTCGACAAAAAACCTGTAAAATAACACAGCCACATCAGGAATATAACCTAAATCAGAGCCTTTCTGTTTTGTTTTTAAAATAACCAGAGTGACTGTCTTTAGAATATAGACACATATGGAAGTAAAGTAGCAACATGGATTAATTTATCTGCTAATTTTATACTAATGGGTTAAGTAGTCACTACTCCTTGCTTTCATACAGGACTCCCAGAAATAAATTCCTGGACATTTAGTGTCCTGGGAATCTAATCCTCACACACCAGACAATTAAAAAAAGAATAAAAAACCCCAAACTTCAGGAAGAGCATTATGTTTTAACAACTAGACATTTTTAACATATAAAACATATTTTGCAGCTAACACTTGCATTTCTTCTCCAATCTGTTTGGTTTATTTAAGCTCTAGTCTTAATATTTCCAGTTGTCTAGGGTAATTTCACTTGCCTCGTTTTTGATCACCGTCAGCTCCAACACTGACTAAAAAAGCACCTGCACATATTGAATACTCACAACCAAGTAAGGGCAATCCATTCTGCTCCACCTGTCTCTCCTAAAACTCCTAATAGTTCTAAAGCCTTCAAAGATTAATCTGTTCAGATTGGGACACCCTACCCCAAGGATCATTTATCATGACTTAATAAATTCACCAGGAAAAGGTAGGAAACACATGCTGAGTACAAGATTACTTACTTTACCTTGAAGTTAAATGACATTTTAAATTGAATAGTGATTGCCAAAAGACTTTTATTTTTTAATATATACTTTCATTTTTATGAACTTAAGTGGTCTAGAAAGGGCAGGAAAAACACAAATTGTGCCTTGCAACTATGTAACTCATACCTGGCTGATGCACTATTTAAAGGAAAAAAAAGTCTAGCAACACAGGATTACAGAATCACTGGGAGGCAGAAGGGACCTTTGGAGACAACCTGGTCCAACTCCCCACTCAAGCAAGTCTAGCTGGAACAGGTTGTCCAGGACTGTATCTAGTTGAGTTTTGAATATATCCATGGATGGAGATTCCACAACTTCACCAGGCAACATGTGCCAGTGTCTGACCACTGTCTGACAAAAAAAAAAGTGTTTTCTTATGTCCAGATGGAATTTCATGTTTTCAATTTGTGCTCATTGCCTACTGTCCAACAAATGTAGGTACTCTGTGTGGTGAAAGCCTCTGAGATCTTCCCATTAATCTTAACAAAAAAAAGTTTTAATGTCCAAACTCCCAGTGATGACCCTTCTTGAAACATAATCCATAGCAGTTCAATGACACTGAAATCCCAAATATTGCTGTTTTAGCCAGTTTCAGTAATAAATGGCCAGATGTTTTATTAGCAGTGAGAAAAAAACAAACCACTTTTCTGCATAGTCTTCTGCTACCTGGAATGTTTATTACTGTACCAAGATGTGAATGACAGACAGCCAGTCCTTACAAGGTTTGGGAGCTGACCCTAACTGGTACTCACCTAGGGCTCCTTTTGTGCAGTGGTGTTTACACCTCTACTCTGCAGGATCCTGAAGGTGCTAAAAGGTCTGAGACAGCCTTAATGTTTTTTCTTAGGTCTTAATAATTTCACATGAAACTTCAGCAGTTCCATGGGCTCTAAGAAACAGCTCTAATAGCAAACATTCAGTACGCTGTTCCAAGTGTGCCTCTAACACCAAAAGCAAGAAGACCAGAACTTTACAGAAATTCTGAACACAGCTGATCAGACGCCCTTCTCAAATTCTGATGCTCACGAAGATTTAAATACGTGTTAGTTTAAACCTGCAAGACTTCTAAAAGTTATTGACACAACTTCTCCTAAAGATTCTCTTCTTTATCTGTGTCTTTGAAAGTTTATCAGTACTTTGCAGATTGCAGAGGCAGATTTTGAATCCTTTCACTAAGCATTCTGATGGAAGTCAAAAAAGAAGATGAGAACGACTGTCCAAGGAAGCACAACAATTCCCACGGTTCTCAACAGGATGTGGACATGAACTACAGGAATTCAGGAGGGATTTTTCTAGGAGGACTACACAAGAATGTGAACATGTAGAAGTGCTTATGGTCCTGTTTATTCAATTACAGAAACTGTAGGATTCAGCACAGCATCTTGATACAAAACTAAGACCAATGTTAATTTTAAGTCCTTTTGTGCCTTTTTGTGAGGGGATTTCCTGCAAAACATTTTGTATTGCTTTTAATATTGTATAAATGAATCACATCTAAAAGAAGGACCAACTTCAAAAATCCAGAAATTAAAAGGCCTGTAATTATCTCTGAGAGTGGATGTTCTATTATCTTCGTTAACATTCCTGCCCTCTCCATCCTTCCCTGGGAAAGCAGGCACAGGTTTTAAGCCAAATTCACTTCTACACTGCTGTGATTCGGATTTAATGCACAATAAAAACCCTTTTCATCTCTCAAATGAATAATTTCTCCATGATTATAAATATTTTAGAGGTTTAGCAAGAGCATTCCAGGATTATGTATGGTTCTCTATGCAAACTACATAAAATATGAATGATAGCCAAATCTATTTTGTTAATACTTCAAGAGGTGAAGATGGCTTAGACTCATATAAAAAGTCCTTAGGCTGCTAGAGGAAAGAAAAAAAAGCTATGCGCATTTTGTCTTTTGAAGTACAGAAAAGAAAGATGAAGTGATGTTACTAGAGAAGCAGAGAAGTATCAGAGCTTGGGAACAGCCTAAAAACATCCCAGGGTTCACTCTCAGTGTTATCCCTTTCTGACATTTCCTGAATTATGTAAATATTTGTGTAAATGTTTCTTCTGAGATTCAGCATGTTCCAAGAGAAGAATCCTGGAAACAGACAGATTTTCAGCAAAATGACAGGAATTTTGAAGGTGCATAGTGATTGATATAGTTGTGTAAAAAATGTAGTGCAGGACATGGTAAAAAATAGTGGTAGGTTGGATTTTTGTCTCTCATATCTGACTCCTGCTATATAGTCATTGTCACCAAGCCATTTCAGATTAATATGAAGTAGATATAATCTCTATAAATCAAGAAGGGCTTTTGGTAAAGAGAAAATTACACGCAATCTCTTTTATGTATGACAAGAACATGTTGCTGTTATTCTCTTCCATATCCCACTTCCCTTCTTTTGATCCCCTATTACTCCTTGTGTGTTTTGCTGCATGGTGACACCTCCTCTTTGCACAATGGCTACATCTTCTAGACTGAGTAACCAGAAATTCATGTACAAGTAGGTCAGGGGGAAGAGACTGGGTCCACCTGAAGCCACAAAATGAGGTGGCAATGGAAGAAAATCACATTAACCCCTGTGGCCAACACCGAGGAAAATGAACCCCAGCTGTCCCCTTGCATCCATGTCTGAAATGTCCCTCACTTGTGTCAGCTCTCACATTCCCTATGATGTGATTTTGAACAGCTTTCCACTAAAAAAGTGTGAGGTATTTGGCAGGAGGAACTTAGAAGTACTCTGTAAAACAGACCCGGTTGCTGATTACTGCAAAAGGCTAGTAACTTCATATTATAAGGCAATTTAAGTGTAAAATTGAAAACAGTGAAGTAATTTACTGAAAAAGGTGCATAACTCCTCTCCGTGAGTATAGGACTCTTCATTAGAAAAAACCCTTCGCATTCATTATTCACATTTTGATAAGTGCCATTCATATTCACAAACAAAATGGTTGTGGTAGCCACAGCTGTAGATTTGACTGTCATATACCACATTCACTGCAAACCTTGTAAGAAGTATTACCTATCACCCACTATGCACAGCAGTGGGAGACTGGGAACACTCAAGTAACATGGTGCTATGAAATGAGCCAAAGAACTTGCAGGGATAGTACTAAGGCAGCCTTAATCAGCCCTTCCAATGACCAAGCCAGTGAAGAGATTTTGCAACAGATTCTCTACTGTTTCTGGATTAAACATTTTGCTGGCAAATCTGAGCTGGCCCTTCATGAAAGTATCTAAATTGCTTCCAGAGGTAAAATGGCTCAGGAAACAATATAGCCAGGAGGTACCTGAGCTCATAAACGATGTCAGTTCTGCAGCTGGCTCTATGCAGGGCCAACTCTGTCTCCATGATTAATTAAATAGCAGCACAAATATCCTGACCATTTGTAATCAAGAGCTGCCTGTACATGAATCAAATGATATAAATGTTTCGTATCTATTCACTAAAATTACAGGAACCAATGGCACACCTGAGTATTTACTCTTGGATGTGCCACAAGCAGGTGATGATTTAGCTAGTGGTCTGGGGTGGCCCATTAGCCCGAGGCACTGGAGATACACTCTTGATCCAGCAGTTGCAGTACAGGTCCAAATCTGCCCAACTCCCACACACAGACTGCCTGTCCTTTTGCCTTGGTCTGACATCTTCTATCCCCAGAGCTATCAGAGCCTGGCAGCACAAACTTTAGGCAGGATTCAACAATATATCTAAGGACATCACAAGACTTTTCTCTCATATTAAGAGTCATTTATCTTCGGGCAGTGAAATATGTGTGCAATTACTATGAAACAGAATAAAATCCATTTAAGCTATTTGACATCACCATCAAGCCTCATAAAAGAAAGTGAAGATGTCAGTTAATTGTATTTCCATGAAAAAGACAGTAACAATAGTGTCTTCATATCTTTCGGGTGGCTCCACAGAAAGAAGCCAACTATTTTATTTACTATCAGCATTAGTGGTATCACAGGTGGCACAACACAGTGTATGTAGACACCTGTAAATATACCAGTAAATTAGAAAATGTAATTAAGGAAATGAAAGGAATTATACTCACCGGGCTTTACAAGGCTCGCCTTTGTCTCCTTCTTATATCGAGCCAGCTGTGTATTCCCTTCACTCATTGACCCTGGACTGAACTTCTTCCTGGAAAAGTCTCCATCGCTACCAGTGCAAAAACTGATTGGACTGTTTCCAGCATCAGAAGGAGTCTTAACTGGAGATACTGACTGGCTACTAGGACAGCCAGTGTCATCTGAAGAGAAAAGGGAAAACATCAACATTTCTAACTAATAAGTATATGAAGTTAGCAGAATAAAAGAAAGAGTATTTGAACTACAACTCTTTACAGTAAGTGATATTGCACAACCTTGGCTCTGAAACCTGGTGAGAAGCTATTTGTTTCATCCATTTTGTGAAGAAGTCTTGAATACCTTATGGCAGGCTAAAAGGGCAAGTACTTGTTTTGCTCAGTCTGGCAAAATGCAAAATCAGGGGCTACATAATGAAAATTCCAATATAAGATGAATTCCTTTAGCAAGGTTAAGGAATACTGCAGCATGAAGATACACAAGACACAAATGTCGCGCAGTGCATACCGGCTGCAGAGCAAGCATGGCCCACATGCTCTCCTTCAAGAAATGTTCCCATATCTAAACAACAAGAGAACCTACAGCCCACACGCACACAGTCAGGAATTTCATTTAACTGGAATTAATACAGGCTCCTCAAAATTATCTTTTCTTTAAAAGCAACCATGATCATAGAACTCTTCCATTCTTGACAAGAGGCTGTGAGGTACCTGGTTCTGAAGAGAGTGGGTTATACACAGACTGCTTTTGTTTAAAGCTTAATTCCTCTGAGGGCACACCAGCATTCCCAGGCATCAACAGCCCCCTTGGGAACAGACCCAGGTTCCTGACCTCCAGGGATACAAACACTCCAGCTCTTAACAACTGAATGCAAATTTTGAATGAAATCCACATATCAAACCCCAACTTCATCTAATCACGTCCCATGTAATCTGGAGTAATTGCAGTTCCCCTGTAAGTCGTGGTAGTTTAATTGATACACAACAAAACCAAGCACGCTACTCAGACTCTTCTGGAGAAATCTAATTGTTCTTTACCAGGACAAAATGAAAGCTGCCATCTAAATTATGCAATTGCACTCTTCTCCTGATGCATTATCTTTACCTAACATGAAACCCAAAGAAGTACCTGCAACTGAGCCAAATAATTTGCATGACCATTTTGCACTTACCTCTTCCACCCTGTTCATAATGTAGGTCAAGTCTCATTTTGCACTGAGCTTTGCATGGGCATATTGACTTAAAAGTCAGCGTATGACTGCACATTTATGAGGCAGAAGGGACACCCCATATCCATCTACCACCTTTCTGCCCACCTCCCCTCTGCAGGAAAGAACAGTTCTTGCTTTTGTTAGCTATTGCTCCCTCAATACAGTAGAAAAACTTCATCCTTTCATGTGATCCAGTTTTCCTTCATGACTGGCCAGTTTTACCCTTACTCATTTGTTCCAATGTTCTGCTTCTCATTTCTCCACATCCTGCCTTCAGTCCTCAGCAAGGTACCCCCAGGTGCTGACTGTCCAGAGCAAGCTGTATGCATTACGCTGCAGGAGCAGCCAGCAGCCTGAGGTGTTGCATCCCGGGCCTCTGTCAAGTGCCAGGCATGATGCCAAGCCAAGGGGCAACCCAGTTACAGCCAGAAACACCTCCCAGGGCACAAAGGCCAGTAACAATGCAAAGCACCTAATCCATCTTAATAATATTTAATTCTTTCAAATCATCCCAATTAAGCCAAAAAGCATCTCTTTTTGCCATCTTGCTGCTGCCTTCTGCAACTCAGAATTAGTCCCTAGCAAAATCACAGAAAAGAGAAAACTGCTAATAAGCTTTCCAGCCTGTCCCCACATTCAACCTGACTAAAGCAGGATTGCTCCCCACATGACTTTAGTTTACTTTTTATCCTTTCCATTCCCATCAACATCACAATATAACTCACACAAAGAAGAGAGAAGGTGGCCATTCCTCCCAGGTCAGCATCTGTTTCCCTTTCTCCAACATTTAGAGTCTTTTCTGCAGGCTGAGTGAAAGTTACCTGCAGGACAGTGGATCAGCACCACTGAGTGAGCTTCTGAACTGCATTTAAGTAGCTCCTTTAGCCATGTCCAAAGCATCTTCTTTTTAGAAGCACACAAACATTTATAATCAAATATATTCAGAAATAAGTGACAGCTTGTGCAGTTTGTTTTTAATTACGACTTTTCCACTTACATGTTTCTGTATGTGGCATTAGTTTCCAAACTTTGTTAGAACAAAAAAACAACAAAAAATCCCTAAACAAACAAAAACCCCCTCAAACAAGAAACAAAAACCCAAGCAAATCCCTCTCCCAAAACCTCCCCCCAAACCCAAAAGAAACTATTTACCTCATCTCTCCACCAATAAAGTTACTGCAATACCTGCACAGGTTCTGAAGACCTCACAGATCTGTTTTATATGGGAGACTTTATGTAGAAGTAGCTCCCAAAGCTGTAACGATGCAACCTGGAAGAACCACAGGAGCTGATGAAACTTTAAACAATGAAGGAACTCAACTACAGCGTTAAAAATTGGGGCATTAAAAACCCCAAATGTGTAAAACTAACTGCAATTAGGAAATAAGGCAGCTAAAGAATGCATACTAAAATAGCATAAAAAATGTTTTATTTACCAGCCCCCAACATTGCTGGTGATATCACACTGGTGACCCTGTGCCATCAGATTATGTCATACCTACATATCCTCGTTTTACTGTTAAGAACTTCAGCTTTCATTCCAACAGGACATATTTTAAAAGAACAAATGAGCCTGGCACAAAGAAGAATAGCTCTTCTCTACTCATACGCCTTGTACCCATTAGATACACCAATAACCAGGTGAGCACTCCCACTCCAGTTGCAGTCAATTAATGATTTTATTGTACTCCCTCTCCTCTGATCATTTGTTATCTTTTATGTAATGTACAACTTCTAATCCTTCTACTATTACCCAGAAATATGAACAAAACTATAAATTTTCCAGAACTAGGGCAAGCTGTAGAGAAAGATTTTTCTGTGTCATTCTTTTGAATAATCAAAATGTTTACTACCACAGAATGGAAGAGCTGCCTATGAAATGCTGGTGCTCACCACCAAAGCAAGCAAAGCTCTGCTGTACATTGTGGGGATCCACCTGATCCACAGCTCACTCTCCTGGCACAAGGAAAAGTCCTGGTGAAGAGTGAGGTGCTCTCCAGCTGCTTAGTGCCAGCCAAATTGCCTGCACCTACCTTCATCTTTCCTGCTTTTGAAACCTTAACAGGCTATTTATTTGTATTTAATCCAGAGGAGAGCAGCCAACTTCCCTGTGGACCCTGACATGGACCTGATTCCCCCTCCATCTCCAGACAGCCTGACCACCCTCCCTGCTCACTGCTGCAGTGACTCCTCTGCTTCTCACCTGCAAGCAGAACGATGTGACTGCAGCATGGTGCGTTCATATTTCCCCCACACCTGTGGCTCCTCCTAAACCCTGCTGGCAACTCTGACAGAAGGAAGTGAAGACCTCCACCTGCCTAGAAATGGGCCAAGAAAAGGAATCTCTCTCAAAAAAGTGGGCAACAGGAGCAGATGAGCCCACAATGGGATTCACTTTCTACTGAAGATATGATGTGCATCAGCAAGGTCAGTTAAGGATTCAACCTTGTAACTCAACAGGAGTTTTGCCCCTGTAAGGACTTCAGAACCAGACTTCTCAGGAATGCAGGTAGACCTGATTTACCTTCTCAGGCACATCAGCATCAGGAAGACAGAAAAAGAGGAAGCTGACAAATAGTGCTGTGAAAGCCTGTACTTCTGATCTTGCCTGCATTTACTTGCACAAGAGGGAAAATCACATGAATTTGTAACACACAACTTCCATTGCTTTCTTTCATAATGTCTTTTTTTTTCACAGGGGCCTCCTAGGAGCATTCTGGGAATACGCTTTTCCTTTGAACATCAGCTGGATTTCATAATTTGAAATTCTATGTCCAAGGCCTCTCCCAGATCAGACATGACTGCCAAGATTCAAAACCAAGCACGGGATAGTGTCTCCTCAAACAAACCATCAGAAAAGTTGCTCAGAGCATTCTGACATTTGCATGCCCTGACTAACTTTTAAATTGTGAAGTCAAAATATAAACAGCGTTAAAGATAATAATACTCTTAACAATTGACAAAAATACTTGTTCTTGTACACTTTTAGGCTGTTGTTGAGATGTGATGATTTTCTCAGCACAGATACTTTAGAAGGTTCATTAGAATATGCCCTTAGAACCTTCTTTAAAAAAATACTGCCTTTTCCTAAAGGCTTCAAGAAATATTGAATATACAACCTCCTTATATAACACATCTCAATAATTAATAATGCTCTTGCTGAGGAAGCATGGACTTCTTTTTACTTTCACTCCTAGCTGCCAGATCAAGTTAGGCACTCCTGTGACACTGAACTGTCCAGTTCCTGCGTGATCCCTATTTCACTGTCCAACATTCATCTCCTCCTAAGGTTCCCTTGACCAGTGTTCAGGCTGTACGTAACTCTGAATTTCCACCAAGAAATGTGGATTCTGGAATTAAACGTGTGGCTCTAATGAAATTTTAAATGTTCAGTGTACCAAGACAAAAACAATTTCCTGGCTTTTACCTGATGGTTATGTTTCCATTCATCTCAGAATCTGTTAGCGTGAGTAGCCACAGCTCTGCCAGGATGGTGCACTGCAAGCTGGCTATTGGCAGTGAGGGTACCACAAAGGGTATTTCAGAATTTTTCAAGGTAATCTCCCAGTCTGCTTGTCTGCCTCACCTTTTTTGACCCCCAGTTTTTGAACTGTTTTTGTTTTCTTTTTAAGACTAGCCTTGTAGCACAGGGGTGTTTATGCAATTACTAAAGTTGCTGACGGACACCAAAGGGAATACAACACCTACCTTCCACCTGTAAGGCTCTTTCTGTGTTAAACTGAGAGAAAGAGGTTCCTCTGGAGGGTGAGTCAGAAGGACAGCCCCATTCAGGCTAAGTCACCACAGTCCTCTGAGTCACTGCCTGGAGGATCTCTCCACGGACTAATACAACCACTGCTCAGACCTGGGCAGCTGAACCAGTAAGGGCTCAGTGCCCAGGCAGAAAAAACTGCTAATGGGAGATTCACAGGGTCATTCTGGAAAAACTGGGAAACACAGTAAAAGCAGCAGATGAAACATAATAATATTAAATTAGTAGTACACATAGAAAGGCAGAGGTAGGAGCATATTCACATCCACACCATGAGGGTCTCAACCCTCATAAATCGCACCTCATGCCTCTGGAGGCACCCTCGCATTCCCAGCATCCACTGAGGGAGCACAGCCTAAGGTAAGAAACATGAATATTCTCCTCAGCTCCTGATTGTATAAAACTTCTCATTTTTACTGAGGCCATTCCAGTAGGTGATCATATGTACTCTGTAAGTTTAATAATTTGCTAGTAACAATTTGTTGCTTGCAAAATCAAACAGACTGTGGGAAAAAATATTTATTAACTTCACTAAAAGTAGAGTCCTAAAAATGCTACTTTGGTCCTTCTGGTCAAGTTAAAACTCATTTCTTAACTCTTTTTCAGACCTGTTTGGCTAGGTATTTAAGAAAATTTCTCAGAATATCATGTACTTGTGAGGCAAGTCTCTTACCAAAAGTCAAACAGAGTAAAGCAGAGCTGAAGCACAAGGAAAACTACAGCAGGGTCAGGAAAAGAGAGGAAGCCTACTTATGCAAAATCCTGCTATGCAAATAATTTCCACATTTAATCTTGGTGTCTTTGCAGGCAGAACTTGAATAAACTATGCTCCATTTTGCTTGTGAACAAAGGCTGGCTAGCAGCTTCACCACTCCCTGAGGTCACCTACAGATGCTGGGCAAACTCCTGTCCTTGAAGGGTTTCTAGACTCCCACAGACAAATGCATGGCTGCTGGGATGTGCTGGGAACAGTCCAGCTTCAAAAAGGAGGCTGGATGAAATGATCTCCACAGGTCCCTACAACCTAAATGCTTTTTCTTTTGTTAGATATTCCACAGCTGGAAAACACCCTGCTATTCACAGTCCATCTTTCAAGCTGGAGCTTTTTACTGTAATGTTCTAGTCATAAAATCAAACCCAGTAAAATCAAGACTAAACATCTTTGGTTGCTGAGGATCATTAATGTACAGGCAACTTCTACACCTTTTGCTCACCAGCCCCTTGGACCTTGCTTCTGTCACACCCACAGGCTGACCACCAATGGCCACTGCTGAAAATTTAGTATGAGAGCTGCTCACTGACTTTGGTAAGAGGCCCTCTCTGTTCAGTCACAGCATGGCAGGAGTGCTGACAGGCTAAGATTATACAGACGAGGGCAGAGGAAGGTGAAAAAAGATGGACTGACCGGCTCCTAAGCTTGGGCATCTTTTGCAATGCAGGATTTCACATAAACATGTCTTTAAAGGTATCTGCTCTTGATGTCTGACTATACAACTGCTAAGTCATACTGAAGTAGCTAATTTTAATTGATTTTGGCAGCAAATCTACTAATGTTCCTTCTACTTGAACATTTCACTAACAAACAGGACAGCTCTGTCAAAACATCTGAAAAAAAAAGAGGACTATGCAATTGTGGCTTACTGGCTTTGTTATTACATTTATAGCCCCACTAATGGTGTATTACAGAAGAGAAGCATAAGGGCTTACTAGTAAAAATATCAATAAAAATATTACTGTTACTAGGAGAGCACTGTGGTCAGGAAAAGCACAGCTCCCTGAGTATCATTATCACATCACAGAAAACATCTGGACAAGGTGCTTAAGATGATAAAGGACTGAAAAATCTATTTGAAAATTTTATAGAGAAGTTTTAACTAAAGGTAAGGATAGGAAAGAGTCTAAAAAAGAGATAAAGAAGAGTATTTTCTGTTTGGTATGGGTTTAAGCACTTTAGTAGACCTCATTTAGTAGACCTTTTCTGAGGACAACAGCTGGAAGTGGAACCACTGCTTCTGCCTCTGGTGGGAAAGCATTGACTACATCCAGTGTAAGAAATATTATCTGTTTAATATTAACATTAAGGGTAAATATATGTGTATATATAGATGGGTTTCTGTGTGGTTTTATATGGTTTATTCCATTATGCAGCAAAGAAAGAAATCAGAAATATTCTTTCCAGTTTTGAAGGTACCATTTCTGGAAATAAAAATCTTCAATAGACCACAAAGAAATTTGTACCTATTCCTCAAATGGTGCAACACATTATACTCGTTTGGTCTCATATAGGTCTGCCTCCATGGCTAACAGCAAACAGCTGTGACCCTCACAGCTTCAAACACCACCTCAGAAGGTTGCACTCCTCACCTTCTCATGGAAGGAAATTACATATATTCTATCCACTGTTGTTTCATGCATATTTTTCTTTCCTCTTTTAACTATCCTCAAGCCCAGAGTGGCACTTAGCAGCACCACAGAATCTAGTCACATACACATCAAACACCGTTCCAAAATTTCATGGATATATACTAATCCTATAAACGTAGGGCTAAAATATGTAATGTTGAATTTCTCTTAAAGCATCAAGATTCTCTTTTAACACCATGTAAATCCAAGACTTCTGATAAAAGTTTCATCCTGCTACAAGCTGTGATTTTCTTCAGAGTGCATGACAATATTCAACTCAATAGAAAGTTGCATGAAAAGCACTGTAAAAAGAAAGTATTGGATTATGCATTTTTGGTGAAGAAAATACATGTTATTTAGAATTCAGCCCATAGTACACAACAAGCTGCAACTAAAAGGGCAGTAGAAAGGCTGAGGTGAAGCAGAAAGGGTGACTGTTCTCAGGACACCATGCAAAACGTTCCAGAGAGAACGGGAACTGTCCTACTGACCCCAGGAGGCTCTGGGTCAGGTTTTAAAGGTTTACAGTGTTGCAGTGGGGATACTGCAACACGCATATATCAAACCAGGAGTCCCGTGGAAAGGAAATATATATGGACAGACAGAGTCTTGATAGCTGTTTCAGAGATGTTTATTTCTCCAGCCGCATGGCCGGGGCTCTGCCCAGGAACTGTTCCAGTCACGGGACCAAGGGTCCTTCTGCCCGCGCAGGGAACACAAACCAACCAATGGGAACGAGGCTGAGCAGGGGCAGGGAAGCCCCGTGTCTGTGCCCTCAGGGCCCCTCTCCCAGGGCTACACGGCAGGGGAGGGACCCCAACACACAGTACTGATAGATACATAAAAAGGTGATAAAAAAACATCCAAAAGGTCAAATATTTTGGCTCCCAGATGTTGTTGTGTGGCAAGAGGAACAAAAGGATTGTTACTTAGTCAAGGGGAATAAATACTGAAGTTGAAAGAGAAGCAGGGAAAGGCCAAAAACTGGGGAATGAGCAGACTTTGCTCTTTAGTACCTAGGCACTTTTCTCATTTCCATGTTTGGAACAGCTCTCTGTGCCACAGAAACTGAACTGGTGGCTCACAATATGAAGAAATAATAAATTATTGCATGTAAGCTGCCCAGCAGGAAATTCTCTAGGGAAGCAGCAGTGAGAAAGGGAAGCATGTCACCAGTGTCACCCTCATGCAAAAAGGCCATATGTGTATTTTTGAAAGCAGATTTTGTTTCAATGTTTTTGTAAATTAATATCACAGTCATCACTGAACTGCCTTACAAAGTGCTGCAAACAAAAGTGCTAGAAAAGACCTCCAGAAGTCTGAAAAAAAGGCAAAATGATTGTGGAAAAGCATAGCATAAAGGACTGCAGGAAAAAGAATCTAATTTTTAGTATCACATACTTGAGAACTTTTAAGCATGTTTCTTTGAATCAGTAACTCAAACTAAAAATCAAACACAAAAACCAGTAAGGAACTATTAAAAAAAAAAAATTTCTTATAACAAGAAACAAGAATGAGAGAACTCACTGTTGCCATAGTAATATACACATATATGCAAACAAATAATAGGAGCAATTACTTTCAGTAATTTAAACTAACTGTCTGGCCTCAATCTGTTGACTTCTTAAAATATGAAAAATTTAGCTTTCTGTATCTATTTCTATTCAGGAATATATATTCCACTACATGTACTTATTTAGTGTAGCCTCCAAGGCTAGCTGATTTATAAGGCAACCTGCTTCAATGCCCTAACAGAGAAATTATTTACTGGAGTGCAAGAAGGTACAGTTCAGTAACAGTTGTACAACCTCTTCTTCTTGTCTGTGGCAAGCAAAATGGGTTGTGCATTCACATGGACCTAATAAGCCTGCCTAAAGCCTACATGCTTTTTTTGACACACACTGTGAACTCAGTCCCAGCATCCACCAATAGCTGGGCCAACTGGCAAATAACCTCTGAGTTCAAGGGGAGTGTGCACAGGAGCAAGTGAGCAAGGAATGGCAACACTGAGATTCCTGCTGCAGCACCCACACCCCAGGCTTACAGTGCAGCCACTGCACATGAGCACATTTATTGTGCCACACATGCAAACGATGAGATTTAATTAAAATCTTTACCCCAGAAAAGAACAAGTTATGAAATAAGGATTGAACTTGAATAAGCATTGAACCAGATCTTGAAATTTTAAAGAAAAAGCAAAAACAAAGCTTCGACTCCTATTTTTGAAGACTGCATTGCAGTGAGTCACAATCATTCATGAACAGAGATGCTACTGGTTTTCAATAGCTCACAGGACTATTCGGTCTAATTAAAAAGGTGATTTACAGTTAAGCCCTAGAAAGAGGAACTGTTCGCTATAAACCAAGTCCTCTGCCTCAAAAATTCTTTTGCTGAACCTTATTAAATATACAAGTGCTTCCTGCAAAGCTGCATCTTGGGTACCAAAGCTTACCTGCGTTCCCTGCCAAAATTCCTGCAGCTGGCATTCTAGAAAAGGCTGAAAGAGAGCTTGGGCATTGTTGTAAAGGTACCATGTAAAAAGTCATCTTCATACAGAGAAATTTAAAAGCTGAGCTATTCAGAAATCGAAAGTAGAAAAGAAAGTATATCCCAGACTAAATTCCTTTTTAAAAGAAAAAATGTCAGAGAATGAGGAAATCAAGTCAGTGACTGTTGTCATACCTGCATCACAGTGAAAAATCCATCAAACCTAGCAACGACTGAACCAGTTTAAAAGAAAAGCTAAATACACTTATGGAGCTTAGCACAGGCTGACTTCAAACCAAGGACATGTACACCAAAACCAAGGATTGTGCCCCGCCCAAAGTATAATATTTCTTACAAGGCAAACACTGTAACTGGAATGACCAAGGGCCCAGCAGCTGCTCAGCCACGGACCCATCCCGTGCTTGTCTGAGATGCTATGGATCGCGTTCTCTGCCCAACTGACAAGGTAAGTGCACGCAGCCACTTGAAGCCAATGGTGCAACTTAGGAGAAAAAACATGCATGACACAGGTGCTCAGTACTAATTGAGCCAGAAAAAGCTGCTGGAGAGTTTTTTTCATCATTTGCCATTGTATGAGTTCTGTGGCTAACATCCAAGCCAGAGGAGAGAAGTGCTCCCATATCAGATGACACCCAGGACCCCAGATGCTCTAAGGTTTTAAGGAAGGGTTGTGCATGGTGAATGCAGATACAAAGGCTCAGCTTGCCTACACAGCATCCAGACAGCATCCATGTTCACTTGGCAGAAACAAAGAATATTAAAAACATATTTTGTCAGGAATATCACAGATATGACTAACACTCTCGCTGTGTTTTGTATGGACTTACGAAGCAAAACTGACATAAAGTCAACTGCAAATAATTGACCAACATGATCAAGTGAGGCTTTGATTCACTCAAACAAGACAAAGAGGGAGCTGATCATGCAAATTTAAAACCTATCACAGCCAGAACTAACAATTTCTTCAAAAGAAACTAAGCATCACAAAAACAGTCTCTTTTCTGTTGCCAAGAGATATTTTTTGCTGTTACCACCACGCTTGCAGCACTGCCATGGTTCCCAAAACCAGTAATACCTACAAGATCTACCCTCATTTAGAGAGTAGGAACTCCAAGCCTTCACTTATGCACTGAGATCAGTGTAAGCACACAGGAAAAATGGACAACATCAAAAGCTCTAGGGAATCAAGCAAAAAATACGTATTTAATGGATGAGGGGGAAAAAAAATTCTATTGGGGTAAAAAGAATTTACAGATCATAACTACTTGGTGTCTATAATAATGGAATAAAGGTAAAGAACAAATTGACAAGAGAAGGGTAAAGAGGAAAGGAATTATTCCAGGGATGAATTCATAATATCTGCTGCTTATCAAAAACATGTTCGGGCTTAAGGCTCAAAAGAAATTACAAAAAAGAAATTTATCCAAATGCTCATGAACTTTTTCATACTGCTCCATTATTGACCCATCTGCTCTCATCTTCCAAATGTACTACTTGCTAATTTTAAATACTTTTTTTGCACATGCTGCTTCTCAATTAAGCAGCACCAGGAGAGGCAGGTTGGGGGCTGTGGCCACTCCACTCACCGCTCCATACTGCCATCCTCTCCCCAGAAACAGGAACTAGCAGCCACCTGCTGCCCCTGGGGAATCTCACTCTAAATTAGACAAACTATGATAAAGAAGGATCATAAGTGGAAGACAGAGAAGAGATGTCAGAGAATGAGGAAATCAAATCAGTGACTGTTGTCGTACCTGCATCACAGTGAAAAATCCATCAAACCTAGCAACAACTGAACCAGGTTCTGGGATGCAGGACAGTGCTTTAGCTGATCCAAGGCTATGTAAGGTCTGAAGTCTCAGAGCAGCAAACCATGTAGTGTATACCTGTATGGGTGCTGCAGGCAGCTTTAGAGACACAAAACTCTCACATGGGGGGAAGAAAAATCAAACTAAATCAATGCAGCATTCATGAAATAATAAAAGATGAATAAAAATAAATAAAAGAGATAAGCAGTAAGATGCAGGTTAAGAGACCAGAACTGCATGCTGGAGTATGTCTGTGAAAGGTGCCTTAAAACTGTCAAGCCATGAGATCAGACACACCCAGAATAAATACAACGTGCTTCTGGGACTCAAGACAGCCTATGCAGTGCAGTGGGACAGCAAGGGTATACGACAGTGGCAGCTACGTGTTGAGTGGATCTGAAGAACAAAACAAAAACCAAAAGATGTAAAAAATGTCAGTGATCAAGATGAAAGGCTTGTCAACACAGAAGGAAAAAAATCAGGATGAAAAGCAGCCATTTGGGAGAGATCATGAAAATAATGTATTTCTAGTAATACATTAGTAATCCAAAAGATTGTATTTCTCTGGAACAGGCAAACTCAAGCAGGTAAGGTGGAGGGATTTAAAAGGCATGGGAAAAAGACTCCAGAATTCTTACAATCCTGTGATGTTTGTTTAACGCTCTGCATTGTTCATTAAACAATAACCAAATAGATCATTCCACTGAGCCTGAATTGCAAAATCTGGCAAAGCTAGACTCAAACATGGATATTGTGTTTCTCATCTAGGAAAACTTGTACACTGTGTTCAATACACTGTTTTTTAGAAAGGAGCTAAAAAAGTAATAATAATAATCTGATCCACTGTAGTGAAGACCAAGAAAAATACAAGCATTTCTGTCTATTCCCAGGAACACCTCTGGTAATTCAAAATACTTTATGAACTAAAAAAAGGAAGCTTAGGAAGTTGCTCTGATATTAACTATGGCAAAAAAACTTGTTATAATTCAGATTTTTAGATGAGAGAATCACAGAATCATAGAAACATTTAGGTTGTAAAGACATCTAAGGTCATTGAGGCCAACCATTAACGTAGCAGTTCCAATTCCACCACCAAGAATGTTACGCTTTCCAAAAACCTGACTATTGAAAACAAATTTCTCCACACCAAAAATACCTGTTAAATTACCACAGGCATATAGAGTCCAATGGTGTTCATTATGTGACCCTCAATTTCGTTATGCATGTGCATTAATGTCATTTACAGTGAAGAGTTTCACTGAACTAAAAAATTACCACTAGTAGGCATCTGAGTCTTTCACTGCTAATTGAGGCATTTAAATTGTGCTAAACTCTACACAGGGCAAATATTTAACATTAAAAAAATCGGTTTTCAAGTTGTCCCTCATGTAACATTTTGAAGAGCGAATGACATTTTTTGATCTACAATTGGAGAGTAGTAATTTACATCTGATCAATCACCCATCCATTGCCCTCTCTGTAGAGAAGCCATCATGCCCAACTCATGTCTGGCGACACATTCATCAGGAGAAGCCTAAATTCTGAAATAAACAAAACTTATTTCAATATGACAGTGAAAACTTCACCTACGTATTCTGTTCCAAATCATGGAGACCATTGTCACAAAACCAAAAGGATCTGCGGTCTGACACCGTTAATATCAACTCCCCTGATTTACCGACTTTCGATTAAAGGGCTTTTTCAAAATGCCTCAATACCATGCTGCAGTTGTTAAGGCAAATCTTTCTCTTTAAAGCAACGCTTCTGCCGCAATAAAACCGCCAACTTTTTTAGCAGTGGATAGCAGAACTCGAAATGGAAACATCTGGTGTCGCTTACGGACACATATTAAAAGAACAGATACTAGATTTCCCTGGAAAAATCAATGGTTGCCCTTCTTCACCGGCAAAACGGATTGCTCATGCGGGCTCGATGGGAGCCCGACACACAGATGCTGCGGCTAGGATGACAGCGAAGCCTCGGGGGTGGCCGTGTGGGGCACACGGCGTTCCCCAGGGACACCGAGGCTGGGGGGGGTCTCTCTGCGGTACCTGAGCAGAAGCTGTTGCTGCTGACAGTCCTGCCGGAGCCCGCGGAGGAACTGGGCGGGTTGAATTCCCGGCTTTCCTCTTCCGAAAAGGGAGATTCGGAAGCGGGAGATCCCTTCTGCTGCGGCCGAAGGACCAGGCGGGGGATGCGGCTGCGGGACACCTCCTTTTCCAGCTGCGTCCTCTGCTCCTGCTCGGGAAGGGACACCCCGTCAGGAACCTCTCGGATGTGCCCTCCTCCTTCCATCATCGAGGCAGGGGCAGGCAAATCCCGGCCCCTCCGCCCCCCCAGGGCGGGGGCAGAACGCGATTTGCCTGCCCCTGCTTCTCCTCGCTCCCCGCCGCGCCGTCCATCCCCGGCTCCTCACCTTGCCGCTCTCCCGCAGAGGCCCCATCGCTCCTCAGTCACGGCGCAGCCGGGAACAGGCACCTGGCATGGGCGAGAGGGATGCGCTGAGCGGCTCTGCGCTGCCGCTGCCGCTGCGGCGCTGGGGGTGGCGTTGCCGGCCCGGCCCCGCCGCCGCTCCCCGCCCCGACACGTGGTGCCGCCGCAGCGCCCGCGGCCGCGCCCGCCCCGGGGCGCCGGGCAGGTGCGGGCCCGGCCGCGTCCCTCGGCCCCGCTGCCGGAGCGGCCCCGCTGCCGGGGCGGCCCCGCCGTCTGACAGGGCTTGTCGGGCCCTGGCCGCGAAGGGCGGAAAGGAACCTCGACACAGAGAAACTGGCAGAGGGCAGACGGTGCCAGTACAAATACGATGGATGTATAGCTACACACCTAGCAAAATGCATCGTCAGATCTCTCTGCTTCTTAGTCATAGAATCATAGAGTGTTAAGGGTTTGGGAGGGGCCTTAAGGAGTATCTAGTCCTAACCTCCCCTGCCGTGGGCAGGGACACTTCCCACTAGACCAGGTTGCTCAAGTCCTCATCCAAGCCGGTCTTGAACACCGTCACGGCCGGGGCATCCACAATCTCCCTGTTCCAGTGTCTCACCAGCCTCAGAGTAAAGAATTTCTTCCTATTATTTTTCAGTAACAGCTATTTATGGAACATGGAGAGAGATAAAAACTTACTTGATTCTCAGACATAAAAATGTACTAGATTCTCAGATGATACATTGCATAGTATATTTATTTATAGCATTTTCTCTCTTACCATTCATTGTGGTAATTGTTGTTGACCCTCCTATTGATTAATGCACATGTGGTAACCTTGTTCATCTGCTCCCCAGAGAGGGTCTTCTTAAAAACAAGCATTAGCAGGACTGCAATCTGGGCTATAAATATATGTGCACGATGGGTGAAAAGGGCGGCTTTTCCACAAAAATGATGATGAAATTCTCAATATGAAACTCATTTGAGGTTCCACATAGATGTCTGCTTATAGGACTTAATGAGCTTGCAGAAGTAGTACTTTCAGCAATCATATTTTTGGGCAAAGAGTCCCTTTGTATTTATGCTTCCTACTGTCCTGGTTTCAGCTGAGATATAGTTAATTTTCCCATGACACCTATAAAGGGCCCCAATTCCTGTTGGGAACTTCTGTTTGCTGTTAGACCATAAATATTAAATACTGTCTGAAAAATAATTAAGAGCAAATGTGCCTTTCATGTGTAGTGCAGAGAGCATAGCATCGGTTAACAGGAAAGGTGATGCATTCATCTAGACCTCGAAGAGGAAAGAGGACACTGGTGAGTACTGACGCACTGATTGTTGTATATCCAAAGAGGCATAATTACTAATTTATTAACCTGGCATCAGAATTAGATCCATTACTTATGTAGAGCTCCAAGCTATGCTCTGCCGAAAAGATGATACCATCCTTCCCTGGCAGTGACAAGACATCTATTATTCAGGGAAGTGAGATAGTTACAGCTAAACAAAATGCTTACAATTCCTGTAATAAAAATTCTGTGCCTATAAAATATCTTCTAAGCACTGGCATCTACCTTCCTGCCACAAAAAAGCAGGAAGAATTCTAGACCTTTCCCTACTGCTCCAAGACTGTTTCCATGGAAAATTGCAAATCATATATTTTAATCACACAGATTTGCTCTTCCATTCAATAGAGATCAGGGCACCTGAGACCATGGGCTTCTCCTGCAAGCCACCCATGGCACATATGGGGTGGAAATTTCCCGTGTACATTTGCAAAGCTGTTGTACCAGTAGTAAGAGTAAGAAGAAGCTGTGCAGCAGCACTGCCATTGCCATAGTAACTCAGCTCCAGAGCTGCTGCTGATGATTCAATTGTCGGAGCCTGTTTTATCTTTTTCTGTTTCAAGCTCAAATTTTTGCCTTGCTAAGAAACAAGATATGAGAAGTAGAGTCTTCAGGCTGCCTCAGGATTCATAATGGGATGTGATTCCCTTTGATCTTCTCTCCTCTTGACATAGATTTCGAGCCTTATCATAAATCATAAAACAATCATTAACTTGCAAGCAAACATTTCTTTTCCCTTACAGTCATGTATATCTTATAAATATTGAGGAATTAAGTCACTTTTCAGTAATTGAGGAATTAATTCACTTTTAAGTCACTTATTAAAATATTTTTACTTTGCACTAGTTAATCATCAATACTGAGAGGAACACATATTTGATATGAACATATAATATCACTCTTATTCCTCTCATGTCTTTTACAAACCAGCAGAATCTCTGCATTACCTATAAAACTAATTTTATAACCAGTGTGTAACTGAAAAAATCTATGTTTACTGGGAAGAAAAAAATGTTGTACATTCATAAGGGCCTCAGAAAACCTACAGAACACAGTGTCTTCTTCGCCTTTCCTTGCTGTACTCCCTCCTGAAAAATAGCAGCTCTCCAGGAAGCTGCAGAGGGCTGCAGATTCAGCAGAAGCTCTTGGACTCCAGGAGCTGCCAGGGGAAGCTGGGCATTGTGCCAGGCCCTGGGGTTAGACCTCATGCTTTCCTGAACGGGGAGCAAGGTACATGAAACAGTTTTTATTCCAGGCTTTGCTACCAAGTTCTTCACTCTGGTAGAGTGCTCTTCCAGAAAAAAGTTGCAAGGGAGAGCAGATGGGGTGAAATATAAAGGATCACAGAGTATGTTTTGCTGCTGCCTCTGAATCTTTTCAGTGGGAGGGGGAATGGGATTCTAGTTCAGCAGAGCTTTGCTGGCCAGCAGTTAGATATGTCCACTAGCACAGTCACAAGGAACTCATTGCATTGACACTTCCACATCTAAACTGCTGAGAGAAAAGCTTCACCTGATATTTTTGCAAAGCTTTCTGTGAAATTTGTTTTTCTAAAGTTTATTTGTTCCATCTGATGGCACATCGTTTTCAGACATATGCATGCAATTGCTGTTTTCCAGTTTGCTGTCTTGCAGTATAGTAGTTTTGCTCATGAGCTGTCAGAAAAACAGCAGGAGAGCAGTACAGTAAAAGTCTCAATGTCCTAATTAAGTGCCCAAATACCTCAGTTCAGAACTGGGCACTTCAGAAGAACAAGCAAAATCCATAACATACTCAGGAGAGAATCACCTAGAGCTCAGCAGTGTGTACAAGAGTACATTTGCACCATTCCACACAAGTGGTTTATTCATGCTGCCAGTGGAGACCAAGTCTCAATTGCAACCTTCTCTGTGCTACCACCTTGAATGTTTCTTTCTGTTTCCAGGAATTTTCCTTCTTTTCTGTGAAAAGAAACCTTCCAGCAAGACGGTTTCAACTCCTCACTTTTCTTTTGACCAGTCCTTCAGAATGGAAGCGAGCAGGACTTGTAGGGAGCCAGAGACAGTAGTCATCCCAGGTGGCAAAAGGAGTGGAATGTCTTTTTTTTTTTTGTGTATAATAATTAAAAGGCTGAACAAGGATTCCTGCCTTATGTGAATTCTAACTCAACAGTCACCTCACACTCCTTTGCTATTTTTATGCTGTCATCATTTGGTAGTTGTACACACTTGGAAAATTTTACTTTGTGAAGAAGTGAATGCTTCCACACTCAGATTATCACCCAAAGAATGCTGGTCCAAAACCAGGCTGGCTCATTGCTCAGACCAGGACTGTTTCAAATTTTTATAATACTGAAAGTGCTTGTGGATATTTGGGATGGAAACCGAAGACACATTTTGTGATCTTATGTTCATTAGGGTTAGATGGCTTTCTCACAAAGTTATTTTGAAGTTGAGAATTTTGGTGCCTAAATCTGTCTAGATTCAATTTCAAGGGTCTGAGGGTCTTTTTTTATGTTTTGGCACTGGGCTTTCGCAGGTTGACAAAGTGGAGGCAATACCTTTACTGGCCATAGGCCACGTTTTGGTTTTGAATTACATCACCCTCTGAGGTCAGTGATGAATGAGGCAGAGGGCAGAGCTGGGCCCTCTAATCCCAATACTATATGATTTCATTAATGCAGGCACATAGCTGATAATGCTTCTGTTCATGACTTAAGAGAGCATCTGTACTTTGCCAGCTGAGACAAGTTTGCTTATCAAATGTGTTGATCCTGTTTTTCTATTCAGATAGAAATAATATCAGCAGATCTCAATCAAATGTTGCACAGATGCTAAAAAGACGACCAGCTGGAGCTAACCATTTTCATAGCAATAGTTTACATTAGAGGTCTGCAGAGAATTGTCTGGAAAAATTCTCTTATCATCTTTCAGAAATACTGGAAAATGAGAGAAAGATGAGAAGACTATGAATATCATTATAATATAGAGAAAGCAGGAAAAGGGAAGGATTGCTTCATGTTGGTCTTGGGCAAAATAATAGAACAATTAATTTGTGACTCTGACAACACAAATCATCAGTCAAAAATATAAGTAATAGGTATCAAGACATCTTACAAGCAAATCTTGTAAGAAAGACTCATTGGAGTGATAGTAACATTTTGAAACTAACAGCCAAATTCAAAGAAAAAACATCTGGGACAAATAATAAAGCTCTGCCAACAGGAGGGGAAACTGTTTTGGAAAGCAAATTTGAGAAAAATACTTTGTGTCCTTAGTAGCCAATGTCTCAGTATGAGTTCTTAGACTTAGACTGTGGTTAAGAGAACTAATGCAGAAGAAGTGGAATATTTAGCTGAAATAGGGGCGAGATCTTGCCTGTGTACACAGCATAAGATGTCTGCTGGAACAGTGTGTTCAGTGCTAGTGGGAAAGAGTTCAAGGGAAATACTATTTTCTGCAAGACATTTATCTAATCGGACTTCTGATAAGAGTTGTCTGATCTGTTTGTACTAGACAGATCCTTGTCAGTATTACTCAGTGAAATGCAAGCCAGAAAGCAACCTGAAGCACGACACACCTTCAGATGTTTGTGAAGCAGCCTATATATGTAGAAAGGACTTGGGCTGACTTGTCTAACTTCAGGCATCTGAAGTTACTGTGTGAAATTATGAGATATAGAGAGGCAGAGTCATGGCAAGCAGGCATATGTGCCTGTGCCCACACTGGGGATGGAGGTGCAAGGGAGGATCTGTGGCCAGCAACTGCCAGGATTTAAGTTTCTCTCCCCAGGGGTCCCAGAGCTCTGCCAAAACTCATGACTCAGCTCTGCATCCAAACAGTTTGGGAAGTATGTGAAATTTGGGTTAAAGTGTAGGTTTGATCTGCTTTTAAAATAATGTAAACACATTTAAAAAATCTAGCTAGAAACAATTACCATTACTTACTGTACCAGGCACTCCCATCAAAGTCTGTTAGTTTGAGATGTGCGGTCTACGTGGCACAGAAATATTCTGTGTTTTAGACTACAGCTGTGCCTGAGCTGTAACAGAACAAAATCTGGTATTGCTCTATAGGTCCAATTTTTCTAATTCATAAGATGGTTGTACATAGCAGGACATGTATTTTGATAATGGTCCAGTGTAAAAGATTAGGAGTGGCCTTGTTATGATTCCTAAAATCCAACCATCTAAGCTCAATAATGGTATCCTTCTGCAACATATGGCTTTTTTATGTAATGTGAATTCTATACAGATTTGCAGTAGAGCTTGGGATGTGGCTGTGGTGAGGTCCTGAAAAAGAGGATGGTGTGCAGCTATTTCTGGTAGATGAGTCCTGGTGTAATCTTCAACCTTAATTGGTTTAGGTTTTGGTACGATATTGCTGAAACCTGAATACTCAAGGGAAACAGATTGGTCAGAGATAGACACACACACAGTGGCTCTTACCTTGTTTTGAAAGCTTTTCTGCTTTGGTGCAAGTGTTCACTTTTATCTTCTCTCAGTGGTATCAGCCAAGCATTATTTAAGCTGGAGGATATAGACATGGTGGATCTGAGAGACTTTTTTTATATTAAGTCAGAATAAGTGAGAAAGTAAGTAGTGGTGGTATTCAACAGTTCAATAATTTCTGAATGCTGCATCTCCCAGGGTTATCAAGGAAATAATTTTAGTATCTTTCTTTATTTTCCTCAGTACCTTATGTATGATTATATAATATATAGCACTTGCGTTGCAGAGTGGACAGAAAAAGTATTTGATTGGGAATCTGAAGTGCTACTTCAAGAGGCATAGTTGATATTTTTAGTTCTATCTGGAAACAAGTGTCATTTGTGAAAGGAGTTTTTTGACCTCAAAACAGGTGTCTAAGAAGTGTCTGCTCATTTAACTTGCAGACCTAACTGGATTTTTATGATCTGATGAATAAAACATTTATTTCTCATCTACTTTTATTCTGTTCTTAGCATGCAGGTAGAGTCTGGTTTTGAATGCTCTTCATTGTGGGAAAGGCAAAGGGTGCAGTAAAATGTGTATATTCAGAAAGTTTCCCAGGAATTGAAGCACACTCATGCAGAGCTCTTAAGCTGAGCTCAAAATTAGTTGAAGATATTTAATATGTTTAAAAATGTGAACTCTCACTGACCTGGTGTCTAACATGGTTCTTAAGAGCTCTCCCCCTTGAATCAAAGTAATGCGTTGCCAATTACCACATGCTTCTGGCAAAATGTAATGATTGGAACAAGTACAAATTTCATCAGCTTATGGGAACACTCACACAGGAGCAAAAGGCCAAATGAGATACCATGATGATGTAGAAGGAGATGGCATCTAGAATGTCCCCACAGGCTCCACTGTACGAGCCAGAAAGCGCTGCACGTGTTGTAGCCGAGTGAGATGTGATACAGGAGGTGACAATCAGTTCTAAGTCCCTGGGAGGCAAACAAAAAGCAATGGGGAAAGGATATCAAGGGTGCAGATGTGATCTGAGACATGCTGGTCAAATAATAATATGATTTCCCATGCTCCTTATATGAAGCACGAATCCATTTAAACTGCAACTGAAATAAGAAAACCAGCATAAACAGTACATAATTGCCAATGTCAGTAGCTGTCCAGCTTCAGGGAAGAGCAGAAACTGTATTAGCAGAGCATTGTAATTTGAGCTCAGGATAACTGAATTGAATTTAACCATATTTCAAAGGTAACAGCAATGAAGAATGGTCAAAGCAGAGGCTTTTTACCTCGGTCCTTTTAAATGGCAAAATATGAACAATATTTACCCCCTCCCACCACCACCAAGTAGACTTTAAAAACTAAGAATCTAGCAAAGTCTTGTATCCTAATCTTCTTATTAAACACTCTATTAGTCCTTCTGGGGTTGCTTTAATAACAAGATTTGGGATATGTATAAATTTTTGAGTATTGAGGTTCAGTACTGAACAAGTAAGAACTTAAATATGTGTATTCATCTGTAAACTAGTTCATGAAAACTTGAAGAGCTCAGAAGAGAAACCAGAAACATGTTTTCTATTTATTCAACTGATGTTATAGTATTTATATTTTGATCTTATTCTTAGAACCTCGTCTTGCTTCTGTCAACTTCATAGTATTGGTGTGTATAAGCCAGGGAGCATAACACAGTTACTCTCATCCTCCTGCCCTTGTTCCTTTCTGTCTTTACTGATATTCTTGGATAGATACTTACCCAGTAGTGTTGTCCATGTAGGCACCCTCTGAGAAGGTTTGGAGGTTGAATTGTAAGCAGGGACAAGGCCTTTTGATCTATTTTTTTAGTATGTATTTCAATGTGATCTTGAACAGGGCCCTGAAATGCTACTTCATATGAACAAAAAATGGTAATATTAATAGGAGTAAATGGTTAAGCTTAATGACTTCAACATCAGAAAGATTATCGGGATGCCACGTGGGCTACAAATTCTTCAAACGGTCAAATGGAATGATTATTAAATGGATTCAAAATCACTGGTGTAAGGGTTTTGGAGCGATGTGTTTGTAGTTCACATGTATGGTTCCTGACAGGTAATTTCTGCTTGATAACATCCGCCCACATAACATGTAAGTAAGTGACGCTGTTACCACCCTCTCATTCCCTTTCAGTAAGTGTGCCATCTGGGGCCATTAAAAGGCAAATGCCATGCTTTTTTTTTTTTTTTTTAATATAGGCATCTACTTTAGACAATGGCAATATCACATTTTCCACAGTTGTCAATAAATAACAGTGAGACTGCTTCGATTCAAAGACTTGTGAGGTTTCTGAGGACACTGAATATAAGAAGGACATAAATAAGAGTGCTTCACTTTTAAGAAAAGATATATGTTTGTAGGGCTGCTGAAGAATTTTAATGCTTATAAATGTCAAGAAGAAATGAGAATTTTAATCTTAATTTTGCATCTGATTTGATAATTTTATTTATACCCTAAGTTTATAATTTTATTTCATTTTTCTCTAAAAGAAGACAAAATAAACAGGAAAATATTTCCTACTAATAATGAATTGTTGACTATGTCAAATATACTGTTGATTTATAGTCTGGTTATTACGCTGAAAGAAGTGAATGCAGTTTGAACCATGAATTACGGGTAAGAGTGCAAGACTGCATCAGCCCCCCTTACCTATTTATTGAGACTCAGCTGTGTTTTGCAGGCAGTGCCCTTCTCTTTGGACGAGGCCCTTTGGCTGTAGCCAGGCACGATGGCAAAGCTCCTGCTGAGATACGTGTTGGCTCCCGCTGTGTTGTTCCAAGCTGGCTGGAGGCGCCCAGCCAGTAATCCCCAGCTGCACATGTCTGACACCCAGTCCCTCGGCTCAGTTTAATTGCTAATTGCAACAAATGCCTCCCAGAATTCGAGTGCAGGGGCATCTGTGGAAGTGTGGGGGCAGGAAGGAATCCTGTCAGAGCTGATTTCATATCCCGTTCCTCCTGGGAGTGCCACCTGGCACCAATGGATTTCAGCATTCCCTGCTGCAGCTCAAAACAGTGTTGGGCAAGCTTTAGTTCAGGAAAGACTAAGGGGTTGGGCTCAAATATTTCTGAAATATGATTCAATCCCACAGTCCCTGTATACTCATACTTACCAGCACAGCTGAAAGGTTGTGTAGGCCCTGTATCATACCAAAAGTAAAGCCTAAGCTTTGAAAATCACCTACTGAGGAATTGCTCTAGATACTACGAGGAACTTAAATGAACACAGGTATTTCACACTCACTGGTGATAGGAATTTCAGAAGATTCATAATCCTCATTAGTAAAACCATAGGTTATTAAAAATTACCTATTCTACACATTAGTTTTCCCATTTTCCTTGTACTTTGTTCTCTTAATCTAGATGTCAAGTGATCAGTGGGCCTTTTAAATTATTTGGGGGTAACCAATGTGGATTCAGACTTTCAAAAGTTTTTTTCCTTTGAAAAGTGTATAGAATGTATTTAAGTATTAAATGATAGATTCCCTTTATTATTCCATATGCCTCTTATTTTTTCTTGTAATTTTCATTTTAATGTAGATATTTTATAAGTCATTATGAGGCTGTCATTACTATTTACTGTGGGTTTGAATTGAGTTTAAGTAGTCAAGAGCACCCACTGAACCCACTCAAAACATTAGTGTTGAATTTTCATGGAAGGCAGATTTAACCCACATCAACGCACAAATGCAGGACTTTGATGCAAGGAGGACTGCCACTCTGTTCATAGCAAGTTTGTAGGATCTGCCCTCAGATCCGTATTAAAATTATATCACTGCTGGGAGATAACTTAAAATCTTCATAAACAATATTTAAATAACACCCAGTGTTACTTTTTATGGTATCAGTACAGTTAAAAGAAACATACTTTGAGCCTGGACTCAAGAGAGAACTTGTGACAAAATGAAATATAGCCTGCTGAAATCTACTGTAAGCAAATACCACAAGCTGTGCCAAACAATTATGTTAGTTTCACATTAAAAGTAATACCAAATAGAAAGAGAGGACTTGCATATTCTTGTCACCACTGTTTTTAAATGGTACACCCCTGAACAAGGCTAGCAATCATCTGGCAAAAAAGGCCATTAAACTGTAAACTGTTTATATAAATATCCAATACAGACATGAGTTTTAAAGACTTGTTTTTTAATAAGGAAGAAATGGATCCGAGTATCACAACTGCTTTCTAATACTATTTAGGAATATTAGAAACACTGTTGTTGTTTAAGAATTTAGTTTCTATTACAGTTTAAATATGGGTTGGCTCCTCTGATCCTGTATACAGACTATTTTTTTACTTTTCATTGTGAGAAGTTATGGTGTAACATATCTGCTCGTTGTAACAAAGCAGCAGATATGGCATTAGTGTTCAGTTCATGCCTGGTATATTGCAACACTTTTGAGTTTTTAACTGGATTTCGGTGGACACCACTGAAATGCTGAGGTTATATCTATTTAAAACATCAGGTGAGGGATACATGTGTCAAACCCAACAACTTGTGGTGTACTCTTGCCCTAAGGTACCGAATTTTGTATGCTGTTGATTGGTGTGAGATCTCATGCTCCTGGCTCAGGGACATGATGCAATTTCTCATCAGATACTCCAGTGCTTTTGCAAACAGTATCTGTGACCTAACCTTGACCTCCAGAGAAACTCCCTTCTCCACTGCAGCAGATGAAATGGGATGTGACTGGAGAATGCAGGGATTGGTAATGAGGGGGCATTTTATCTTTAGAGGTTGCCAGAACACACTGACAACAATTTTGATTTCAGAGCCGAGTTCAACTTTTTCTTTAAAGAATCCCTTGTTTTTGCCAACTGGGAATCTTCACAAATAGGTTTAGCAGTGCTTTAACAGAAATACAGGTACTTCTAGGTTTTAGATCTATATTTTTCAAAAGTTTGTATATTGCTTTACTTGTTGCCCCAAATATGTATTGGAAGGCACTTCTCCCTTGGACCTCACAAAACTTCCTTTTCCCAGTCTATCACGAATCAAAATTATCTACATATCACTAATCCTATGCAGTCTAATCTCACCAAAATAACTGAATTTGGTTATATTTTTTTTATCATCCAGCAAATCAGTCAGTACAGTTTCAGGGTTCCCTAATTCATCGTCTCCCAAGTACTGTACAATTTCTCCTTCCATCTTGTGTCTACTTCAATATGTAAGAAGTACTAGTCCAGAAGTCTGAAGTTTGTTTTAATCTAAGATAAGAACATTTACAGATTTCAGAAGGTAGGGGATTTTTTTGTGGTTTGTAAGGTGGAAGCATCCACTGACAGGCCCTCTTTCAATGAGAGGCAAATAATGACATCAGCAGAGGTGGTGTTGCTTCTTTCTTCTTCATTTAGAATCTCATGTTCTGTAGACACAGAGAAGGTAATTACATCTTTTACTGGTTTTGTATAGTAATGTGTCACAAGTGCTGTTCATACTCCCTGGCTTTTTCACAATTCTTAGATGATGGGATGCCATTACTAATTTTTTGTAATGATGACTTATGTCTGCTTTTATTGTAGGCATTGTAAGTTTTCTCCAGCTTCTTGTTAGAAGCCACTATTCAGTTCCAAATAGGACTAGAAAAAAATATGAACAGTATGAAATCATACTTGGAATTGTTCCCACTCAGGAAATGCTTTTAGATTAAGAGTGTGACCTCATTCAATATTTAAAATAATGGTAATACTAAATAAACCTGAATTCTGTTCTATGGATTGAAGAAGTTAAATGGTACCTTACTCTTCGGAGTAATTAGGAAGTTTGCATGGTCATTGGTTTAATGTTTCTAATAATAGAAATTTTTTATCCTCCTGCATGTTCTGGTTCTTGGCAAATATAATTGTCTTTATAATAATTGTAAATGCATTTGAAATGTTCTAAGTGGTAAAATGGCATCTTATTCTGCTGCTTCTTATGGGAGTGTTGGAGCAGCATGAGAGAAGCCTTGATTCTGCAGAGGCAATGGTGTGCATATGCATGCCCCAGAAGAAGCTGTGTAGAAACTCAGGCATGTGCTTATCTGGTGACACTCAGATTTTTGGTTGCTGTATGTAACAAATCAGGTTCCTTCCTATCATCGGTCTGTATGGGGTTTGGTTTTATCCTCTGTTGAATATATCAAATAATAAATATGTTCTCTAGATGGTAATACAAATTATTCTAGGAGTAAGAATTTCAACTATAACTATATTGATTCTGGTAGATACATGTCTAACTTGCTCTTAGAAGTCTCCAGCAATGGTTTCCATAATCTCCCCAACTACATTACTCTTCCACTCTTAGCTATCTTTACTTGGTGTTTGAACTTCCTGTGCTAAAGTGTTAAAGTCATTACTTCTTCCCCTGTCCTCCACAGCCATGAAAAACCTAGTGCACTCTTTGTAGCAACTTTTTATGCACATGAATATTGCCCCCTGCTTGTCTCAGTTCTTCCTTATTCTGTTCAGCTCATGATTCCTTCATTAATTTTCATTTATTCTGTTTAAAACAATCATCCTATTATAACTCAGATGATATTTGTTAGGATTATTATAAATTCTAACCATTCTTCAAAGCTCTGACAGTCCCATTCAGCTTGGAGTTGTCTGCACATTAACAATATAGTCTTTATTTAATCATGCAGGCTACTAATGGAACTGTTTGCCAGACCCAGGACAGATCCCTGAGGACCCTACTGAAATATATGTTGCCATTTTTACGATGAACCATTGATAACTGTCCTCCTGGTACTATTTTGTAACTGGTTTCACATCCAGTAAAATATAGTTTCACCTCTATCATGTGTCCCTAGTTTGTTTTGAGGATGCACCATCAGTACAGTGTCATAAGAAGTACTAAAATAAAAATATATGACTTCAGCTGTTTCTCTCTTACCCATAGGCCTGTGACCCTGTCACAAAGGAATTTGTATTGGCTTGACATAATTTATCCTTAGCTAATCCACACTGACTCTTAGTTATCTCCTTCTCTGCTGGATGCTTACAGATAGTTTGTAGAAAAATGATCATTTTGTTTCAGACTGGGAGGGGGGAGGAACTGAGATGAGACCATCACCATGGGTGGCTGCCAGCTGAATGTCAGTGGATAATACCAGAATAAAACCTACCTCTTCAGACTCTTTACCCCAGTTGCCCTCCAGACTGCAGCAAGGATCCTTGCTGCCTGGGAGTTAGGAACAGGCTGTATCTGTGCCAGCCAGCCCTTGTGCCAGGGACTGGTTCCTGGCACATTCATTTGACTCCTTGGGATGCAGCTTCATTCTTCTTAACCTTTTGCATCCCTTTTAAAACTGAAATCTATCACAGTTCTCACCAGTGGTAAGCACTTGATTGGCAAGTGATCTTTTTAGTGAAATGAAACTTGGCAGCATGATTTGTTCATACCCACTGACTGGAAAACTAACAGTTCAAGTTTTTCTCTTTTTATTGAAATCCTCCAAATGTCCATTGCATCACTTTTTCCCTTGTATGAGAGCAAGAATTTTGTCATGAAGTTAAAATCTGTTATCTGATAGCTCTTTTAGAGTGAATTTCATTGAAGTGTTGCCTCAAGTGCTTATTTTCATTAAAATATGTGTCAGCTTAATAGCTATATTCATGTCACTACATTTTAAAATGACGTGTGATTTCTTTTTCCAAAAAGTGAACATCTCGAAGATGAGAACAAATAATATAAACCTACGTATATATTCGTTTGTATTATGTATAATATAATAAATGTATTTATCTAGGAATAGACTTTATATATGTGCTTTTAAAAATAATAATCAAAAACAATTTAATGAAGTTATTAAATTATCCCATACCTCTAGCACAGAAAAAATGGAACAGCCCCTGGATGTTGCTGGCACAGGCCCTGGGTGCTCCTGCAAGCATGTTGCAGCACTGCCAGGCAGGGCAGTCTGGAGGAAGGGTGTTTGCATGTCCTGTAGACTCAGGCATGCAGGGTAGAAAAGGTACCAGGGGAAGGTTGTAGTTGTTGCTCTGTTCCCAGAGCTGTACACTGAAACAGAGCCTTTGCTGTCTCTTGTTCTTCCCGTTTGTGAGTGAACCAATGATTTATACTCATTGCCTCCAGTCAGAAGTTTGCTCTGTCAACTTGATGCAGACCAGGTGACCTAGGTTCCTCCATTTGTAAACTCACATTTAAAAATAAGCAAGGATAATTTCAAAAGCAAGACCAAACCAAAACAAAAAAGAAAAATCAGGTGAACTTTGGAAAACAGTTTTCCATAAGTGATAAATTATTCATTCCAGAAAAAAATCATTATGCAGTTGGCATTAACAATATGGCAAAGAATTCTCTCATTTGCTTTCATGGATATCACACAACGGTTTTCTGCTATTAAAACTGGAGGACACACATGACTGTAAATGTGGACGCTTCTGCAAATAGTTAAAGCATGGGAGAAGGGAGCTCACAGACTCTCTGTGCTTGCCATAAATAGTTATTAGCCTGGATCTTTTGTCTGCCTGAATGTAATCTCATCTTTCTTGTTTTTATTCTTTAATTATTACTGCTGTTTGTCAATTTATGAGGTTAGGGGATCATAGTAAGATTTATAAAAGGAGGAACACCATGTACTAGTGCATCTAAACATGCATCTAAAAATACCAGAAACATTCTAATTTAAAAGGTGAGATAGTGCACTGTTTTATCTAAATACTTCCCATTCCAGGAGACTTCGGTTTCCTAATTCTGGGCTGCAGGCTAGCAAAGTTAATAAATCAGATTTTTGCAACTTGGACGGACTATTTGATGGATAAGGAGTTTGCTGGATAGCCACAGTTTTAAACTAAAAGAGAGTAGCTTTAGATTGGACATAAGGAAGAAGTTCTTTACTGTGAGGGTGGTGAGGCACTGGAACAGGTTGCACGGAGAAGTTGTGGATGCCCCATCCCTGGCTGTGTTCAAGGCCAGGCTGGATGCAATCTGGTCTAGTGGACAATGTCCCTGCCTGTGGTAGGAGGGATAGATGATCTTTAAAGATCTTCTGTCCCAATGATAATAGATTTTTCAACCCAAATGATTGTATCATTCTGTGGTTCTATGATTTTATACATAACCTTTAAATTGGTACATAGGTGAGACATAAATACATATTCAGCATTAGAGGATGTTAAATCTTATTCAAATAACAGACAAAATTCCAGACCTGAAAAGATCTGGGTGTAATTTGTCTGGACTTGTAATATGCCATTTGAAAGGGATAGAATGGTAACAAGAAGCTTCAATTAGCAAGGGAATGAATTAAAGAGATAACAGAAAACATAATAACTTTAATGGACTTTGGTTTGCATTTTTGAGGAATGAAACTACCCAGGGAGCTGTTTGCAGACAGTGTTCTCCGGCACCCTCTGCTGGCTGGCTCAACAGTGGCAATATGGCCTTGGAAAGTGCCAGGTCTTTTGGGGAAGCAGATGATGACAGACTGCCCCTCCATTTTCAGTGGAAAGTTAAAGTGGAAATGAAGTGGATGAGAGAAACAAAATTATTTTTCTCTTTCCTGTAGGTACCATGAGCCTACCTGAAGGATTGAAGAGGGGTTATGTGTATCATAAAGTATTATTCATTTGGGAAATGAAATCATACAATTGCATTTTCACGTGCTCGGACACAGACCCAGAACAGCCACCTGCGATGTGTGGTGAAGCCACACTGCTGGCGCTGCAGAGAAGTCACTCTAGTGGGTACAAGCACATCCACCTCCCCTGTGCCTTCCCCACCAGTGCATCCATGACTTCCAGTCACTAAGCACAGTGATCCCAGGGAACACAATACAGGGCTTTTAGCTGTAGTTCTGGAAGGAGGGGAGCAGTAAAACAAAATCCATGTACTGTCAAAATTGGTTTAGAAAGAATACTTTCTAACCCAGTATCCACTTATTTCAGTTGCAGATATAGTCCTAAAATGCAGTAATTGCATTAGTCTTAAATTTCACTTGATGCACATGAATGTAAGATGTTATGAAATGAAAGGCAGGGCTCTTAGTGTCAGGCTGTTTTATGAAAATGTTGACATTCTGGATTGTAAGAATGTATCAGATAAATGAAAAATGTTTTCCATGCTTTTAAGGGGTTTTGGTAAGAATGTTTATACTTACAGATATATGCAATACATAAGAGTAAATGAATCTTTTATAATATATATATAAAAATAAACACATATAGAAAAGATTGCATCTAAAAGAAAATATATATTTAAATTACTATGAAGATGTGAATGATTTTCAAGGCTTTTGATAGCCATTTTCTCATAACAGTCAGAATAAGCCAAATGCAAGGCAGTAGTTTATCAGAGATTTGCTATCTTTGATCAGCATGTCATGGCTTCATGTCTTGAAGTTGCACAAGAACAACTTCACGCTGATAACAAACTCAGCCACACTTCAATACTCAGCCGGAGCCAAAGGCCAAAGCTCATACACGAACTAACACACAATGGCGACACCCCAGTGACACTTTACAGGTTACAGGATTAGTGCCACTTACCAGTCAGGGATATTAGAACCAAAGAATCATGGAATCTCCAAGGCTGGTAAAAGACCTCTAAGATCACCAAGTCCAATCACCAACCCAGCACCACCACCATTTTCACCATTAAACCATGTCCTCAGGTGCCATAGCCACATGCTTTTTGAACATTTTCAGGGATGGTGACTCCACCACTTCCCTAGGCAGCCTGTTGCAATGCTTGGCAACCCTTTTCGTGAAGAATTTTTTTCCTGATATTTGATCTAAACCTCTCCTGGTGCAACTTGAAGCCATTTCCTCTTATCCTGCCACTTGATACTGGGGAGAAGAGACTGACACCCAACTCATTCCAACAACTTTTTTCAGAATCATTAAATCAGTCTTCCACTCAGAGTAACAATAGTCATGCACCAATGTCTCCATAGACATGAATTTGACATTAAATTACACCCTTTGTGCTGCATGAACAATGGGGAAGAAGAGATTTTTTTCCTAATGCATCTATTTCTACTGTTAGAGAAGTTATTACTATCTGAATAAGAACAAAAGTTGGTTGGAACTCATTTATCAATATTCTTTTCATTTGCCAGCTATTTTTAGTGTTTTAGAGAAATGACATTTTTGGTAATTTTGCAGGGGAAGAGTAAGTCCCTAAAAGATTTACTTACTGTGATGTTAGGGAGACAAATGCAACTGTCTAACCTGTGAATCACAGAGAGGTCTCAAGGGACAAAGCTGGTAGCAAAAAAGTTCTGCATAAGAAGCTTGGCAGAGGCTTTTAAACTGAAAATCTCAGAGAACAGGAGGAACCTGGCTCTGACCAGAGCTACCCAACATAACTGGGCTTCATCAGAGATCCTGACCTATTTGAACTGAAGGTTTTAGTGGGTAAAAGCACTTTCTGTTCTTTTAATAGACTCTGAAATATCCTATGATATCCTCTGAATTTTGCTAGAAATTTTTGCTGATTAAAATGAATGTAATAATTGCTTTTACATGAAGAACAAAGTATAGATAATGACAATTATCTTGATAATCTAGACTGCTGCAAAAATTCCTGCAATATTTAACATTCATTTGCCAAAACATTCAGTTTTGAGATAATCTACTTTCAACCCATATGAAGTTTAAGTAAAAATTGTACTGATGATGTAATTGAATTAATATAAACATAGCTATCAGATTCTATTTTAAATTTTTAAAAACATAATGAGATCTGTTATACTTCCCTTCTAAATCCCACATCTTCATTCAAACCAAATGCACTAACACCTTCCAGAAATACTGCAGAAAAGTAGGTCAGGAAAAAATGCAGTGCTACTTTCAATTTTGCAGAATTTAATGGTATTACGGAAGTTTCCAGACTCAATTTTTATATCAATTCACTGAAGTAGCACTATTTGAGTGACCCAGTAAGCATAGCACGACTGTGGTTGATACAACTTGTATTAACTATTATTATTTAGGCTTGGAAAAAATCTCATGAATAATATTTTCAGTTCTATTTTTATTGAGATTTGATGATAAATTATCTTCCAAATCTTAGTATTCTACAGATCTGTAGTAAAATCTCAATTTATCTTATCAGAATGCTAAATTCTTTTATCTTATAAATAATTTTAAAGGATTTAAAACTAATTTACCATTCTGCTGCTCTTCTTTTAGGCAACATGAGCCACACAACCTTTGAAATGCACATAAAAGAATTTATTTCTTTTTGAGGAAAGCACAGCATCTAGTTTTTGGTGGATGTGTACTAGGACTGGTGCTCCCCTCATAATTAGGTAGTGGTTAGATATGAGCATAATTTGCAATTGCTAGTCAATTATTAGTAGTATTTATATAAAAAATCCAAGTGAGATTGTGATCCAAAATGTTTTATTTAGTTTAGAAAGAGAGACTGATAAAAGTAGTAGTGTTTCATATCCATGTGTCTGATTGAATGCTTTTTCAGTATCTTAATGTAAGACACTGGCTGGCCTTTAGACTTGCCAATATGAATGGGGGAAGGGGCAGTGGAAGTATGGAAAATGACTCAGGAATATAAAAATAGGATGTCTCCTGCTTCTTTGTCTATGCTTCAGATTTAGATTCTCTCACACAACTGTGCTACTGACACCATTATGGAGGGGGATCTTGGGTAATTGCCTTTTTGGAGATTGAGAACATTACTTTGGATGTGGTAGTACATCCTTTACCTCAGCTGAGGAGTTGTGCCACAGCCAAGGAAAGGACAACACCTGAGGGCTTTGATAATGCTCAGGTGGAGGTCTCCCAGCCTATTTGCTATAGCCATTCAATCAGTTGTAAAATATTAATTAGAGCCAGAAAAAAGTTCCCTGTCTAAACAACCTAGCATTAATTTCCAAAATTATTTTCCTTCTTGAAGAAGACTAAGGTTCAAAAAAGGGTCCTTGAGTAGAGAACTGAACAAATTTGTCCCATTATCTGACAACTTTTCACAGGGGCACTTAGGGTCTCCCGATGGGTAGTTGGTGCAATTTGAGTCAATTTACCTCTTCTGTGCAAATGTTTATTGATACAATTTTGCTGCACTCTTTCTGAATACTCAAAATCTTCATACACACAAATGAAAGTAAAAAATTCTTTTGCCATTTGTGTATGTGTGGCATACACAAATGAGACATGATATTTATTAATTGCTAAGCTTTACATGTATTCAGCAGATCTTAGAGAAAAGCAATTATAATTAATTTTTTCATGAAAGTGATCACTTTAGTATGGTAATTCTATGAGAAATAGCAAGCTCTGAAGCTCTGAAGCAAATAACCAACATTTGTAATCTCAAAGCCCATTATCATCAGGTGAATTATCTCTTTAACCACCTTTGGTCCAAGAGGATATATTATGTTGCCAGTGATCTTGTCACTATACAAAGCAATTTAATTAAGTTAATAATAAATCCCACCTCTGTTCCCTTGCACAGTTTATGTGAAAAATGCATTAGTTTATTTTTGCAATATAGAACCTTTAATAAAGACAAAGTAAGGTAAAGTAAAATACGTCTCTCCCAGTTGTTTTGCAACCCTTATAATAAATCTTTATTACAGATTAGTGTATTTGCTATGGAGAGATCAAAGATTAGTGAATTTCTGAAAAAATCAATAAGCCTCAAACCTAATGCTGTATTTACTTGTAAAAGCAAAAAAGACTGATTCAGTGAAATCACCATGGTTCAGATCTAAGTGTGTTTTCTGGAGCTGTATCAGGTGCAATGGAAAGTTTTAATTTCACAGCCTCACATGTTGTTCTATTCCACAGTCAGCATGGGCTGAAAATCAGAGAATAAAATCTTCTTACTGTCAAACTGTATGTGTGCACAGCTGTACAAATTTACTGTCATGTTCCTTCTTCACAGGTGATGAAGCAAATAATCCATATACTAAAATTGGTCCTTGAATGATCCTAATGAAAGAAAGGAGTCAGGCACAAATCTTCTATAATGCAGCAAGCTAAGATGCATTAATTGAGCTATAGTGATGACCTCCATGCTTATTTTTATTATAGATGCAAAGTCACTTGAGTTAATTCAGCTATTTTTCAAAGCAGGCTAAAATGATTTGAATTACATCACCCTTCTGTCAGACTCGACAAAGGGTAAAATTTCTTAAATTACTTCACACTTTTTAGGGGATAAGAGGGCACATGGAAAATTACTGTGGAAAAAATGCTGTATGGTTCCTTATTCTGTGCACTCAATCTCCAAGTGTGGAATTGATGGTAGAGATAAATAGTATCACAGCCTTCCCTGTGGACTATTGGCTGGGGAAGAGAAAATTACTGTGAATTATTGGGGGAATTTAAAGCAAATAGGCATGGCAGATCAGATGGAGCACTTTTTCTTCTTAATCCCATGCCTAGTTATTGCTAGAAGCAATCTTTTCTGAACTGATTCTGAGAATCACAAATTTCATCAAATACAGATTCAATAAATTAATTTTATGCAATTTCAATGTAAGTAAAAAGAATCTACAGGGAACCTTTTCTTAGGTCTTCTGAGTGGCAAAGATTATGTGTGGCTTTGTGACAAAACTGAAAACAATAAAGAATTGAGAGAATATTTTATTCCACAGATGTTAGCTATATTGAGGTATCCATTATATATATAGCATTATTTATAGCATCCAGTATTTATAGCATCCAAAACCAAAAACTTGTTTGTACAGAAACTCCATATGAACTCTATATATGAGTCAGATAATTCCAATAAATTTCAAATGAGACAGTATGTATCTGTATTAGAGTAAAACTGGCATTCAATGTCATGTACTTCATTTATGCTGATTTCAGCAGGGCTAACCGTGGAGTGCAGCAGAATGTGAATGTGGCTCTGTGAAGCACATGGCTGTGGGCACCCTTGGCATAGGGAACTTAAAATATAAATGGGAATTTCGGCTTTCATTTTCCTATGAAGATAGCACAGGAAGGGAAACCCGGCTATTTCTGTGTGCAAACTTATGACAGCAAAAACTAGGGCACCTGTCTGTGATGGTGTTGCCTACATTTTATTCAAGATCATAGATTCTTCCCATAAAAATTCGTTGCTAGTCCTTTCCTCCCTGTAGCATATTTACTACTTAACATCAAGGAATAAAGTAACAGTAATGAGCTTCTGTGTATATTCTCAACAGATCAAGTCAGAGAGAGCAGCACATACCTCCTGCTGCTCTTCTGAAGTGCACGCTCAGCACCATGAAGAGCTGGGAATCAAACACAAAATGAGCCTCTGCTTGTGAGCCCACACCTCCAAAGAAGAACGTGCTGCCTTGTCAGTTAGGTGGAGTTGGGCCTCATGGGTTGAGCACAGTTAACGTTCCTACTTACACATTTTGACCTCCTGAGGTACTTTGACTTTAACACTTTGATGTTAAATATCAAGATTTTACAGAAGAAAAGGATAAAAACCATTTTATGTCAAATAAAATAATTATATAGACTAGACCAGACTAGACCAGATTAAACTTGTTCAGTTGAAGGGCATCTACAATGATCATTATCCAATAGCCTGACCACTTCAGAGCTGACCAAACACTAAAGGATATTAAAGGCATTGTCCAAATTCCTCTTGAACATTGACAGGTATCACAATCTCTCTAGGAAGCCTATTCCAGTGTCTGAGTACCCTACACCTAGGTTTTTTTTATGTCAGACCTTTCCAATAAAATTTTCACTTCCTGAAAAATTACAAGGCCAAATAATAGTAATCCTTAAAATACATATATAAGGGATCTGCAATCAAATTAATAACTACTGTTTGTCTGTCAGACACTGTATAGTTATGCTGGATTGTACAACAGATCTGGGCTGTTTTTCACTGATCTCAAAATGCTGCCTATGTTGATAAAGGCTATTAAAAACATCTAGAATGAAATGATCTCTAAAGGCTAAAAAGTATAAAAAAAAATATTTTAAGGATTATTGTAACAGTCAGAGATTAAGATTTATGTGTTACTCTTTGAGATGAAACATGCTGATTTCTTGATTGCTGTATTATTTTGAACTATGAACATGAAGAATTTCCAGAATTAGTTCCCTCCCACAAGCATTATTTTCTTAATCGTTTTAGTGCTGCTTCCTGGAACAAGTCCTGTTGATTTGGTTCAGGAAAGCAAGCAGAGCTTGGACCAGCAGAGTCAGTACAATAGTAACGATAAATCTCCTTCACAGGTTAAACAAGAAAAGACTTGCCTTTTGAGAAGAGATGAGACAGTGCAGCAACAGCTGTGTTCTTCTTAAGGAACCCTGTCTTGGACACACTGGTAAAAGGTATTTTCCTTTTTGATCTGGATCCAAAAAATAAAGCTGTTTAAATACACTTAACATGTGGCTGTTGCGCCCTTTCCAAACAGAAAACAAAGAGACATGCACTAAGTCCTTATTTGCAGAACTGCACCTTTGTTCTAGGCAGAATGATAATGGAAAACCTGCTACTTACACTGCTCCTGCTACTTTGCAGAGCAATGATTTGATCTGACAAAGAGCTTCTAGCAAAAAATATCCTGTTAATAAAATCAGACCCACTGTGCTGCACCCTTTCAGAGTGAATGTGGGCAGAAACCAGCAGCAGTTCAGGGCATGAATTAAATGAAGCTGAAGGATATAAAAGCCTTGGCCATGGTAGTGCGTGGTAGTGCTTGTTGCCCTTCCAAGAAATTCTTGTGCAAGCATATTCAAGCAATGAAAATAAGATTTGATTGTTGACTAATTCTATCCCTTTCTTAACATGCTTTTATCAACTACATTGAGGCTGTCTCAAAGACAGTGTGAATCAGACATGTCAGTCTTTTTCTGGAGTACTATACCCCTTTTGTGGAGGGCATATATTGTTTAAAATGAAAAATATGTAAAAACAGCCGTAAGGAGATGATCTGAATCAAGGAAAATAGAGTGCAAAATTAGGAACACTTTTTTTTTCCTTTTTCTTTTTTCATTAAGTCCATGATAGTATTTGAGTAATTTAATGCTATGAGGAATAAATCAGTGGATTCTGGTTTGGACAGTGCCATCTGTCCCACGGTAAGTGTCACAGCTGGGATTGGGTAAAAATATCTATATTTTTAATGAATCTACTCCCATGCTTTGAATACTGTAAGTAGAAAGAAAGTTGGTTACATTGAAATTCAGCTTTTTTTTACTCTTTAGTATATATTAACAAACTACTAAGTAAGGAGGGAAAAGAAAAGGTATGAAAAGTAACAGTTAAACCATAGGATAGCATGGAGTTAATTGCTATCCTACTCTCTAGAGACACTCTTAGCTACTACCCCAGTTCCCTGGGGATTTTCCATGTCTACAGTCTAGGTAACCCTTTCTGTTTTGGGGGATTTTCATCTTGTTTTCTTTGTCTCAGGATTGCTTTTCTGCACTGCTTATGTGTGTGACTGCTTTATTACCCTTTTTAATGTGAATCTCATTCATGTCCTTTTTTTTCTGGCCACTTGCCAGCCAGAGAACAGCTTCCCATACCCCATTTATCTTCCTAATAATTCTCTTCTTGAAACTCCTAGGGTCCCCATATAAATGACTCACAATCCCCCTGTGGAAGTAGCTGCTGTCTTAAGTGCTTCCTTGACTCAAGTGTTCGATCTTGTCTTTCTCTGATCTCTTTGAAGCACTTTATTAATTCCAGAGGGAAAAGAATATCACCCGAAATCCAGGTTTCTTCTTCAGTTCAGCCTAGGTGTTGTCCTGTTTTCAAAAAAGAGCATGGAATCTCTTGGAAGTGCACTGTTAAAACCAGTTAACTGCTGACACTTGATCACAAGAACCCTTCCACAACTTAAATATAATTATTTAGTTTAAACCTACAGCAGATTTTGAAAAATCACTGGGAAAAATCATGGCAGTAGGTGACTACACTTATGTTGGAGAAAGCTGGTTTATTCTAGTGACATTGGTATCAAAATGGGTCTGTTTTGGAAAGGGATTAGCACTGTTTTAATCAGCTTTAATATTCATAGAATCATAGAATGGTTTGGTTTGGAAAGGACCTTGAAAGATCATCTAGTCCACCCCATGTGAGGCAATATCATATAAAGATATTTATGTAAGAATTAATGTTTTGTCACAGTCATTTTTCTCTTTTTAATCAGTGCAGGTGAGACTGCCAAAAGCGTTTCCCCCTTGCCGCGGTGCCCGCGGGGGAGCGCGGCCGAGGCCGTGTCTCCAGCACCGCGGACAGCGCCCGGGGAGCGCACCCGACCCGCGCCCGCGCCGCGCCTGCGCCCCTGCCCCGGGCCCGCCCTGCAGCCGGGCAGTGCCGCGGTTAAAGTGTCTCGGAGGTGCGCGTGATGTAGGCATGCGACAGCCATTAGTCTTAATGGGATGCAAACCAGACTCCAGCCTTACGGGAACCACGCTTATGCGAGGAGCATGACTGATGATAATGGGGAATGGACTCACCCTTGGACATCCTGAATAGAAGAGCTGAGTGTTTTGCACCTCTCTGAATGTAATGTTGAGAGGGCTTTTAAACAGCAGAAGACACATAACATGGCAAAGTGTATTATATAGATACTGAGGTTCACTCAGTGTTACATTAGATAAATTCTATCTATGGCATAATCTGAGTATTTCACTTAGATGAGTCAGAGACTGTGCATTCTTCATAAAACTTATGCTCCAAAGTAGATGGCATGAATTGCAGAAATGAAATGGTATAGGCAAAATATTATTTACATCTTACATTGTTTAAAGGGTTGAGTCTATATAGCAAGTGACAGCAGTTGTGATGGCAAATAACACAACTCAACAGAGCTGACAAGATAACATGCAAGCTGATCAGATAGTCTTTCTGAAGCTTCTTGGGTGATTCCAGTGCTGCTCTGTTGCTTAGCAGATGGGTAGAAGGACTGATGTTTTCTCAAAAAGCTTTGCCTTTATTGCAGATGTACCGCTGGCTGTGGAGCACATCCATGAGAAAACCTCCTGATTTTCCTGCCTGCTAGATTTTGGCTCTTGATGAAAGATCAGAGCTCATTGCTGTCATATAGTGCATGCAGAGTAGTTTGAGCCCTTTCATCTGAGCTCAAGTATTGTTCAGGCAAAACTTAAAACAAAAGGACAATTCTTCAAAATCCATGCAGGCAAGATAGTTCAGTGGAAAGAAAAAGTGGGTTTTTTTCAGTGTAAAAATTGGAATATATAGTAGTTCTGGTTAAGAATAAATGGTTTTGACTATGTGTGTTTAAAGGAGTGCTCGAGATTGGTACTGAAGTTTTTGCATGCACATTAAATAGGCTTTTTATACAAAGGGTTGTAGCTGCTTCTCCAATCTTGAAAAATGAAATACCTTTCAAAAAAGCAGACATCCTTCTGAACAAGTGCAGCCTGTCAAGTTCTGTGCATAAAAAGAAATCATCCTGTGACCTGCTTTTCTGTTCAATGTGTTAGCTAAAATGTTTTTGGCACAACAAGAAGAGAGATGGCTCCTTGCCATATGCGTCTTTTTCATACCTGGAGTCATCAGCTGCTTAACTCTCCTCCTTTTCTTCCTCAGAATAGTCCTAGAATACAAAATATTTGATAAATGTACATTTGATTGTACATTAATTATAATGGTTTTCACACCCCAATGTTAAATTGAACATATATATGATGTTCTCAAAAATGGGTGGATAAGATATCCTGTCTGTAGGCTTTTGGGCAGAAATGAGATAATTCACAGTAGTATTTTTAGAGGTGTATGTGTTTAAAGAATGTCTTTTTTTTCCCCTTGAGCTTCACACAGTCCTAGAATGCCCTGACACAGATATTCTTAAACACAGCAGTGACATGGTTATTTCAAGAAGCCATGATCTAAGCACAAACTGAACAACAATCAGTTTGCTCTGTAGTGTTTGTGAAGGACAGAGAAGGTATGAGGAGGAGTGCACATGCACCCTACCAAAACTCCTGTTGCAGCTGTGGAGATAGCAGAGCAAGCGTAGGAGCAGCCATGCCATCTCCATAGTAACAGAATGGCAGAGATGATGATTCAGTATTGAGCATGCGCCATTCCAATTGCTATGCAACCTCTTGCCTCAGGAATTTTTCTGTGCTGTCTCCAAACAGAACCTTGCTTTTGCCCTAAACCATCTGGAAATACAGAGATTACAGAGCAACCCTGTACTACTAGACAAGACTGAATAAACAAAGGCAAATTTTATGTCAGAATGCTAAGACACCACAAATGTAAAAGCCATAAATCTACTTGTTGAAGAGACTGTGGAATAAATACTGCACTTATTGAACAAAGAGTTAGGTGACATTACATGCTTTTAGATTCCCTGTGTTCCCTCCCCACTCAGGAAGCTCAGCTGTAAATCTTCCAGTTGCTCGGTGAAAGGAGGTGGGTTAGACAGTATGTTACCCACAACCACCTCTGTGAATCACTTGGAAAAATCTGTTGTTTTTCATCAGAGAGGAAAGCACAATTGGGTTCAAACTAAATTACCTGAAAATATCGAAAGGGAAAAGGTATTTTCTAAACAATATTTAAAAAGCCACCTGTGGTTTGGAACCTGGTTATTGGTAGGTACATCTGTGTGGCTCCTTGTCAGCAGACTCAGCCTGTTCTATCCACACACCAGATTTCTCCACTTTCCTCCAAGCCAAGTGGCACACAGATAACTATACTAGTGTGAATGCATACTATGGTGCATCTCTTATCAATGTTTAATAGTGCAGACTTACTGTCATGCTCACCACGACTTCTGGAGTGTAGAAACTGTGAGCTCAGTGTCACCACAGCCAGCTTAACTGATATACCACAAAAAATTTCACACATTCTGTTCCATGGTTAGTGCAGTAAATTTCTATGCAGGCACCCCATTTCACATAACACAGGCCTGAGATTCAAGTTTGCACACACCAAGGGCTGAACATGAGGCAAAAGCCCACAGCTGGAACCATGACCTTTCTCTTTGCTTATAATTCTGAATATAATGTTGATATTTAGAAAATATGGAAGTGTGACTAGTTCACCTCCATATTTTTTTTCCAGATTTTTTCCTTCTATTAGCCCCTTTCTCATTTCTTCCCCCAGCAAATTTATCTCTTTTCTCTCTCTATGTACTTTAAGTTTTCATTATTTTGCTATTTTTATTGCTTCTTTTTCTGGGATTTCCTACTATGTCTGTATAGAGAATGTTGGCATGGCCAATGGGCAGAAGGATCGGAATCCCTAAGGCAGGAAAATGTAATCTGATTTGCATAGTATTTTTCTGTAATGGTGAATCTTCCGCTGAAACATCAAAAAGAGGATTTATACATGGTCAAGGATTTAACCCATAGTTCCTAGATATGATGGTGATAAATATGTCAGAAATTTACCCCAAAAGACATTATTGCTAGTATGCACAGGAAATTAAGTATGTAGAGCTGGCTATATTTGTTCCTTCTAATGACTAGATTCTGAATCTTTTCCTGGCTTTAAATGAAGTGTTTTAATTACATTTCTTTTTTAATATGTATATTTTTTTTCTGAAAATAGCGAGTGGTGACACATGAAACTGCATGTCTTAAGAAGTGAGAAGAATAAAGAAAAGGTTTCTGAGATGCTGTTTTTGATACTAACATTTACTGACAAGTTTGTTACATTACCCAGCAGTGCTGACCTTATTATGCCAGTCTCATCTTCAGGCAGCCTCCATGCAGCAATGGGAAAAGAGGGTAGCCTATTTTCATAAAATACAAAATGTGCACAGATCACAGTGCTCACTGAAGCAAACACATCTTATAATGACTCTAAAGGAATAATAATAATAATAATAGGGTAGTTTTTTCTTGTAAGAGAAAAGCTGCTACTATTCAAAGCACTGTGATGGATTATAACCAGGACAGATAGGCAGCAATTTTGCCTGAGAATTCAATGAATAAGGCATTTGAGAATAAATCTCTAAGCCAGATGTTATTAACACTGGTATGTTTGTTTATGTGCCAAGGTTTTGGGAGCAGGGGGGCTGAAAGGGTGGCTTCTGTGAGAAGATACCAGAAGCTTCCCCCATGTCAGACAGAGCCAGTTCCAGACAGCTCCAAAACAGCCACTGGCCAGAGCTGAGTCCTTTAAGCTTTGTTGCTAGTGCCTCTGTGACAATGTGTTTGAGAAAGGTTAAAAAGTGCTGCACAGCTGTTGTGAGAGACGAGTGAGAAAATGTGAGAGAAACAGTCCTGCAGACACCACGGTCAGTGAAGAAGGAGGGGGAGGACATGCCCCAGGCACTGGAGCAGATTCCCTTGCAGCCCAAGGAAAAAGACTGTGGTGCTGCACATTGTCCCCCTGCAGCCCATAGAAGACCCCACACAAGAGAAGGGGAATATGCCCCGAGGGCAGCTGCGGCCCATGGAAACTCTACAGTGGAGCAGACTCCTGGCAGGAACTGTGGCCTGTGGGAGAGGACCCAGGCAGGGGAAGGTTTTCTGGCAGGACCTGTGGAGGCCCCACACTGGAGCAATTTATTCCCAAAGGACTGTTTCCTGTGGGAAGGCTCAGCATTGGAGAAGTTTCTGAAGAACTGTATCCTGTAGGATGTACCCCATGCTGGAGCAGTGGACAAGCATGGAGAGGAAGGAGCAGCAGAGATAAAGTTCCCAGTAGTGAACTGACTCCAACCTGCATGCCCCATCACCCTGATCTACCTGGGGCAGAGAAAGTAAAAGAGTCAGGAGTGAAGCTAAGCCTGGGAAGAAGGGATGGTGGAGAGGAAGGTGTTTTTAATTTTGTTTTTATTTCTCACTTTCTTACTGTTATTAATTGACAATAAATAAAATTAATTTCACTGAAGTCATGTCTGTTTTGCCCATGAAGGTAATTGGTAAATGATCTCCCTGTCCTTATCTCAGCTTTTGAGTTTTTCATTGTTTCTTGTCCCCCCATCCTGCTGAGGAGAGAGAGTAATGCAGTGACTCACTTGGCATCTGGTGACCAGCCAAGGTCAACACATCACAATGTGCTTCAATTTGAACAAACACAGTTCACACTGGAAAGTTCCTTTTATCTCTTTTTGTTGGGAAACATTTTTAATGAGCTTTAAAAAACGCAACAGGTATTCACAGGTTAAAGAGGCTTTCTGTTCTTTGGAATATCTTTGGTCTAGCTCTCACCATCTGCAGGTCTTTTCAGGCCTCACTGGAAAGGGGTTCACATTTTCAAGCGGCGTACCACAAATTTTAGTCCTGTCTGAGAAACTCAAGGGAGATGGCAGGGGAGTTGGAAATAGATGATCTTCAAGGTTCTTTCCAACCCAAACCATTCTATGATTCTATGATACATTCATCTGTTGCCCAAGACCCCTCCTTCTGCAACAGGTTCACAGAAAAACTGATCAAAATACATATCCATTCACTGGAAGCTGAGGAGCTGGCTTCAGATCAGAACATGGAATTCAAACTTAATCAGTGGTGCAAAGAGAGGGTGGTTTTATTTTGAAAGGCAGAGGAAAGACATCAATGCTCTGCCTCCGTAACTCCTCTATATCATGTGATATTGCAGCCTTGTTTAAGGGAGCTAGTAGAAATTCAGAATAATTTGGTAGTTTTGTATGAGTACTTCGAGGAGGCAGCAATAAACCAAATAGTGATTGAAAATTTTACTTACAGAATAGTACAAGAATTAGCTTTTTCTTTATAAACCAATTTAACACCTACCTGCAGATAGATTAGGATGATATGTAGTAACAGCTGATATAGAGTTATCTGAGCTTTACCATATATGGCAACAGGACTGTGAGAAAACTTGTAATTATTAGCATACAGCCGGCCAGCGAATGAAGAACAGGCAGAAACTGAGCAATTCAGGACAGTCTTGGTGGAGTATTTTTTTGCTAGAAGCACTATACCTGTGACTGCCTAATTCAGTCCCCTACTGAAGATCACTGCTGGATTCTTCACTGACATTGTCTCAACCATTTTTGGCTGACATCTGTTTTTCACATTTTTCTGCTGTCTCTACAGTGCTGATGTAGCTCTATGACCCATTCCATGGACCTGAAGCCCCCAGAGCCTGGAAGTTCAGCTGGTACATACCACTATGGAATTAGTGGCAATGGGTGTTACAAACACATCAGAAAAGTTTCAATTCAGTGGCGACTTCCCACAGAAAATCACAGCAAATTTAAAACATTTGTCTCTTGTTTTCATACTACTAAAAGACTTGGGTTCAAAGAGTCTAAAAAATAATTTAACTTTCCAGGTTGAACACAATGACTGAAAATAATGGAAAAGGAAATGAAACAAGTTAATCACCTATGTTTAATACAGTACCAGAAGAACCTGTATTATGGCAGAGGGAAAAAGGATAAAACACAGATACGCTTGCTGATAGTCTCAGTGGAGGTGACATAAACAACTGTCTTTTGTCACCAAAGCAGATCACTTGTTTGGATAAGTGAACCGTGCTTGTAAGAAGTTTCCCCAGTCATGGCTTACCTTATATTTCAGTTGAAGAGCAAAGATTTCAGTTTGCACAGCTGTCAGTCTGATATGTGTTTCGATGTCTCATATATCCATTAAGCTGCACCTGATGCCTCCTTGATGGTAGTAGCCTTGCAAGGCTTTCATGTTCCAGTTTGACTCAGATCCCAGCTGATGTTACTGAAATGGATTGAGATCTTTAGAATATGAGCTTCTGGTCCATGAGCTCATTTCATGAGAGAATTGTTGAAGTTGTAAAAGACCTGTAAAATCATCAGGTCCAGACAGTAACCCAGCACTGCCAAATCCACAACTAAACCATGTCCCTATATGCCACTCATCTGTTAATCACCTCCAGGGATGGTGACTCAACCGCTTCCTTGGGCAGCCTGTTCCAATGCTTTACAACCCTTTCAGGGAAGAAATGTTTCCTAGTATCAAACCTAAATTCCCCTGGACACAATTTGAGGTGATTTCCTTTTGTTCTATCACTTGTTACTTCACAAAATAGACCGAATCCCACCTCCCTGCAACCTCCTTTCAGGGAGTTGTAGAGAGTGATATGGTCCCCCTGAGCCTTCTTTTCTCCAGACTAAACACCCCCAGCTTCCTTAGCTGCTCTCCTCAGCTTCCAGCTGTCAGTCTCAGCATTAGAGTGGATTTATACTGTTTACACACTAAAAAAAAAAGAAAACCTGATTTTCTGGAGACTTCAATCATTTGCTGTTAAGAAATCTGTGACTCTTGTTGTTACCAAATTTAGAAGTTGTGCACTTCTATGAATCAGTCAAAGTGCACTTTGGTGCTGCTGTAACCAGACATTTAAAATAAGATAAATGAGAGATAAAATGTTCTAAATTCCCATAAAGCACAAACTGTAAAATAACATGTTCCTTATTATATTATGAGTTTAATGAAGGTGCATGTATACAAAGAAGTAAGGTATTTACTGTAAAGTTAAGAAGCAAAGTAATGAGGAAAAAAAGTCCTCCTATCTTCAAGAAGTATTAAGTTTACGTAACCTTCTATTTACCAAGTCCCTTTGGAATTAAGGGAAATGTGGTATATGTTTTCCTCTGATGCCAAACACTGCTGTGAAGTCCTAGTGAGACTTCATGAGTATTGTCAGGAAATAAATTTCCCCTCCTATTTGATGAGTATGTTAGAAAAATACAAAGCTGAATAAATGTATCTTTTTGCCAGGCAGGTGGATGGATACACCTCACCCCAAACTGCAGTCTGTTTGAAAGAAAACGTTGCTTAGCTTATCTATAATTTTTCATGACTTGTCTGGATTCCTGTGCTTTTTACATGAAGTGATGGTGATGGCATGCTAGGAATATTTTACTGAACTTCAAAAGAAACCATACAAAGAGAGAAAAGATACTGAGAAAAGTTGAACACTGATCAGACTTTCTATCTGTCAGCAATTGCATTTTAGATCAAAGATGTTATTTATGTGAAAAAACTGTAGTCCATCTCAGTAATCAAAACCATTCCTAACACCACAGTGAAAACAAAGCCATAGAATAGCCTGCTGTTTTTTCCAAGTTTTGCATAAGATTTCATCATCCCTTCTCCACTGACAGGAAACAGGAACCCTTCTTTTTATCTTCTCATCATCCTACAAAATGTCTGTGTTCTGTGATGAAAATTTCTGGATCCATCCTCATGCAACCTCCATTGTATTCATTACTGAAAAATCACAAAATCTTAGGTGTGTGGATGGCATTTCTGTCTCTTTCTTCTCATTAAACCCTTTTATTCAGGTGCTGTGTAACACAGAGGCCTCTGAACCTGGTAACTCCTGATGTGGGTTCTGCTATGTGAGCTGATCTGAAGATAACTTCACCCAGAGAATCTTCTTACTGATTCTTCTGAGCTGGTTTTGTCTACAGCCAGTTTGTTTCAGCAGCACTTTTATTTTTACTCTTAAGCATATCAGTTCTGTATATTATCTGCAATTTCATTAATTGCAGAATGATATGTCCCAGATATTTTGCATTTAGACTAAATTGTATTTTAAAATATGTGACAGCATTTCTTTTAAATTATAATGTGGTGGCCATCCTCGATATAGAGTTGTTCTGAATTCAGTGCTGAGTACTTCTGCTCTTACATTCACAGTTAATATAAGAAAAGTAGGGTAGCAGTTACCAGACCACAAATATATCTATAAAGTCCCACTCCACCCTCCATCCTGTAATCTAAAAAGTCTTAATGGAAGACAGAAGTAGCTGTCAGTGAAGTAAGCAAAGGTTACAATCAGTAATCACATTCCATTTTTTCAGGCTGTCTGGCTTTCCTCAAGTGTGTCATGGGGGCTGTTTTTCAGTAGAGATGGTATTTTCATGCACTGTGATACATTGAGGAACATCAGAACTGACCTAATAATAATAATAACTCACTTTAATTTTCTCACTGAAAGTAAGCATTTATGCTCCTTTGCTACTGAAGAAAATGATAATAAATTCATGAGTACAGGCAGATTCTGAGAGCTGTTCAAAGCTACCTTGACTTTCCAGTCTATCTCTTTGGTTTGGCTGTGAGGTTATTATGGACTACTTATGCCTTGCTAAAGCCACTTAAACAAGTTTCCAGCTATTCTATGACCCATTCATCTCATCATACAGTGCCATCAGGCTTGTCAGGTGTGAGGTACCCTTGATTTATCTGTGCTGGCTGCGCCCAGTCAAATTCTTGTGACTGGAAATGTCCTCCAGGAAAGTTTGCCTCCTAACTTCCTGTGGACAAATATTAAGAGAACAGGCTGCCCTTTTTCTTTTCTTGCCCTTTGAAGATGGGTGCTACTTTTGCCTTTATTACAGTCACTGGGGATTTCACCTAATTTCTGTGACCTTATAATGATACTTAGAGTGGCCTTACAACAGCAAATGGCAGCTCTTGTAGTACCCACAAACACATCTCATTTAGTTCTATAGGCTTGTTTACACTCACTTTTCTTAAGTGATCTCTAATTTGTTCAAAAAGTCAGATACAGCTGCATAATGGGAAAGTATCTTCACAATTGATCTTAATATGGGCACATTTACACCATTTTCATTACACTTGGGAGTTATAAAAGTATCTGTAAATCCAAACCAGATTAATGAGTGATTGAAAGGGGGGCAAATTGGACTATAATAATATTGCCCCACAATCTTTACTACATTTAGTGTGGTATGGATTTCCTCTTATAGAAATTTCATGGTTTTGGTGTTTTGTTGTGGGCTTTTTTTTAAATTTGAATCTTTCTTCTGGCAGATTCATATAGACAAAACAACTGCGCCTGTCTGAGTTATTCAGTAAATGTCATGCATTAAATCTGATCTGAAAACAAGTGTCTTTCAATACACAAGATAACAGGGGCTTTTGAATGTTCACTCTTTCTAAGGCATTTATTTTCTTAGTGTACATCTGAATGCAATGAATAAAAATAGAAGAAAATTTCATTAATTCCAGCATAAAACTGTATGTCATGGTTCAGGGGGCAGCATTCTAACAATATAGTGTGTTTGTCAGATTGAACTTGTTAATGTATGATGGTATGAATATAAATCCACATGGGACAGGACATTCTGATTTGCATGCATGAATTATCACTTATTTCTATTTTGTCAGGATATTCAATCTTAAATAAATAACTTATTTACAGAGATTTTGTGGTGGGGTCTTTTTTGTTTGTTTGTTAGTTTGTTTGTTTTTTACATTGGAGATTATTGGATTATACACTGTACTGTTGGATTCAAGCACAGCATTGCCATCTGATCAAGGCAGGTGATTGTCCCTCTGGTGTGTCCCCACCCTGAGTGCTGTGTGCAGTTTGGGGCTCCACAGTACAAAGCTTTAGAGAGTGTCCAGAGAACGACCACCAAGGTGGTGAAAGTCCCCAAGGGCAAGACTTACAAGCAGTGTCTGAGGTCACTTAGTTGGCACAGCTTGAAGAAAGGAATGCTGAAGGGTGACCTTATCACAGTCTGCAACTTCCTCAGGGAGGGCAGTGGAGCAGGAGGCGCTGACCTCTCTCTGGTGACCAGCAATAGGACACAAGAAAATGGAATGAAGCTGTGTCTGAGCAGGTTCAGATTGGACATTAGGAAAAGTTTCTCCACTAAGAAAGTGGTCAGTCACTGGAACAGACTACCCAGGGAAGTGGTCATGGCACCAAACCTGCCAGAGTTCAAGGACTGTCTGGACTGGCTCTTAGTCGTATTTTTTAATTTTAGCTAGTCCTGCAAGGAGCAGGGAATTGGACTTGGTCATCCTTATGGGTCCCTTCCAACCTGAAATATTCTATGATTCTATGTTTCTAAATGTGTCAAAATGATATGCAAAGTCTTCTAGGCAGACAGATTTCCACAGGACATGTTTATACCCAGTTCCTGAGATCTGGAGAAATTTTGGCCATGCCTCTGAGTTCACATACCAGGAGCTACAGAAAAGCGGAGAACTGGTCCCATGAGGTCTTGAGTTCCTTCAAATCTTTTGAGTGTCTCTGAGAGTTGGGTGTTATGAAGAACCCTCTATGACTGAGCCTGCAGAAACCACACTGCAGCCCTACAGGGTTTGAGAGCTTACTGTGTGCACCAGGAGACTGATGGTTTGCTGCATTGGACAGGCATTATGGTCCTTCTGTTTAAATAGTCACTGTTCTCTTCCCTCTTTACTCTCCTGCTCTTCCTCCCCATGATGGCCTTGACTCTGACTACATTGGTAAAGACAAAAATGGCCTTTCCATAGCTTTTGTCCCCACCACCTGGCCATAATGACAGCTGGAATAATGCAGCCGCATACAGATCTTGTCTCCAGAGGTAAGCTTAGCCTAAAATGAAAAGCTGTGTATAACTTTTACTTATCTGATAGTGTATCATCTGTAAGTGGGTAGCATAGCAGCTGCTCAAACCTGTTCTATTTCTTCTCATTTCTTTTTTCTTGCTCAAGGCTTTCAGTCTGAAGGTTAGTGGAAAAAAGGTGAATTCAGAATTGAATCTCCCTTTCCATTATATCTTAGAAGTGAAATCCTGAAAAAAATTCCCTTCTTTATCACACAAAGAATATAATTTTCTGATTTAGGTTGATTATTCCAACTTTCTTGAAAATGCTCATAAGCCAGATCAAACTGTTCAGACAAATTCAGAATGAGAACTGGAGTCTGTCTGGCTTCACAGTTCATTGGAGACAAGCGTTTTTAAGGACAAATTATAAATGTCTCCAAATGAAGGCAAATGCTGACACCCAGAGGCAGGATAATGCAACACTTTACAGTGGCTCATGCAAATGTGAATACTGAATGCATGTCAAAAGGAGCTTCAGGAATGGCTTCTGAGGAACCTATTCATGTATTTACAGCTGTAATTCAGGTTAATATTTGTATAAACCAGCTTTGAGCAGGACGTCAGATTAGAGACCTCATGAGGTACCTTCCAGCCTGAATTGCTCTGTGATTCTGTGACTGAATTCACACAATGATATTACATGTTAAGAAGAGTATAGGACTAGGGACTACTAACAGAAAGCTTCATTTCATTAATGAGCTTAGCACCACTCTGTGACAGAAATAAAGACCCAGCTACTTACATCATCACATCATTTTACCTCATTCTGTAGTATGAGGTAAGAATAATCTACAACATTACATTTTATCCTGAAATTCAATCAGTCTGGAAGGCTGTAAAATATGAGAAAATATTGGACCATAGTCCAGGAAGATATTTTATTTGAAAAAATTGCCCCGTCCACAGAAACAAGGGCAAAAATAAAATACATTATGGCCATTCATTGCTTTTATAAATTTAAGCTGCTGTGGGTTTGCTGGTCTGCAGAAATATTTTAAATATTGAACAATCCTTGTCTTACAGAAAAAGTAAGGCAAGGTTGATCTAAGGAACAGATTCCTATTGTCAAAAGGGGCCTGAATGATGATTGCCATGGATATCACTCAGAACTAAATATGCCATCATATAACTAATAGCTCTGGTTTTATGCTTCAGTGCTGGCCTTTCCTAACTTCTAAGTGCCTTATTTCATAATATTAGCAATATTTTCTTCTGATAGATATGCTATCATAGGACGAGTGTAAATGTTGGAGTTATTAAAGTCACTGCAAAGGCTTTAAGGAATTTTCTCTTCCCTGCCTTTTTCTCACCAGAATGTTCATCTTAAAAGCATTCAACTTGTATATTTCTGGTTTCAGTGCACTGTGTGCATGAATCCAGCCTCTAAAGACATGAGCGTGCTCAGTCTTTGCCTGCCCTGTAAAGGAAAAGGATTTCTTCAATAACTTTTGCTGACACTAGCCTGTGTGGATGGTGCAAGCTCCCACTGCTAACAGGAAGAAAGACTTGTGGATCTGATGCCAAAAGCTCTCCAGGGATATAAAATGTCTCTAGCTGGGATAAAGCAGACTGGTGTGTAGGACTGCATGCTGCTGGACGCAGCAAACTGTAGAGCCATATCTGCTGCTGATGTCCAATACTTCTTGTGGCTGAGCTGGAGCCAGCCTATGGCGTTGTAGCTGAGGTGTGTTTGAGGAGAGATGGCCTCTCTGCATGGCTGAGCACATTATTGTACAGTCCCAGCCATTACTGTGATCTCTGCTGTACTTTAAAGACTCTCCTCTGGAACTGGGACAGAGCTCTTTGTTGCTGCTCCATCTCTTTCCATCTGCCTTTTTGTTCTCCATGACAGCTGTGCCCTGTCCTCATATTTGAAATAGGAAATTCAATTTTGTCTTACTTGCTGTGAAGTCTGGGGTAGACTCTGCTCTTGTGTTGCACCACAGCTCTTTTCTATCACTGCTGATCCTTTTTCAGTGTTTTCAAGTCTGCCAGTGGCTGCTCCTGGTTTCTCCTCACTAGATGGTATCTCTTCCACCTCTATATCACTTCATCATTCCCTTCAGAAATAATTACAGAAGGAAAAAAATCAGTTATTCTAGACAAAATTTAATTTCTGGTTTGGTGCGTTGCCCGTGAAACATATTTCTAATTCAACCTAGTCTCCTGTTCTCAGTCTGAACATCTTCCAACCTGTTGACAGGAACATTTTATTTCAGACTTGTCACCAAATTCTGGAAATGGATGGAGCCCCTGTTACCGTCTGTTCTTAACACAGAATCATTTAGGTTAGAAAATACCTTTTAAGATCATCCAGTTCAACCATTAGCTTAACACTGCCAAGTTCACCACTAAGCCATGTCTCTAAGTACCACATGTACACGTCTTTTAAATACCTTCAGAGATGGTGATTCCATGCTTCCCGGAGAAACGACACAAGGTGACTCTGAATGTCAAGAGGGAATAACGTCATAAAAGTGGGATGGGCAATGACCTGGTGCTTCACTGCATGTCAAACTGGGACAATGGCTTTAACTGCAATGGAATTACACTTTTAGGGCCACAAGATGGCAGACGGGAACAAGGCAAGACTGCAGGGGGGGCGTTTAAAGAGCTACAGGTTTTCCTCACCTTTGAGCCAACTAATAGTTATGAACAGTGATTCATTTACCTTCTGAGCCACAATGGGATCTCCATAGCAAACAAAGAAATTTCTTCATTGATGTTGAAGGGAAGCAGGTGACACTCAGGAGACAGTTGACACAAAAAACCCAGCATAATAATAACAGAGACTAAAGACATCAAGAGTCAAGTAGAATTCTGGCTTTTATAATGATGATCTTTAAAATAAATATATTTCATAGGTACGAATTTTAGACTCTGAAGTAAGAGCATGATTATAATAAACAATAATTTTCTTTTTTTTTCTGATTTTGTACTTTTCTTTTTTTCATTATTATCTCAACTAAATATACCCATCAGGATGCAATCCCTGTCCTGATACGGTGTGGATTATCACCTTTTCCCTAATTTAATGCAAATAACTATGTCACCTTAGGTGGCCAAAAGCCTGGGAAATCTTCCCCTGCTCCTGGGCTCTGCCCTGTTTGAGGCAGATGATCTTCCCACCAAAGCTGAGGCTTTGCTGCTCTGAGCAGCTCTGGGCACCCTGAGAGCTCATTCCCCGAGTGTGGCTGCCGAGGTCCCTGCCACACACACTGCCATATGCAGCACTCACCGTGAGGTACCAGGGCCACTGCTCTGCTAAGTGGTTGTGACTCTTGCTAACAAATCCTGGAAGCAATTAACAAGTCAGTTTTCCAGCCAGTGGATCTGGCTTCATGACTTACCAGTGCTTCTTTGAGTGTTTATTTGAGAGGGGGCAGTGGCTCTGTGCAGATTTGTCACCGTGTGACATAAGGCGTGTACAAATGACACAAATACACTGTGCCTTAGCAAGGAGCTAAACAGCACCAGCTTGGCACCTCTCCAGGGCACAGGCCCACTGAATTACAAGTGAAAATAAAATAGAGCAGCGTTCAGCCATTGCCCACCATCTGAAACGGCCCTGTTTGAGGGCCTGTCTTTGTGTACCCCCCTGCCCTAGACATGAGCAGTGTACAGAAGTGGGAGAAGTAGGTGCAGTGGTCACCCACTTGACACCTGAAGACACTCGGCTCTCTGCAGACCGTCATGTCTTCCCTGAAGGGTTTTACTGCTCTCCAGAGCAGGGCAGTGAGGTGGGCACTGGGGCATCCCCAGTCCCAGAGGGCACCAGGTCCCTCCCTGGGGCTGTTGTACAAATAATTTACTTGGTTTCTGGATATGTAGTAAAAACCAGGAGCCACAACCTGAGGAGCAAGAACAAGATGACACTGTAAATCCAATCCAGCAAGGAGATAACACTAACGAGCTGCTGCTGAAGCCAAAGAAGAATTTTACTTAACTTTGTGCTGACCTTTAGTCTTTGACACAGTGAAATACCCACCCTGCTGCAATCCTCTTACTCATATAAGCCCCTTCTCCACAGACCATGCATGGTGAAATGGAGCCGAAGGAATGTATAACTTGTTGCTCTATCTTTAGATTGTTTCCCATATGGGAAATGTTGATCTTTCACTGTTTGAAATGTATAAAAGCAGGTAGGTAATATTCCGAGAATGCGTGCAGACATAATAAATGAACTTTTCTACTTCATGTGTGAATTGGCTTCTTGCACACCAGGTAGAACCATATTTGGGACAACAGGGATGGGCTGAGGCCCTGTGGCTGGCCAGGGCAGGGCTGTGGTGCTGTGGGGGCTGTAGCTCAGCCATCAGAGCCCCAGCTGAAGAGCAGCTGCCAGGGGCCAGGTTGGGCCATGGCCCAGCATTCCCAGTGGGATGGGGGCTGCCTCAGCTGCTCCAGCTCTGAGCTGGCCCTGAGTCCTGAAGCCAGCCCTCCTGCCCTTGCCACTGTAACAAAACCTGATAATCCTATTGCTAATTTAGTCCTATTATTTCCTGACTGGGATTGTTGCCTCCTGCCTTTCAGGTAGCGTTTTAAGATTTTGATTTTACCTAATAAGCCCTAAATAGTCAAGTGATGACAGTTTGAGGGATGACCAGTGTTGGCACATGTAGTCTGCCTGGGAAAATGGATCCCACCTTCACATACAGAGGCTTGACACTTGTTTCCAACCAGGCAGAGTGGAAGTTAGAGCAGTCTTTTAGGTCCCAGCAGAGTGACCAAAAGTCCGGGCTGGAGAGGTCTCTTTGGCTTGCCTAATTGGGCTGATCTGCTATCTGTAAATAATTACATATTCATTGGACCTCTGGGCTCTGTAGCACTTTCCTATTCCCCATTCTGTATCTTCACGGGGTGAGAGACTGGACTGTCACTGGTTAATTGCTCAAACAATTGACCACTTAACCACCCATCACCAGAGGCTACTGTTGAACAAGATAATGGAAGAGGCTGATAAGAGGCAAATCTATGAGGTTGGATAATGCTTTTTATCATTCCAAGGGCTGAGCCCCCTGTATAAGGTCCTTGGCATGATAAAAAGCATTATCCAACCTCATACTCTGGAAAAGTATTGGAACATTCACATGTAGCCTGAAGGTATTCATCTCTGCTGATGGGCCATAATGGTCCGGAACTGATTCCACTTTGTTGATGTAAGAGGCATCTTAGAAGGTGTCATAAACCATCAAAGATTCCCAAAGCATCCCATGATCCAAAATATTATATCATACAGTATAAAACTTCCTGCCCCAGGAGAGGTACCTGGGCATTCCCACCTGAACCTGTGCAAATATAAATCCAGTGGACTCTGTGTTTCATGGCCTTCCCCCATGTTGGATGGATCAAGATCATCACTTTGACAAGACCGGGACCCCCACCACCAAGAAGACCAGAAGAAGAGGACCAAGGGGATGCCATCAGGATCCATGGAGTGGTGGTATTTTTATTATTTAATCTGTCTCTCTGTCACTCTCATTCTCTCCTCCCACTCTCTTTTCCTATTTTTTCTATCTGTCCCTCTCTACATCACATTTACAGTTAAATAAAAATCCATAGTATTGACTTCAGCATGTGGTGTAATTTGAACCTTAATTTGGGCGGAAGCATCTCTCTGATAATTTTAATAACTGGATCTTAGCACACTGCACTCGTTCTCTTGGCTTGGCCTCTCAGCTGGAATCTGAACATATTTAAGGAGCCCATGCAGAGATGATCCTCAGGAAGCTGGATACATTCTGAAGGAACATTGAAGTTTTGATGTAAGTAATGAAAGACTGTCCACCTTTCTGTAAACAAGTTAAAAATGTTTTAAGGATGTTTTGACAAAATGCCCCTCAGATTGAGAGTTGGAGAGTGAAGGCAGAATTATCCCTTTTGTCTCTTAGGCTGCCTTGGTACCTTTCTAATATTTAGATTGAAACTGCTGTGATTTCTTGGTCCTCAAGAAAGGTTTTATTGCCTTATCTTCCTGTGCTGTAGTGAAAGGGCAAGAATATGGAGGGATAGATGCTTTTGTGGAAACTGACAATGAAACTGTTTGTTAAAGATAGATATAGCCTCACTAAATACTGGGGAGTAGAAAAAAGTGTTGCTTTCCTCCATCTATAGATGTCCATAAAGACCTCACTTTTCTGACTGTTCTCTTTCGTGTTTCCTATTTCCCTGAATATTTCATGTGGGATTTCTCCACGGGAGCAGTGACTCAGTCCATGCAAACCACCAACTCTCCCACTTACCCTCTTGTGAAGGAAAATTTGTTTGAGCTAAATTGGGTGATAACAGTCAGGGACGAGAAATGTTTGCCTTTTCAAGTGGAGGAGAAGTCAGAGAACCCTCAGAGTTCTTAAATTAGATGAATTGCACCTCCTAGTTGATCCCCTTGTATCCCCAAAGAACGAACAAACTTTTGGCCACCCTGGATGTGCTCTGACTTCAAGCCAGGATATTATCACTTATCAGTGCCAGGATTGCTGCTTTTGCTCTTATTTACAACCGTGCTCATATATAGCAGGGAAAATATGACTCAAAACACTCTCTGGTAGTTTAGAGGTCATATGATACAGACATTGCAACGAACTGAAACAGGTTAGACATCAGTCTGCAATGGCTTGGCCAAAAATACAGGACTGTATCATCTTTCTTCTTTGAGGTCTGAACGTACTTTCTTCTCTGAGGTACTTCAACACGGTGGAAATAACAGTCATCTATAAATATATTTTCATGCAATAGCAATATTCATGCAATATACGTATATATATATATACGCACACACACACACACATGCACGCATATCTCTCTGTATATGCACACATATGATGGGAGCCACATGCATGTTATGCATATATCAGATCAGATAATATACATATTATCTGCATATAGTATACATATTATGTGTATGTAGCTGTGTGTATTATAGATACCTTTTTATACAAGAATCAGACTAACATATGTACCTTTATGTATATATCTGTCTATATATACACACACACATTTTCCACATATGTGCACACTCATATAGAGACATACATCTATGTATCATGAGTATAGATGATCTACCTGTTTGTATGCATACAGTATTTATGTGATTCCAAAAATTTAAGCCTTTTATGATAATATGCTATTCAGTAGCCACAATTCAGCTCTTTGTTGCCTAGAGACTGATGTCAAGAATGAAAGCACACTGCTTAGTCTCTTTCTTTCAGGCCGTCTATGAGAGACAGACACAGTACTAAGGCAGAGATTGTGATTTCTGAGACCCCACATAACTTTCATACCAGATACTGAATATTGAAATGTCAATACTAGTAATCATCCCAAGCACTGTACTGTAAACATTTTTTGAAGCCATTTGTGTAGACTCCTGCTGAGAGTAGTTACATTCTACTGAAATTTAAACAAATATGATGTGCAATGAGGCATTTCTTCTGTGAAAAGTTGTATAATTGTATCAATCCTGAAAAAGCCAGGCAATGCCATTTCATGTCGTCATGTCCACCTGATTTAGTGCCAAAACATATCCTCCTGATGACTTTTTAAATACCAGGACTATGGCTAAAATGATCCAGCAGAAGAGCTGATTGAGAATCAATTTCATGGCTTTTCAACAGCAATCTGTTCCAGCACTTCAGATTTCCTGCCAAGAAAAGAAAATGGAATTTATTCCTCCTGGGCATGCAGGAAAAAGAATATTCTAGGTTGTTTTCCAAAAGAAAGATTATTATGGGACTTCTCTGTCTGTTGCTTCCCTCATTGCAGTAGATTTTAAATCTAAAGTTTAATTTCAATCATATTTAATGAGTTATTTTAGTCCCAAAACTTTGATGAAAAATGATGGCAGGGAAATGAGAGAGATAAAATTAGCATCTCTGATGAGAAAAAGGCTTAAGTCTGAACTCAACTGATATTTCTTTTGTGCTTTGCAAGTTAGTCATTCAGTGTTTCCATGTGGCAAGTCAGTCACCATGGCCATAGCTGGAATCAGCTGGGAGTTAGGAGGAAAAGGAGAATTGTGAGAGTACAGATGTGGGGAAAATGTACATAAATTTCAGCTTTCAAATTAAAAAATATCCTCTGTAGGAAGACAGGCTTCAGTAACTACAAATATTCAGGTACATTTTTTCTATATGTAATTAACTCAAAGATTTCTTTCATCTCTTACCAGCCCCATGAGTGCCAT